>NC_066583.1:270032498-270367915 GCF_024323335.1 Lathyrus oleraceus | reverse complement strand
TTTCCTTTCCTATAAAAACCTCTTCATTTGTATTTCAAAATATCCATAAAATCTCTCTGTTTCATATTTCCAAATATCAATTGTTTTCACCTGATTTCTTCTTCCTTGTGTGATTAGAATCAAATTCTCATAGGTTGGGTTAGTTGGTTTCTCCTACTTGTAAGTTTATCTAATTTCCAAATATCAAATGTAAAAGGTACATCCTCATCCAAACCTATAAGTTCTCTTTCTCTTCTACATCCTACTTGTGTTGAAGAGTTTGAGAAAAATTTCAGAAATAAGATTGTAGTCAAACAACATGTTTATGATCTTGCGGTTTCTGCTCAGTTACACATTCCATAAATTTTTAATCTTATGGAGTATCAAGATATTAACGAATTTTTGAAAGTCTCCACAAACTATAATAAATACTTAATGAGTATTTTATGTTGGGTTAGAATCAAGGGACAAATCTATTTTTTTTTAATATGCGAAAAAAATTCCTACCGCTTTATGCAAAGACTCATGGAGGGCAGTGTTTGGTAATTCTGTGATCTCTCATCAAGAAACATGGTTTGATCATGTCCTTAATCCTAATTTCTATTTGGAAAAGTCACTTGAACGCATGTCTAAAACCCCCAAGGCCAGATGGCAACTTGGATAAATTGTCAACAGGATATTTGAGGAGAGATCCTCGTATTCTTCATTGGATTATAACTCATGTGTTGCGTCTAAGGAAAAGAGTTAATTCTCGGATTGACCAACATGAGGTACATCTCCTATATATTCTTCAGAATAAATTTAAAATTAATTGGCCAAACTATTTTGCGTCAAGGATGTTTACTGTTATATATTATAATAGAGGGTCCTCCTTGTGTTACATTTTTATGATTGTAAAGATTCTTAAGCACTTTCGTATTGGTGTGCCAAATTTTCAATACATCTCACCCAGTCAAACTCAAGAGTTTAACAAGAGCACAATGAAAAACATGGGGTACCATTGGGACGATACTCTCAAGGCTTACTTTTATCGCATGAAGGGGTCTGGTAAGGTTATTTACAACTTTGATGATCTACAGAATTTGGTCATGTTATTGTTGAAGAACAACCTGTTGAAGACCCAAATCACCGTGGGGATACGGAAATCGTTGATACTCATCATGAGAATGATGAGGTATATCTGTGATACGTCTCATGACTGTATATAGAATATAGTCTATCGGGTACTTGATTGCAAGTGCACAGTCCATTCGTTTTAGTTTTAAAAGATATTGAACCCACAAAGACCGATGGTCAAACTAATGCTACCGACGTTACTATGTTTAGCTAAGGGAATTATTTTTAGAAGTTCGGTTGAAGAAAATTAAATCTAAGGGAAGTTAAGTTTTAAGAAAATATTAATAGAAGGATATCAGTATGCAATGCATTAATCGTCAGGGATTCGATAAGTCACTGATGTATAATTTAAGTACCGAATATCTTTCAGTAGAAAATACTTATTTAAAAGGCTTTATCTCACACTCTCGTGATTGTTGATTTGGACTATACCTTTAAGTCAGAATGTACACTCTCGCTGTCCCATTTGAAGTTAAAAATACTTTTTGAAAATAAATACGCTCTCGTTGTCCCAGGTACCTCTGAACCAACCAGTCGGGTTTTTTCTGTTCCTTCCTTTTGTATATCTTGCAACCGTTTGTATGGTGCATTTTTCAATTTCTCTGGCAAAAGTATGAAGGATCTTCTTAATTCGTAGGCATCAATCACTTATATGCATCGTCTCTTCACATGGTTTGTGCTTAAGATGGTGTTGACTGCTAATATAAACTACTAGGGGTTAATCTAGAATGGAGACTTTAGGTATTCGTATAATAGGTATTCAAACTGATCTCGTAAAAGTGAGAGATCTAAGGTGTCAGGACGGTATCAATCTTGTTAGATTTTTCTCAGTTTCCTAACAGAACCTCTATAAGGCAACCTATATACTCGTAGAGTATGCATTTAACTTAAAAACAAAGATTTTGTTATGGAAAATTAGATATAAATGAATGAACGATTAGATAAAGATAATTTTTTTTTGTTATGGCTAAAAATAGAAACAAGTAAAGGAAAGATAACTATTTCCTCCCATATTTAAATAAATCATTGTCCTCAATGCGACAATATAAAGAAAAAAGGAAGAAACACGAAGATCACTACTCGTCGTCACGACGTTGGCCTCTGCGTGCTCTGGCTCTTGCTCGTGCATGCTCGCTTCTTCCTCGCTGGGTAGGATCCAACCCCACATGCTGAGTGTACTCCTGGATGGCATCAACGTGATGTGTCAAGGAACTCATCTCTTCAGAAAGCTCCGCCATCCCCTGGTCGTGCCAGTTTGCATAGTCGTGTTGATCCCTCTGTATCTGCTGGATCGTTTGCATCATTTCTGTCTGGCGCTCCTCCATCCTCTAGTTGTGTCACAACATCTCAGCGTAGATGTCTTCCATGGTGGCGGATAGTCGCTCATTTCTTCGCTGGCCTCGGGAAGATGTCTCTGCAGCGTACCTAGGAGGTGGTTGTGGCATTTCTCGGTCAAGTTCCTCTTCGACTTCATCTGCTCCATTATTAGGATCTCCTTCATTTGGCTCAGGGGAGTTCAGATCAAAAATCCAATTCGCCATATTCTGCTGATATGTATGGTTTCTGTTGGGCATGATGATGCTTCGAACTATACTTCCCGTCGTCTCTGGCCTTGATGAGGGGCGAGGAACGACAATAGTCGATGTTGAGGAACTCGGATGGCAAGGCGTGTAAGTCGGCGAGCCTATCCCCCAGATTCAGGCCTAATGCTATGGAGGTGATGATTCCTCCAAAACAGAACGCCTGGCTGCCTCTCATGCATGCAACCTGTATGTTGGCCGATAGGAATGGGGTGGCATTAAACGCCACCAGGGTGAACACACAGTGAAGAAAGAAGAGCTCCTTAGAGTTTACCTTGTGTTTGTTGACTCTTCCGAAAACCGTGGGCCCTAAGACTCGGTGGAAATATCTTATAGTTGGGTTGTGGATGTAAGTTGCGTTGAGCGCATCCCAGCTTGTGACATTCATGTTGGTAAGGCTATGCCAAACTCCAAATGCTATTTTTTACCATTCGTCGGGGATACAACAGTGAACTCCCTCTCCATGTCGGAAGCCAAGAATTCACGCTATTTGAGTTTGGTTCAGAGAATATTCGGTACCGAACATTCTAAATGTGGCGACTTCGGTGAGAAACTGAGTTGCACCAGGAGGGGTAATGTAGGAGAATGAACTCAGGAATTCCAAGGTCAGCGCCTTATAAGTTGGTCGCGGGTTGGTGCAAAGCTGCGTCAAACTGGAGTTGTTTAACATCCATTCCACGCCATCTGAAAGTCCCAGCTCCGTCAGGCATTCGTTATCAACATACCTCGTAGCTTGGATTGAACGTTGATAGAACCTGAGGTAGTTGTCTCTCTGTCGCTCGCCGACTTCTCCATTTTCTGAATACGATATCTGAGAGGTCGGGAGCAGCTCTCCCTTGACGGGCCATTCAGTGTGCGTTTATGAAAATATAGGTTTTGGTGGGAGAGATGGATTTTGTGAGTTATAAGGTACTCACACATTTCTTGCTTAAAAGGATGTGAAGAAAGGGTTAATGGAGAAAAGAGTGGTGTGAGTGGGATGGTTAAGGAAAATAGGATGATCAGATGAGGAAGAAGAGAGGAAGTGCGCCTGTTTTTATAGGTGCGCCCTCTGGATCCGTGACGATCGCTACAGGGAGGTTACGGTCGTCACACGTAACGGTGGCATAACGGTTGCGTAACGGTCGTATGCAACGGTCATTTGTGTGTAACGGTCATCTGCTTAATGTGTGACGGGCGTGGTGTATCCTTGACGGGGGTCACACTACATGTGACGATCGTCACATGCAACGTTCATAATTTTTTGGAAAACAAGCCAAAATGTATATGAGGAGTAACTCAGTAGTAATGATTACATTAACACAATACAGCAGGAGTATAAAAGTAGTATGGAATTAACATCAGTAAAAATAAAAGGACTGGTAAATTGAATTTATTATAGAAGCAAAAAGAAATAACAATGTTATTTAAATTAAATTAAAAGATTAAAGTTAAATGTAACATTAAAATAAATAATAACAATAAAAGTGCTAAATAATAGCAATAAAAGTGCTTCATCCCCACACTAAAACATAGTAGTGTCCTCATTGCTTTAATGTGAGTAGGAGAGCTCAGCGGTCGATGTAATCAGCCACGGTTTTATCCCAAAGCAGCTACAGCCTGGTTCAAGTGATCAAACTATTCGACAGCGACATCCATTAAGCATAAGACATCAAGGCGCATGCTCTTTATTTCTTCTTTCACATTGGTAATGTCAGTGTGGAAACCATCCAGACGGGTAAGGATTATGGCAAGATTTTCTGCATAGGATGGAAGTTCTGGTTCATCTATGTTATAGTAGTTTTTAGGGGTTTCAGGGTCAGATTCATCAATAGGGATAGGGTCATCTAAATACTCATATATAGGCGGTGTCTCAGGAGGTAATAGTGGAGCAATGTGGTGTTCATCTAAATCATAATGCCAATTATTTCGGTTATGAACACTTGTTCTCTCATGGTTTGGTAAGGTAAACAGCTGGACAACTTTGTTATTAATTAGGTAATCAAAAGTTTCCGGCCCAGGGTTTCCTATGATTCTACGATTAAAGAAAAATTCAATGTCCATGGGTCGGATGTGTCCAAACGATATATGCTCGTAAAGTGGGCGTCTAAGTCCAATGACATCATCTATCATGGTTACTAGGCCGCCTATTATGATTGGGGTGCGATTGTTTTTTGCAAGGTGAATGAATCTTTCCATCATAAATGTCACAACATTGACATGTCGACCTTGGTCGACACAAAGTAAGATGAAAAGTTCATCTCGTGACACTATGGTGTTGTTCGCTTCTTTTCCAAACAGGGTGTGGGCTAGTATTTTATGGAAGTAACGGATAGCAGGGTTGTGTATCATTTGGGAGTGCATCTTGTTTGGGTTAGGGTGGTAGTCTCTAGTTAAACTACACCAAAAGTAATCTAGGTCGATATCATCGATTAATTCCTCCTGGCGGGTAGTGAAAACAAATGGGCCACTTGGAAATCCTAGGAGGTCAGCAAGGTCTCTACGTGTATAAGTGAAGTCCATACTAAACAGCCTAAAGGAAATCAACCCTTTGCTGAGTCCGTAACCATGCTCGGGGTTGTAAACTAGGGAGCTAAGGAATTCTAGGGTGAGTTCACGGTGTGTGACAAACCTTCTCTTAATAGCAGCATTCTCCCATCCTAGTTGGTTAAAGATAAATAATATGCTATCTTGGATACCTAACCTATCCATGGTAGGTCCATCATAATATATGGATAAAGTCATATCCTTCTGAGCTAAATAAT
Source organism: Lathyrus oleraceus (assembly GCF_024323335.1). Taxonomy (NCBI): domain Eukaryota; kingdom Viridiplantae; phylum Streptophyta; class Magnoliopsida; order Fabales; family Fabaceae; genus Lathyrus; species Lathyrus oleraceus. The sequence continues at coordinate 270,362,496 of NC_066583.1, read as the reverse complement.
CATAGCGCCTTCTCTAAACTCTGCCTCTGAAAACTATATCTACTCGTTGCATGGTGAAAGTTATTGACTAACTAGTTATAAATTCGCCTGTTAATCAGTATCCAATGTTTCTAAGTTAGTAACTAGAAGCAATAAGTATATTACTGCGTAGAATCAATGAAAGGGAGAAAAAATACAGATGAAAGTCAAAGAAGGGAAATACTTCAAAATAAAGATAACAAATTAAAGAAAAGTCGGGTTGTCTCCCACTAAGCACTTTGTTTAATGTCGTAAGTTCGACAGTGACGTTGCGATGTACTAGTTTTAGGGTTGATCAGGCAGCTCTGTAAGTCTTAGACTATTTGAATAGTCTATATTGTCAATATTATGATAATGTTTTAATCGCTGCCCGTTTACCATAAATGGTTCACTATTTCGACCATTGATTTCTATCGCACCGCTTTTAAAGACTTTTGTGATTTCGAAAGGGCCTGACCACCTAGATTTAAGTTTTCCCGGAAAAAGCTTAAGTCTCGAATTAAATAGTAGTACTATGTCGCCGATATTAAACTCTTTCCTAGATATACGTTTATCGTGCCATTTTTTAGTTCGTTCTTTGTATATCCTAGCATTCTCATAGGCGTCTAGTCAAAGTTCTTCCAATTCGTGAATGTCCAAATTTCTCTTCTCGCCTGCGGAAGTATAATTTATATTTAGGGTCTTAATTGCCCAGTAAGCTTTGTGTTCTAATTCCACAGGGAGAAGACATGATTTACCGTAGACTAATTTAAAGGGTGTGGTCCCTATTGGGGTTTTGTAAGTTGTCATATAGGCCCACAGAGCTTCGTTTAGTTTAGATGACCAGTCTTTTCTAGAATTTGTTTGATTTCTCTATTCGAAACCTCGACTTGCCCACTGGTTTGTGGGTGATAAGGTGTTTCTACACGGTATTAGACTCCATACTTCAGAAGAAGTTTTCCAAAGATATTCGATATGAAATGGGAGCCACCGTCAGTAAAGACTAGTTTTGGCACACCGAATCTAGGAAAGATTATGTTCTTGAACAACATAATCACTACTCGTGTGTCATTTGTCGAAGAAGCTACGGCCTCGATCCATTTTGAAACGTAATCGGCAGCTACAAGTATGTACTTATTACCAAAAGAAGATGGGAATGGTCCCATGAAGTCAATCCCCCAGACATCAAAGACTTCCACTTCTAAGATGCCTGTTTGTGGCATTTCATCGCGTCTTGAAACGTTACCAGTGTGTTGGCACCGGTCGCAATTTTTTACCGCATTATGGATATCTTTCCATAGAGTAGGCCAAAAGAGGCTCGATTGTAAGATCTTAGCACAAGTTTTTGATGTGCTTGCGTGCCCACCATATGGGGAAGAATGGCAATGAGAGATTATGTCGTCTATTTCATCCTCAGGAACACATCGATGAAAAATACTGTCGGTACCTCTTTTGAAAATTAGAGGTTCATCCCAGTAGTATTGTTTTAGATCATGAAAGAATTTCTTCTTTTGTTGGTAAGATAGGTCTGGTGGAAGTACTCCAACAGCTAGGTAGTTGACAAAATCAGCATACCATGGCAGAGTTTCATTTGCATGAATTTCTTCCACGGATTCTTCTATTTCGGTATCATTTATTGTTAGTTCAGACATGTCACTTTCCATTTGGGCTATAAGTCGTTCGTAAGGGAAATCATCATTGATTGGAATTTGTTTAGGTTTATTCCCTTCGATACGTGATAAGTGGTATGCTACTACGTTTTCAGTACCCTTCTTATCTATTATCTCTAAGTCAAATTCTTGTAACAGTAGGATCCATCTTAAGAGTCTTGGTTTGGCATCCTTCTTACTTAGCAGATATCTAATAGCGGAATGGTCAATATAGATAATGATTTTCGCTCCTACTAAGTAGGAACGAATTTTTTTTAAGGCGAACACAACGGCTAGAAGTTCCTTTTCAGTGGTGGCGTAGTTCATTTGGGTTGGATCTAATGTTCTACTTGCGTAATAGATAGTGTAAGACCCTAATTTTGACCCTAAGATCCCTCATTGCATCATATCATTGTTCATTTGCATTTGCCTCAAGGATCATAGCATCTTGGCTCCTTTACCCTAGGGTGGGACTTGTGTGAGTTGGTTTGAGACCACCAAGCATGCTTGAATTGTATATTATTTCTTTTCTTATTTTGTTTACTAACCAAAAGAATAAAAATATGTCACTAAAACTTTGTTTGTTTTGAAGCTCAAGTAGTCATGTGATTCAAGGCTCCTAGGAGGCCCCCATGCCCATTGAAGTGGCCAAATGAAGATGAAAGCAAGCATGAAAATGGTTCACAAAGCTCTCAATTATCATATATGTATCCCAAGTATCTCAATTTGTCAATTTGATCAAGATAAACCAAAGGGTTTGAGGATTGTTTCCCAAGGAAACCCTAATTCAACTGTGCGTTGATTGTGCCTTGCTCATGAAGCAACCTTAAGCCATGATCAAATACAATCAAGGTAAGTTCTTTCATTCATAATTTTATGCATATATTAGCCTATGTTAGTATCCTCAATCATTCATTCATCAAGATTTGAAGTTTGGACTTGAGAAGTTGATTAGTCAATTCATCTGACTATTTTGAAATCCACTAATACCTAACTTTTGATGTGATTGTCAAATTATGATGACCACAAGAGAAACAATGTTCGTAAGAACCATATGAAAAACTTTCATGTTATGCAAAAATTTATTTGAAACTTGGAAGGTCATCATTCATTTCAAAACATTATAGGTCATTTTGACTGAAACCCTAATTTTGGGTCAACTTCCCAAGGACCTAACTCCTTCAGTTTTTTATGATTTTGAGTTTAGACCAAGTGAATTGGAAAGTTTAAGATGTCTAATTCAATTGTTATGTTGGACAAAATTTCATAATCCTAAAATAAGTACATGTGATAGTACAAAACATTATAGGTCACTTTGGACCAAAGTCATTGAAATGTGAAAAAGTCCAACTTCAAGTGCCCATAACTTTCTCATAAAAAATCCAAATGATTAAAAGTCAAAGTCCAAATTGATTGTATTGAAAAGATCTACAACTTTAACGTTTAAGGTTTTGTCATTTGAGGCTTGAATCATTAAAACATCAGGGCTTGAAGTCGGTCCATTTTGGCAAAATTTTCAAATACATGTTTTGTACCTTGAACTTCATGGCCAGTTTTAAATATTTTTCAAACTCCAAATGGACTTTTGTTCAACATAACATTTGGTCCTTATGTCAAGACCTTTCCAACCATTACCCACATGCTTATGTTTGGATTTTCCAATTGGCATTTTCGAAGAGGTGAAGCTTTATGATCAATTATGCATAACATGTTAAATTTCCATGCACAAGCTAATGCATTGCCATCTGCACGTCCAAACTTGATTCATTTGTGTTCAACACTCATTTGCAATGGATTTTGGGCCTCACATGCGCCTGTACATGCCCATGCGTGGAGGACCCAAGTTCATGCACACACGAGTTTCCCACACCTTGCATCAGTTGTGGCTATAAATAGAAGGCATTGCTCACTTCAAATCTCAACCTAAAGGCGCCTGAAACCCTGCTGATTTTCTTCCCTAACCCCTCACTCAAAGGAATTCTAAAATTTCACTTCACTTTTCAAGCTTGAATTTCAACTTCCCTGGTTGATCTTCAGCTTCTAATTCCTTAGCCTTGCTTCATTGTTACTTCAAGATCAAGCTGCACTCAAGGATTGGATTGGATCAAGCTCTTAAAAGCTGCACTTCAAAGGTTTTCACCATAACTGTTTTGATTCAAATCTCTCTTATTATTGTGCATTTCTTGGTTTGATTGGCATTTCTGAAGTCCTCATGTGAGAGGCAATTGATTGGTGGTTTTAATTTTGAGAATTGGTTAACATTAGATTGAACACCTCATTTTTCAACCTCAGATTTCTTCCTCCATAAGAATCTTGAGAAGAAACTAAGGTCACAGGGATGATGTACATCACCCCAGCTTTCAAATGGTATATGGATCGCATATTTTAGTTGAGGTTTCAAAACCTGCAATTGGTGGCCGGATTATGGCTTCTCACCGGAGAAGACGGTGGTTTCCACCACCGTCCCCACGCGTCCAAACCTTGGCCCTTGGATCTAGTCTTCCAGATCTAATCTTAGCCTTGTGTTATTATGACTTTTTTAAATCATTCATGTTTCGCTGTTGACTCGTCCACACAATGAACACGCGCTTCATAGCCATCTGATCAGCCACGTCAATTAATGAGCTATGATCAGACGCTTGTGGATTATTGCTATTTTTTTTAATTTCCATTTTATTTTCTTTTATTCTATTTTATTTTAAAAATTCATAACTTCTTCATTTGGAATCACAAAAATATGGGACCAATTGCAAAAAAATTCTCTTAAATTCTAGTTTCATAAAATGATTTTTAATTATTTTTGTGATTCCATTTAATATTTTTTGTGAATTATTTCTTTTCTGGTTATTTTTAATTCATTTAAAATACTTTTTAATATTCAAAAATGTCAAAAATATTTTCTTAACATCTTTGAATAATGATGAATCTATGAAAAATATTCTCATCAATTTCTTAATTGATTTGAGATTTATTTGAGATTTTAGTCCAATTATGTTATTTTTCTTCATTTTCAATTGTTTAAAATTAGTTTCTGTTCTCAAAAAATGATGAATTTTTTTGTCAAACCTTGTTTGACCATGTTAGACTTATGATGATCCAATTGGACTTATCCAAGTTGATTTGAATTAGATTTTAAGTTTGACCTTTATTTGTTCATTTTATTTCATGTATTATTTTAATTCCAAAAAATACCAAAAATATGTTTGACTTTTCTTGACTTCTAATCTTCATTTCACTTCTATTTACCATTGATTGATGTTGATTTCATTCATGTTTGATCAATGTGTTTTGGTTATGTCATTTGAATTTCAATTTTGTACATTCCATTTCCATCTTCATCTTCTTCTTTTTCTTTTGACCAATGAGTTAATTATTTGTGGTTAGCCTTGGCATATGAGAGACTTAACCTTCTTTGATCCAAATCAAATTCATCTTGATCAAAGATCAAGTGAATTGCTTTGTATCCAAGATAGGTTGCTTCTTGGTCAAGCAAAGAACCTAAAATCCATACAAGGTCATTCTTCTTTTCTTTTGGCATGGCAAGTTGCAGGAGTTTGGCTTACTAGTCATGGTCTTTAAGTTGTGTTTATTTGCCTATAGTTTTATTGACCGGCCTCAGATAGGTGTGACTACTACATTAGTCCACTTACGGTTGCTTAACATAGCGCTAAATTGCCTTATGGCACACTAACACTAACTACTAATTACTAACTTTTAATTCAAGCATTTAATTCTTCCAATTTACTTTAATGCAATTTAATTTCTTGCTCATTTATTCATATTGTCTTTTTCCCTTTGCTCATTTGAGCTCATGTTTATGTTTATGCCATTTGCCTTTTGCTTACTTGATCATATTATTGTGTATAGTATTACCTTGTGCTTGTTTTGTTTTTGTTTGTGTGAACCCAATGCAAAAAAGGAGAAAAGACTTACAATTAGGACTTTACCTATGCTTAATGGAGTTTCAAGAGCAACTAGGCCTCATGCCTTTAGAATGCTAAAATATGTTGAAGAGCAACTAGACCTCATGCCTTTAGAATGCTTAATCTTGAAGATGATGTTGAAAGGACCCGTATTCTAAACTCACTCTTGTCCATTCTTTCTATTGCATTGTGGAACTTTTTGATTTGTTTGTTCTTGTGTGGTAGGGATCCTAAACTTGAGCTATTTAGAAGGACCATTGTCATGAGCATCCAAGATAGGAGAGACAAATCCAAATTGGAAGATCCTACGAGCTTTGGTTAATCATTTGCTTGATTGTGTGAGTTAATTGTTTATTGCTTGCTAAGTCCAAAGGAAAGGAGCAACTTGGATCATCTTTATGATCTGAAGGAAGGAACTCCAAGGGTTTTATTTCTCTTACCTCATCTTTGCATGTTTAGGACCTAGCCCTTCTCTTCTTATCTCCACTCTAATCCAAGCCAAACTTTTTGTGTAAACATTGACATTGTGTTCAAAATTAGAAACCTAGGCATTATGCCTTTGATTTTTCAAACTCTTTTCATAATACTTATTTTGAATTGAACTTTAAGTCAACTTTGACTTTATTTTATGAATAATTCTAATTTGTAAATACAACTCACTCAATTGTTTTTGTGGTTCCAATGGCCACCTTTGCCAAAGCTTTTCATAAACATTAACTATTAGGTTTGAGTTATCATAGAGGTTGATGTAAACCTCACCTGTACCCTTAGTGATTGGACTATAAGTCTTCCATACTTATTATAGAGTGGATCCCTCACTAGTATGTTGAAGCTCTCCTCACATGGTGGATTTGTGTTTTAGGTTGAGTTTTCTCCCTTTGATAACAAAAGACCTTAAGGCTTTTGACCAATCAATTCACCAACTTATTTTGAGATTTTTACCCCGAACTACGAGGTTTTGATCCTACCTTTTGTGATGGTACGTAGGCAATGAGTTTATCCATTCAAACAAACAAAATTGTAAATAATTTGTATATTCTCTTCTCATCCCCCCAATCATGTTTGCACAAATATTTTCCAAATACCAACCTACCATGCAACATTTGCAAAAAGGGCTCCCTTAGAGTACTAAGGATGTTTTGGGTGCTTAAAACCTTCCCATTGCATAACCAACCCCCTTACCCAGATCTCTGACATTTTTATTAGTTTTTGATTTGATAAAACTTCTCGGTTTTTGTTCGCTTTCTAACCTTTCCTTTGGATAAATAGAAGTGTGGTGGCGACTTGAATTGTATGATTTACTTTTGATTTAGTCAATAAATCTAAAATTTACGAATACCCCGCTACAGAAAAGTGGCGACTCTGCTGGGGATTCCTTTCCTAGTGGGTTTTGCCTACTTTTTGCCTTTGTTGTATTGTATGTTTATATTATTTGTGACATATTTTTGTGCAAATTTGGGATGACTGTATTGTTTGTAATGTATGAATTGCTTGATATATCAATTGCTTGTGTGCTTGGTGGTCTCTTGTGAGATGAGTTCTATACCCGAACTCGAGTGCACTTATGATAGGAGAATGGCATAATCTTGTTGACTTGTGTGGAGTTATTCCTTAGCAAGTTGACTTGCAAGCCCATTCACTTGGTGGAGGTTATGTTGGGATCAATAATGTCACACGAGTAGTCATGGTTAGGCATTACTCTTTCCAATATATGCCTTAGAAGCCAAGGACCTTAGATTACCTAGCCCATCTTGGCCCATTTTAGGACGTAGTGCGAAGATCGTTCAAGTGTAAGATTTGATACGATTGTTACACGATACTACACTCATAAGAGTCTCTCTTGAGAATATTTTTGGAATATGAGTAGTCGTTTATCCGATAATATCCGAAAGATGGGATGATGACTACGGGAATCTCTTGTAGAACATGATTGTTAAGTTTAAACCATAGTACACTCCCTTTGGGTGGTTTTTAACCGAGACTCCATGCTCGTGACTTACAACAAACCCTTGATTCGCAGTTGATCCGTTCTTGAATATCCTTAATATCAATGGAACTTGGGTGTTGATAAGGTGTAAACCATAATCCACCAAAATGGATGATTGATATTAAGGATGACTTGATCCATCCCGTGACCTTTGTGTGGTGTGACTTGCTTGATCCTTGAGTGCGATTGTGGCATCCATGCATTCATTCACATCCATATCATCAACAATGAGAAAATTTTCAAGGAACTTAAGAGGTCTATTTGCAAATTTTCAGACATGGATAAGCAAAAAAGGAATACGAAAAAGTACAGTTTCAGACAACCCGACTTGAAAGAGTTAAGGAGTTTGACATCCTATGTATTAGATCCCTTGGAGTTCAAAGCTCGCCATGGGAAGCTTCTGTCTATTCTTGCTACTCAAGTGGATGAAGGTCTGATGAGTGTGTTGGTGCAGTTTTATGATCCTCTGTACCGTTGCTTCACTTTTCCGGATTTCCAGCTTTTGCCTACGCTTGAGGAGTATGCCTATCTTGTGGGTATACCTATCTTAGATCAGTTGTCGTTCAGTGGCTTGGAGAGAGTTCCTTCTTCCCAAGGGATTGCTGATCTGTTGCATATAAATGAATCTATTATTGGTGCTCATATGACTACCAAAGGTGGAATTCAAGGTCTCCCATCTAATTTCGTCATTGCTCAAGTTACTATGTTTGGGAAGGCCATGAGTGAGGATGCCTTTGAGGCCATATTTGTACTTCTCATCTATGGGCTAGTGTTATTCCCCAACATCGACAATTTTGTGGATGTGAACGCTACTATGATTTTCTCTACTCTTAATCTCGTTCCTACTCTGTTGGGTGACACTTATTTCTCTTGTCATATGAGGAATGCAAAGGGTGGTGGTACCATTGTGTGTTGTTTGCCTCTGTTGTATAAGTGGTTTATTTCGCACTTGCCAGAGACGCTCGCCTTCAAGGAGAACAAAGGATGTCTACGGTGGTCCACGAGACTTATGTCTCTCACTAATGATGATATCTTTTGGTATAACCGTGTATATGATGGTGTGCAGATTATTGACTCTTGTGGTGAATTCTCCAATGTGCCTCTTCTTGGTATATGTGGTGGGATTAACTGCAACCCCATTTTGGCACGCTGTCAGCTTGGGTTCCCCTTAAAGGATAAACCTAATAACATTTTGTTAGAAGGTGTGTTCTTTCAAGAGGGTAAAGATCCCCAAAACTTGAAGGGCAAGATGGTCCGCGCTTGGCGCAAGAGTCATAGGAAGGGAAGGAAAGAGCTTGGTACGAAGAATTGTATTGCTTTGGAACCCTACACCTCATGGGTGAGGAGGAGAGCTTCTGAGTACCGCATTCCCTATGATTACCCGAGACCTACACCTATATTTATGGTTGGGCCTTCAACCCTCCCTAACCAAGGAGTAGAGTTGTTGAGAGATGAAGATCGTTCGTGTGCTTGGGTTCGTGAGCGAGAGGAGCTACTTCAGCAACTCAGAGATAAGGATGCTTTGATAGAGTTCATGGAGCATCAGGTTATCGACGAGCCTGATGATGTGGTTACTTCTCTTCTTCCTCAGTCATCCAGGTTTTGGAAGAGGAAATATGATCGGCTCGCCAAGGAGAAGGCAGATATGGAGGCAGCCTATGAGAGAGAGGTGAAGAGGCTTCGTGCAACTTATCTTCCGGTCTCGAGAGCTTTGGACGATTGTTTCTAGGATTCCATAGGATGTTCATTTTCCTTCTCTGTTGTATTGTATTTGGTTACCAAGACTGTACTTCTTTGGTGTAAAATTTCTCCAAATATTACTGATATGATTATTCCATTATATGTCTAAGTGATTAATATTTCCAAATATTTGCAAATATATCTCTAAAAGTTCCTCTGATTAAAACTAAAATCATATGCACAAGCATTGCATGCATCATATGCATAAGCAGGTTTTGTTCAGGGCTTCTTGATCAGTGGTCTAACTCTGTGTTCTTCATTTATTTTAAAGACAAGCTGACGCACCGATACAACACCAGAGCCAACTCTTCAAAGCTAATGGATCACCTCGAGCAAGAAAACAGAGAACTCAATGAGGAACTGGCTAGATTGAATGCCCTGATGGAGTCATTCCTGGCCGCCCAAAGCCAATCTTCTCCAACGCCTTCAACTCCTCCCCAGAGGACGGTCATTTCAGAGGTAGCTTCCACTACCGTGCCTGTTGCCAATGCTCATTTTGCTCTTACTGCTATGCCATCCGGGTTTCCCTGGGGGATGCCCGCTAATTTTGTTCCAGAGAGTCTCGTCCCTACATTTGCTTATCTACCGGCATCGAGCCCGATCCTTGTTGTGCCACCTCCAGTTGTGCACACTTTACCGAGAGTTGATGACACCATTTATCACTCTGAGCCATCTGAGGGCCCAAATGTGTACGAGAAAATAGATGCTATGAATGATCAATTCCTTGAGTTGTGCAAGGAACTTAAAACTCTAAGAGGGAAGGACCTCTTCGGTAAATCTGCTGCTGAGTTTGGCCTCGTGCCCAACATCAAGATTCCTATCAAGTTCAAAGTCCCTGACTTTGAAAAGTACAAAGGAAACACTTGCCCGCTCAGCCATCTTGTGATGTACGCACGCAAGATGTCAACTCAAACTAACAACGATCAACTCCTCATCCACTATTTCCAGGATAGCCTGTCCGGTGCCACATTGAGATGGTATATGGGCTTGGATAGTGCGAAAATTCGCTCCTTCAACGACCTTGGCGAAGCTTTCGTCAAGCAGTACAAGTACAATGTTGATATGGCTCCCGATAGGGACCAACTGAGGGCTATGTCCCAGAAGGAGAAGGAAACATTTAACGAGTACGCCGAGAGGTGGCATGAATTGGCTGCACAGATTGTTCCCCCGCTCGAAGAGAAAGAAATGACGAAGATCTTTCTAAAGACTTTAAGCTCTTTCTACTACGAGCGGATGATTGCTAGAGCTCCCTCGGACTTCACCGAGATGGTAAACATGGGGATGCGACTAGAGGAAGGAGTCACGGAAGGACGCCTGACCAGAGAAGAAGGCTCTTCTGCCAAACGTTATGGGGCGTTTGCCAAGAAGAAAGATGGAGAGGCACATGCCGTGTCTTCCCATATTAAACAAAGAAGACCCTCTGTGAAGAGGAAGACTGTGCGCCCGGCCAGTACTCAGCACCAGGTGGCTCATATTGCACCTGCTTTCAGAGAAAATCAACATTATCAGCATCAGAACCAGCAACAGCAACATCAACAATATCAACAGCAACAACATCGTCCGCAACAACAGGCCTACTAGCCACGAAACAACAACAATACCAGCACTAGCTATGATAGGAAAAGGGTCACTTTCGATCCAATTCCAATGACCTACACTGAATTATATCCTTCATTGATTGAAAGGAAGTTGATCATTCAACGTGACCCACCTGTTGTACCGACCAACCCTCAGTGATGGTACAAGCCCGAGCGTCAGTGTGTTTATCATTCCGGTGCTTCCGGACATGATGTGGAGAACTGTTACCCTCTCAAGACCAAGGTTCAAGACCTTGTTAGAAGTGGTATATTGTTTTTTGAGGACGTAGGTCCTAATGTTAAGAAGAACCCATTGCCCGAGCATGGGAAATCTGCTGTTAATATGGTTCAGGGTTTCCCTGGTAAGTACAAGGTTTGATATGTCAGCCATATCAGACAATCGTTGGTCGAGATGCATAGACTGTTATATGGATACATTCATTACGAGCATGACCATGACAGTTACCGCGTGTGCATTGTCAACAAGAGGGGATGTCGCCAAGTCAGGAAAGACATCCAATAAATGCTGGATCAGGGTGTTATCGAGATACTTCAGAATCGTGATGAGGATGAAGTTAATGTTATATCCCCTGTTTTCAGAATGCCCGGACTTGTTGTTGTCAAATATGATGGCAGCAAGAAGAAGGTTTCCCCTACTCTCGTTATTAAGCCAGCTGGCCCTATTCTATACTCTTCAGACAGAGCAGCTCCCTACAGATATAATGCGGTTGCATTAGAAGATGAGAAAGAGGTGCCTTTACCCTCCACTTCTGTTACAAGCATATCTGATGTTAGTGGTTTGACCCGTAGTGGTCATGTTCTTTCGGCGCCGCCAAAACCTTATGAAGACGTGTTAAGGAGAAGAACGGATGTTGTTGATAATTCTACCACCCCTGTAGGGACTTCTTCTACTTCTCCAAATGCGGCACTTGTTGTTGACAAATCTACCGTTGCCGTTAAATCTCCTGTCCCTGTCAGCCAGAATGGAATATTGACAGAGGACTGTGATGAGATGTTGAGGCTCATCAAGAGGAGTGAATATAATGTTGTAGATCAACTACTTCAAACTCCATCAAAGATATATGTGATGTCTTTGTTGATGAACTCCGAGCCACACCGTGAAGCTTTGCAGAGGGTGTTGGATGTGGCATACGTGGATCACGATGTCACAATAGAACAGTTTGATAGCATTGTTGGAAACATTAATGCTTGTAACATTTTGAGCTTTTGTGATGCTGATCTTCCCGAGGAGGGAAGAGACCACAATTTGGCACTACACATTTCCATGAACTGCAAGGATGATGCTTTGTCTAATGTACTGGTAGACATAGGATCATCGCTAAATGTGTTGCCAAAATCCATTCTGGCGAAACTTTCATACCAGGGGCCTCCCATGAGGCAAAGTGGAGTGGTCGTGAAGGCTTTTGATGGGTCCAGGAAAACTGTGATTGGCGAGGTTGAGCTCCCAATCAAGATCGGACCTAGTGATTTCCAGATCACTTTTCAGGTCATGGATATTCACCCATCATATAGTTTCTTGCTTGGCAGACCATGGATTCACGAGGCAGGCGCCGTGACATCCACCGTACACCAAAAGTTAAAGTTCGTCAAGAACAAGAAGTTGGTGGTGGTAGGGGGAGAGAAGGCTCTCTTGGTTAGCCATTTGTCTTCCTTTTCTTACATAGATGTTGAGGATGAGGTTGGGACTCCATTCCAAGCCTTGTCTATTTCCGAGCCTTCTATGAAAGAAACTTCTTCATTTGCGTCCTACAATGATGCGAAGTTGGCCATTGAGCACGACGCAACTATTGGTTTAGGACAAATGGTTAAGCTGGAAGACAATAAATCTCGGGATGGCATAGGGTACTCTTCGGGAACTTTCAATAAGTGTGGCTTGTTCCAGAGTGGAGGTTTCATCCATACGGTCGAAGACCAAGAGGCTGCTGCTATAGTGGAAGATGATGCAGAGGAAGATTCTGGCAAGTTTGTCATCCCTGGAGGAGTCAACAATAATTGGGTCGCTGTTGATGTTCCAACAGTTGTCCATAAGTCCACGTAATGTGTTAACTTTTGTTTAAAAACCCTTATCCCATGCCAAAAGGAGAAGTGATGACATTGTTGGAACATAAATATAATGATATTCATTCAATTATTACATGTTAAATATTTGTTTTTCCAAAATTATTTTCACTTTTTTCTTTTTTGCATGAAATTGGTGATCACTAAAAAAACCTAAAAAGAGAATAAAATCAATTTTTTTCATCTGCATAATGATTTGTCTTGTTTGAATTCTAAAAACTCTTTTATATCCAAAATCATTATGCAGGTTGATCAAACCCATTGAACACAATGATCCAACACCATCTCCCAACTTTGAGTTCCTTGTATTTGAGGCCGAAGAAGATGATGTTGAAGAGATTCCTGATGAGATTACCCGTCTGCTTGAGCACGAAGAGAGATCATTCAGCCACATCTCGAGAATTTGGAAACAGTCAACTTGGGGTCTGAGGATTGTGCTCGAGAAGTGAAGATTGGGGCACTCCTTGAAGAGTCTGTAAAGAAGGGGTTGATTGAGTTGCTACGAGAATATGTCGACGTCTTTGCCTGGTCATATGAAGACATGCCTGGTCTAGATACAGATATTGTGCAACATTTCCTGCCTTTGAAGCCTGAGTGTGTACCTGTGAAGCAGAAGCTCAGAAGAACTCATCCTGATATGGCAGTGAAGATTAAAGAAGAAGTTCAGAAGCAAATTGATGTTGGGTTTCTGGTGACTTCTACATATCCTCAATGGGTGGCCAATATTGTGCCCGTGCCTAAGAAAGACGGAAAAGTCCGAATGTGTGTGGACTATAGAGACTTGAATAAAGCTAGTCTGAAAGATGATTTTCCTCTACCACACATTGATATGTTGGTAGACAATACAACTAAATTCAATGTCTTCTCATTTATGGACAGATTTTCCGGTTATAACCAAATCAAAATGGCACCCGAGGATATGGATAAGACAACATTCATCACGCCTTGGGGAACATTCTGTTATCGAGTGATGCCCTTCGGTTTGAAGAACGCCGGAGCCACATATCAACGTGCTATGACTACCTTGTTTCATGATATGATGCACAAAGAGATTGAGGTATATGTTGATGACATGATTGCAAAGTCGAAAACGGAAGTTGAACATGTAGAGCACTTGTTGAAACTTTTTCAGCGTTTGAGGAAGTACAAACTCCGTTTGAATCCGAACAAGTGTACATTTGGAGTCCGTTCCGGCAAGTTATTGGGCCTTATTGTCAGTGAAAGAGGTATTGAAGTTGATCCTGCCAAGTTCAAAGCAATACAAGAGATGCTTGCACCCAAAACTGAGAAGCAAGTCCGAGGTTTTCTTGGTCGCTTGAATTATATTTCCATATTTATATCTCACATGACTGCCACATGTACGCCTATATTCAAGCTCCTCCGGAAAGATCAACGTCATGAATGGACCGAGGATTGCCAAAAGGCCTTTGACAGTATCAAAGAGTATTTATCTGAACCTCCGATTATGTCTCCACCTGTTGAAGGGAGACCCTTGATTATGTACTTGACAGTTCTTGAGAACTCTATGGGTTGTGTATTGGGTCAGCAAGATGAATCAGGGAAGAAAGAGTAAGATATCTACTATCTGTGTAAGAAGTTCACTGATTGTGAGTCTCGATACTAATACTTGAGAAGACATGTTATGCTTTGGCTTGGGCTGCTAAGCGCTTACGCCAGTATATGTTGAATCATACAACTTGGTTGATATCCAAAATGGGTCCAATCAAGTATATCTTTGAGAAACCTGCTTAAACTAGGAGGATTGCCCATTGGCAGATGCTGTTGTCTGAGTATGATATTGAGTATCGAGCTCAGAAAGCTATTAAAGGAAGTATCTTGGCTGACCACTTGGCACAACAACCAATTGAAGATTATCAGTCTGTTCAGTACGACTTCATAGATGAGGAGATTCTATATTTGAAAATGAAAGATTGTGATGAGCCTACGCTCGATGAAGGGCCAGAGCCTGGTTCCCGATGGGGCATGGTGTTTGACGGTGCTATAAATCAATATGGAAATGGTATTGGGGAAGTGATTATTACTCCTCAGGGCACACATTTTCCTTTTACAGCAAGGCTAACTTTCAAATGCACGAATAATATGGCGGAATATGAGGCCTATATTATGGGTCTGGAAGAGTGTATTGATCTTAGGATCAAGCATCTTGATGTTTATGGTGATTCGGCCCTTGTTGTTAATCAGATCAAGGGTGAATGGGAGACGAATCAGCCTGGCCTCATCCCATATAGAGATTATGCGAGGAGGATTTCAACGTTCTTTATTGAGGTTGACTTCCATCATATTCCTGGAGATGAGAATCGGATGGCAGATGCTCTTGCTACGCTTGCTTCTATGATTGTGGTGAAATTCTGGAATAAAGTCCCCAATATAACCGTGATGCGCTTAGATAGACCAGCTCACGTGTTTGCAGTTGAGGAAGTAAAAGATGATAAGCCATGGTATTATGACATCAAATGTTTTCTTCAGAGTCAAATTTACCCTCCTGGGGCATCTGTTAAAGACAGGAAGACTTGAGGAGATTATCAGGCAATTTCTACCTCAATGGCGATATGCTTTACAAGAGGAATTTTGACATGGTTCTGCTCAGATGCGTGGATAGACACGAAGCAGACCTGTTGATGACTGAAGTCCATGAGGGTTCATTTGGTACTCATTCCAATGGACATGCCATGGCAAAAAAGATGTTGAAAGCAAGCTACTATTGGCTGACTATGGAGTCTGACTGCTACAAATATGTGAAGAAATGCCATAAGTGTCAGATTTATGCGGATAAGATTCATATTCCCCTGACACTTCTGAATGTGATTTCATCACCATGGCCTTTCTCCATGTGGGGAATTGACATGATTGGCATGATAGAGCCAAAAGCGTCCAACGGTCACAGGTTTATTCTTGTAGCAATTGATTACTTCCCCAAGTGGGTTGAAGCAGCGTCATATGCAAATGTGACCAGGAAGGTGGTTGTGAAGTTCATCAAGAATCAACTCATATGCCGTTATGGTGTGCCAGACAAGATCATTACTGATAATGGATCTAACTTGAACAACAAGATGATGAAAGAGCTGTGTAGCGAGTTCAAGATTGCACATCATAATTCTTCTCCCTATAGACCCAAGATGAATGGGGTTGTTGAAGCTGCTAACAAGAACATCAAGAAGATTATCCAGAAGATGGTTGTTACGTACAAAGATTGGCATGAGATGCTGCCATTTGCTTTGCATGGCTATTGTACATCTGTCCGCACTTCAACAGGGGCAACCCCTTTCTCCCTTGTATACGGCATGGAGGTTGTGCTCCCCGTGGAGGTTGAAATTCCATCAATGAGAGTCTTGATAGAGGCCAAGTTGACTGAGGCTGAATGGGTTCAGAGTCGTTATGACCAACTGAATTTGATAGAAGAGAAGAGATTAACTGCCATGTGCCATGGCCAGCTATATCAGCAGAGGATGAAGAAAGCATTTGATAAGAAGGTCAAGCCTCGTGTGTTCCGTGAAGGTGACCTTGTGCTCAAGAAAGTTTTCTATTTCGCGCCCGATTCTAGGGGAAAGTGGATTCCAAACTACGAAGGTCCATACGTTGTTAAGAGAGCCTTTTCAGGCGGTGCTTTGATACTTACAACTATGGATGGGGAGGATTTCACTCGTCCTGTGAATTCAGATGCAGTTAAGAAATACTTCTCCTAAAATAAAAACAGAATAGCTCGCTAAGTTGAAAACCCAAAAGGGCGACTTAGGCAAAAATGAGCGTCTCGGTGGATTGAAAACCTGAAAGGGCGATCCAGGCAAAAGTTAGAGACATGAAAAAAAATGAATATATATCCCGCTAGATTGAGTACCTCACCCTGGGGCAATCTAGGCAAAAATTAGGGATTTGGCAAGTAACTGCATCCTGACAAGACTTTGTTTTACAGCTGTCATCTGTCAAAGATTCTCGCTCAGTCATCGTCAACTAAAGCTTCAAATAAATTGGATTCAGAGTTGGTGGAGAAATGGTCATTATGTTCAATGTAGCCTTTTTTCAATATATATCACCAATTTCAAATTTGTAAAGATCCATGGAGTCTTGTCATTTGCAGACTACCATTCCATCAAATAAATTTGAGCCTTTATCTAATTCTTTGCACTCTTATTTCTTTCTGTTTAACAAATATTTGCATGTTTTCATTGATAAATATCATTGTTTTAAACAAATAAAGTTTTATAAACTATTTTTAAACAAAGTGAACATTCACAATGACTGAAAGGATAAATGGAATGTCTTTAGTGCTCTCCCAAGGATAGTATGATCTCCAAAAGGGTAAGACATTTGTTCATGTTTCTAGCATATTTGTATCCTCTTCATCATCTTTCAGGTTGTCTCCTCAGTGTAGCGGGGTATTCGTTACCATTAGAGATATTGACAAAATCCAAGGTAAACCATACAAGTCGAGTCGCCACCGCACTTCTATTTATCCAAAGGAATAGTTAGAAAGCAAACAAAAACCTAAAAGTTTTATCAAATCAAAAACTAGTAAAAATGTCAGAGATCTGGGTAAGGGGGTTGGTTATGCAATGGGAAGGTTTTAAGCACCCAAAACATCCTAGGTACTCCTAGGCAGCCCTTTTCATATTTGTTGTAAGGTTGGTATTTTGTGAAAATTTGTTTGTGCAAACATGATTGAAGAGATGAGAAAAGAATGTACAAGTTTATTTATATTTTTGTGTTTGGATGGATGAACCCATTGCCTATGTACCATCTTAAAAAAGATTAGGATCAAAACCTCATAGTTCGGGGTAAATATCTCAAAAATGAGTTGGTGAATTGATTGGTCTAAAAGCCTTAAGGTCTTTTGATATCCAAGGGAGAAAACTCAACCTAAAACCACAAATCCACCATGTGAGGATAGCTTCAACATGCTACTGAGGGGTTAACCCTATAATAAGCATGGAAGACTCATTGTCCATCACTAAGGATATAGGTGAGTATTGCATCTACCTCAAGGATAACTCAAACCTAATAGCTAAAGGTTATGGAAAATTTTGATTAAGAAAGTGGCCATTGAAACCACAAAAAGCATTTGAATGGGTTATATTTACCAATGAGAAGTATTTACAAAATATGGTCAAAGTGGATTTAAAGATTCAATTCAAAATAAGTACTATGAAAAGAAAGTTTGAAAATCAAAAGCATAAAGCTTAGGTTTCTAATGTTTGAAAACAAAGGTTAAATGTTTGCACAAAAGTTTTGGCTTGGGTTGGAGTGGAGAGAAGAAGAAGAATGGCTAAAGTCTTAAACATACAAGAGGTAAGGGACAAGAAGCAAAACCACAAATGGAGTCCCTCTCTTGAGATCATATTGATGATCCAAGTAGCTCCCATCCTTTGGAATAAGCAATCACATAAGCATAAACTCAAGCAATCAAATGAACTCTTGGAAAGCTCCTCAATGTATCTTGGATCCCTCTCTCTTAGAAGCTCATGGTAATGGTTCCTCAATTTGATTCAAGTTGGAATCCCTAGCACAAGAACACACACATTAAAAGGTTCTAGAAAACAAACAAGGAATGGACAAGAAGAGTTTAGAAGTTGGTCCTTTCAAAGTCATCTTCAACATTAAGCATTCTAAAGGCCCAATGCCTAGTTGCTCTTTGACTTTTATAGCACTCTAAAGGCCCAATGCCTAGTTGCTCTTTGACTCCATATTTGCATAGGGAAAGTCCTAAAGTCTAAGTCCATTTGTCCATTTCTTTGCATTTAGTCAACAACAATCAAAACAAAACACAAGCACAATAGTATATACACAATTATGGGCTCAAGTGAGCAAAAGGCAAATTGCATTAACATGAACATGTGCTCAAGTGAGCAAAGGAAAAATCAAATGAATAATATGTACAAGAATAATAAATTGCATAAAAGTAAAGTGCAAAAAGTAAATGTTAATGGTTAATGGTTAGTGTTAGTAGTTAGTGTGCCATAAAGCAAATTTAGTGCTATGTTAAGCAATCATAATTGGACTTATGTAGAAGTCACAACTATCTGAGGCCGGTCAATAATAATGTAGGCAACAACACAAGTTAGAAGTCTTGATTAGTGAACCAAGTTCCAACAACTTGCCATGCCAAAAAGAAGAAGAGAATTGATCTTGTATTGGTTTAAGTCCTTTGCATGATTTAGCAAGCAACCTATCCTTAATACAAAGCCATTCACTAGATCATTTGATCAATATGAATTAGATTTGGATTGAGGAAGATTAAGCCTCCCTAATCAATGCTAACTTATCAACCTTTAACTCATTGATCAAAAAGAAAGAAGAAGAAGAAGGAGATGAATAATGGAAATGGAAATGAAAATAATAAAGGACATTAAATGAAATAGAATGTACCAATCAACAAGTGTTGACCAATGACATTTAGGATCATGGTCAAACAATCAAAAATAGAAATGAGATGAAGATTGGAAGTCAAGACATGAACAAAATATTTTTGGCATTTTTAATATTAAAAATAAACATGAATTAAAATATTAAAGAAAGGTCAAACATCAAAATCACTTCAAATCAACTTTTGAAAGTCCAAGTGATTTATCCCAAGTTCAACAAGGTCAAACAAAGTTTGACAAAAAATTTCAGCATTTTTAAAAGTCAGAAACTATTTTTAATCAATTAAAAATGAATAAAAATAACCTAATTGAACTAAAATCTCAAATAAATCTCAAATCAATTAAAAAATTGATGAGAATATTTTTCATAGATCCATCATCATTCAAATAGGTTGAGAAAATATTTTTGTATTTTTGAATATCAAAAACTATTTAAAATGAATTAAAAATAGCCAGAAAAGAGAAATTTCACATAAAATATCAAATGATGAAATAAAAAATATTAAAAATCATTTTTAGAAACTAGAATTAAAAAGAGAAATAATGCAATTGGTCCCATATTTTTTGGATTAAAAATGAGAGAGTTATGAATTTTTGAAATAAAATGGAATTAAAGAAAATAAAATGGAAATTAAGAAAATAGAAAAAAAGGAGAGGCGTCAGATCTAAGCTCATTAATTGAGCTGGCACATCCAAAGGTGGGGAGACGCGCGCGTACCATAGGCCTTGGTCAAATGAGACACACACAACATTATCAAAAGTCATAACAATGGAAGGCATGGATTCAATCTGGAAATCACAAGCAACGACCCAGATTCAATCTGGCAAACGGACAGTGGTGTACAACACCGTCTTCTCCGGCGAACATGGAGATTCCGGCCAGAGTTGTAGGTTCAAAAATCTTAACAAAAATGGGCGATCCTCATATCATTGGAAAGCTGGGGTGATGTACATCACCCCTATGCCATTAGTTTCTCTTCTAGATCCCCATAGTAAGAGAAATCAGAATGAGAAAAATATGGTGTTCATGCTGAACTTCATGGATTTGAACAATTCAATGTTCAAAACAAATGCCTCTATGAAGAGGACTTCAGACAACACAACAATGGAAAGAAATGAGCAATGTATAATGAGATTCGAAGAGATCAAAGTTTGAAGTAAACCTCTGAACTGGAGAACTTAGGAGCATGAATTCTTGATGTTCAAGCTTGCAGTGTGATCTCTGGATGAAGTGGATGAAGGCTAAGGAACTTTAGATCTGGAATTTCAATCGAGGAGATCAAAATTTAGATCTGAAATTTAAGATAAAATTGAGATTGTTCCTTTAGTGAGAGGTTGGGGAATCAATTCTGCAGGGGTTCAGGCGCCTTCAGGATACCATTTGAAGTGAGCAAGGTCTTCTATTTATAGATGGAGCTGATGCAAAGTCATGTAGAAACCGTGTGTGCATGAGCTTGGGTCCTCCATGCATGGGCCTGTACAGGCGCATGTGAGGCCCAAGAGCAATTGCAAATGAGTTCTGAGCATCAACCAAACTGATTTGGACGTGCAATTTGCAAGGCATTTGCTTGTGCATGAAACTTTCACATGAATTCCATAATTATGCCTAAATGTTCACCTCTTCGAAAATACCAATTAGAAAATCCAAACATAAGCATATGGGTAGTGGTTAGAAAGTTCTTGACATAAGGAACAAATGTTATGTTGTACAAAAACTCATTTGAAGTGTGGAAATTTATGAAAACAGGCCATGAAGTTCATAGTGCAAAACATGCCTTTGGGAATTTTGTCAAATTGAACCGACTTCAAGCCCTTCTGTTTTGATGATGCAAGCCTTAAATGGAAAAACTCCAACATCAAAGTTGTATATATTTTCAATACAATCAATATGGACTTAAACTTTGCATCATTTGGATTTTTGATGAAGAAGTTATGGGCACTTGAAGTTGGACTTTTTTGCCTTTTAATGCATTTGGTCCAAAGTGACCTATAAAGTTTTGCATTATCACATGTATTTCTTTTGAGATTTTGAAATTTTGTTCAACATAACATTTGAATTATACACAATAAGATTTCCAATGCATTTGGTCCCACCTCAAAATCATGAAAAATGAATGAGTTATGTTCTTGGGAAGTTGACCCAAAATTAGGGTTTCAGTCAAAATGACCTATAATGTCTTGGAAGGGGAGATGACCTTCCAAGCTTCAAATAAATTTTTCATGAACATGAAAGTTGTTCATATTGTCCTTAAGAACATTTTTTATTTTGGGATAATCTCCATTTGACCAACACATAAAATGTTAGGTCTCAGTGCATTTCAAAATAGTCAGATGAATTGACTGATCAACTTCTCAAGTCCACAACTCATATCTTGATGAATTGATGATTGAGGACACTCAAATAAGTTCAAATATGCATGAAATTATGAATTAAAGAACTTCCCTTGATTGTATTTGACCTTGGGCTGAGGTTGCTTCATGAGCAAGGCACAATTGATGAACAGATGAATTAGGGTTTCCTTGAGAACAAACCTTAAACCTCTTGACTTGATATGATCAAAATGATGAATTGAGATGCTAGGGAGGCATATTTGATGGATGAGATCTTTGGGAACCATTGCCATGCTTGCCTTCATCTTCTCTTGGCCATATATTTGCACCAAGGATCACCTAGAAGCTTTTTGACCTTGTGATTGCTCAAGCTACAAACAAGAAATGTTAGTGACATATTTTTGTGCTTTTGGTTAGTAAATAAAAATGAGAAAAGCAATGATACATAATTCAAGCAAGCTTGGTGATCTCAAACCACTCACAAGAGGTCCCACCCAAAGGCAAGGGGAACCAAGATGCTTATGATCTTTGAGGCTTTGCAGATGAATTGCTATGATGCCATGAGGGAAGAGAGGTAATACACCACCAAAATTGGGGTCTTACACTCAGCAAGCGCGAAGAGAGGTAATAGACCACCAAATTCCCCAAAGAGTATAGAGTTTTGGTCTCGGTCTTTTAATTCCCCAGTGAGTCTGGGTCTAGTAGCTGTGTTTTATCAAATGTATGGTTGTCATCCCTTGTGTGGATTGACCTAAAATCCATTATAGATTGATAAAAATTGACATGCCATCTTTTTCGAGGAAGTTGGCCCTTCCCTCAGCATAATTGAAAATCTCCTGCAGAATGGGCAAGGATTCCCATCATGAGTGAAAATTTTCAGCAGGTTGGTTTGTAGCTTATCCCAGCGGATTCGTATACATTAATCCCTAGCAAGTTTTCTCACCACTCATCCTCAGTAGGGTTTCTCATGATAGACTTCCCCCAGATTGGGTCGCCAACAGATTATCTCCATCATGATCGCTTACAGGTTATCCCCAGTTCAGTCATCAACAATCTTTCCCCAGTGGAGTTGCCTGATCGGAGCCTGATTGTTTGTTATTTCTTCCTTCTTAGATAGTTTTCCCCCAGCGGAGCAGTTGTCTCCTTCTCCTCGGCAGAGATAATTTCTCCGGCAGATATGAGGAAATATGTTGATTATTGGAACCTCTATTTGGTGGTTATTCCCCACAGAGTTTCATATCTTTCCTTGATAAGTTCCCTAGTAAAGTTGCTTCTACAATAGATCTTATCCGTGTTGAGCTCCCTGGCAGTGGCTCTATAGCTTCCCAGCTAAGACTTTACCTGATCCTAGCTTGGCGTTGGAATTCTGAGGAGGATGTGTTGTTTTCTTCCCCAGCGGAGCGTTTGATTCTTTCTTCGCAGCAGAGATATTCATTCCTTGGTTAGAAGTAAATGTTTGAATGATGTGTTTCTGTTTGGTGGTTGTTCCCCACAGAATTCCACATCACCTCTCTGATAAGATCCCTAGTGGAGTTCTTCTTTGACTGATCTTATCCACACCTCGGCGTATTGTTGGGAGATCCCCAGCTTTGGTGGTTGTGACCCTTTGCTTATTCCCAACAGCGGTCTCTGGTCCTCGACAATCCCGTTTGTTCCTCTAGCAGTAGTCTTTGTCCCTGCAGCGACTCTACTCGATCCTCCGCTGTGATTGGTATTTCTTGGTATTTGTGGCTCTCCACCAGATTGGATTTTCTCCCGTGGGCCTGGCTTTCTCTTTTGAGATATTGTATCGGATGTCTGTCCATTTATCCTGGGACTTGTTTGTGTTAGAAATGTCTGTCTGTCAGGATTAATCATACATAAACCATGCATACACATACATAATCATAGCATTCAGATATACATGTTGCATTCTTTGCCATATATCTTTGCTTGTTATCTCCTGCTAGTTGAAATATTCTTCACCAAGCAGATGATTGTGTCTGATCTCTCCATATAGAGTCAGCCCTATAGGCAGAAAGTGTCTATCCTTTCTTCCATATTCCCCACTGAGTTATGTCCTCGTGGATGATTATTGTTTCAGTTTCCTCCCTAAATATATATTGGTGTGGAATTACTCCCCTGAGTTATATCCTAATTGGGTTGAGTCTTGTTTGATTGTGTCTTTCTAGCTTGTTCCTAGATTGACTCCTTTCTTGTGGTCTCCCCTGCGATTCCTTATGGTTTAGTTGACCAATTGCTCAGTAAATAGTAATTGTTCATTCTCTCCCCCAGTGGATGTTGTGGCCTTCTACCCAATAACCGGTAGTTATAAGTCCTATTTTCTGTGGTTTTCTACCCAGTAACCGGTAGTTGTAAACCCCATTTTATCCCCTTGCAGAGTTAATCCTTGATTTTGTCCATCTTAATCGATGACGGTTACTCTCGCCCTTGGTTTTCTACCCAGTAACTGGTAGATGTAATCCCCTCTTTGTTGGTTATCTCTATCCAATATTCGGTATTGATATTTCTTCAGTTCTGAGTATATCCCCCCAGTAACCAGTGATATATCTCCCATATCATTGTTGTTGTCAATGTACCCCAGCGAGTCATCTTTCATTTACCCTTGTTTGGATATGATTGTTTCTCCCTTTCTTTTCGGTCGATTTATCCTTTATTAACCCAGTAACCGGTTGTGGATAATCTTCCATGCGAGTATGTTATCTACGTTCTGACGGTAATAGATAATATATCTCATGCGCTCTTCAGTCGAAGTCTTTTGCTTCTCTAGTCGAGTAAGATTCGTATCTCCTTATGGAATCGAATGTACATCCTGTAATCGAGTTTGCTTTTTCAGCCCTCCTTTCGGATGATGAGTGTCTTTGAAATATTCCCCAATTCACGCCTGGTTGGTCACCTATTATATGCCCAGTAACCGGTATCCCTGGTGTTCCTTCCTTCTGCTCCCTATTATCACTTTTTGTCCCCTGTGGAGTCAGATTTTCCTGAGTTGAAATATGCCTGTTAAGTTTTCCTCAGATGTCTGGATGACTGATATCTCTCACCCTTATACCGATCTTAGATATTCTTTCTCCCTGAGTGTGTTGTTCTCTCACCCTTATACCGGTGTGTGATCACATGCCTCTTTTTGAGTTTATTACCCAGTATCCGGTAATACCTCATTTGTTGTTTCCTCAGCCGGGTCCTTTGTGGACACTCCCAGCCTGAGTCCGGATTTTTTTTCCGAAGTATCCTTTGTGGATAGTTTTGCTGTATTGGCATATTCCCCAATACATGCATCTTTGCGTCAGCTCGAGTCTTTCCATTTATTTATTTTCATGGAATCCCTTCGTATCTCCTAACAAGTTTTCAAGTCGTGACCTGCTCAGGCGTTTTACCCTATTTTCCCCAGTGTCTCTGTCTCCCTAGTAAGTGTATTACTCCTTTGGATTTTCAGTTTCTCCTGATTTCTTTTTCTTTGTGGACACATATCCCCCCAGAGTATTAACTTTTGCATGCATACATTTGCATCATCAAGTCTCTTAGGGACCAAAATTCGTCTCTTTGTTATTATTTAAGCCCATTTTACCACGTCGAAACGAAGAGTTTAACCTTCATATCTCCGGCTAGAATGACCTTAAATAGGGGCATCTTTAAGACCCTGATTTTAACCCTAAGATCTCTCATGGCATCATATCATTGTTCATTTGCATTTGCCTCAAGGATCATAACATCTTGGCCCCTTTACCCTAGGGTGGGACTTGTGTGAGTTGGTTTGAGACCACCAAGCATGCTTGAATTGTATATTATTGCTTTTCTTATTTTGTTTACTAACCAAAAGCACAAAAATATGTCACTAACTTTGTTTGTTTTGAAGCTCAAGCAGTCATGTGATTCAAGGCTCCTAGGAGGCCCCTATGCCCATTGAAGTGGCCAAATGAAGATGAAAGCAAGCATGACAATGCTTCACAAAGCTCTAAATCATCATATATGTCTCCCAAGTATCTCAATTTGTCAATTTGATCAAGATAAACCAAAGGGTTTGAGGATTGTTTCCCAAGGAAACCCTAATTCAACTGTGCATTGAATGTGCCTTGCTCATGAAGCAACCTCAACCCATGATCAAATACAGTCAAGGGAAGTTCTTTCATTCATAATTTTATGCATATATGATCCTATGTGAGTATCCTCAATCATTCATTCATCAAGATTTGAAGTTTGGACTTGAGAAGTTGATCAGTCAATTCATCTGGCTATTTTGAAATCCACTGAGACCTAACTTTTGATGTGATTGTCAAATTATGATGACCCCAAGAGAAACAATGTTCTTAAGAACTATATGGACAACTTTCATGTTCGTCAAAAATTAATTTGAAACTTGGAAGGTCATCATTCATTTCAAAACATTATAGGTCATTTTGAATGAAACCCTAATTTTGGGTCAACTTCCCAAGGACCTAACGCCTTCATTTTTTATGATTTTGAGGTTAGACGAATTCCATTAGAAATTTTAATATGTATACTTAAATTGTTATGTTGGATAAAATTTCATAATCCTAAAAGAAGTACATGTGATAATACAAAACATTATAGATCACTTTGGACCAAAGTCATTGAAATTTGAAAAAGTCCAACTTCAAGTGCCCATAAATTTCTCATAAAAAATCAAAATGATGCAAAACTTAAGTCCAAATTGATTGCCTTGAAAAGATATTCAACTTTAATGTTGAAGGTTTTATCATTTGAGGCTTGAATCATTAAAACAGCAGGGCTTGAAGTTGGTCCCTTTTGGCAAAATTTTCAAATACATGTTTTGTACCTTGAACTTCATGGCCAATTTTCAATATTTTCCAAACTCCAAATGGAATTTTGTTCAACATAACATTTGTTCCTTATGTCAAGACCTTTCCAACCATTACCCACATGCTTATGTTTGGATTTTCCCATTGGCATTTTCGAAGAGGTGAAGCTTTATGATCAATTATGCATAACATGTTAAATTTCCATGCACAAGCTAATGCATTGCCATCTGCACGTCCAAACTTGATTCATTTGTGTTCAGCACTCATTTGCAATGGATTTTGGGCCTCACATGCGCCTGTACAGGCCCATGCATGGAGGACCCAAGTTCATGCACACACGAGTTTCCCACACCTTGCATCAGTTGTGGCTATAAATAGAAGGCATTGCTCACTTCAAATCTCAACCTAAAGGCGCCTGAAACTCTACTGATTTGCTTCCCTAACCTCTCATTCAAAGGAATTCTGAAATTTCACTTCACTTTTGAAGCTTGAATTTCAACTTCCCTGGTTGATCTTCAGCTTCTAATTCCTTAGCTTAGCTTCATTGTTACTTCAAGATCAAGCTGCACTCGAGGATTGGATTGGATCAAGCTCTTAAAAGCTACACTTCAAAGGTTTTCACCATAACTGTTTTGATTCAAATCTCTCTTATTATTGTGCATTGCTTGGTTTGATTCGCATTTCTGAAGTCCTCATGTGAGAGGCAATTGATTGGTGGTTTTAATTTTGAGAATTTGTTAACTTCAGATCGAACACCTCATTTTTCAACCTTAGATTTCTTCCTCCATAAGAATCTTGAGAAGAAACTAAGGTCACAGGGGTGATGTACATCACCCCAGCTTTCGAATGGTATATGGATCGCGTATTTTAGTTGAGGTTTCAAAACCTGCAACTGGTGGCCGGATTATGGCTTCTCACTGGAGAAGACGGTGGTTTCCACCACCGTCCCCACGCGTCCAAACCTTGGGCCTTGGATCCAGTCTTCCAGATCTAATCTTAGCCTTGTGTTATTAAGACTTTTTTAAATCATTCATGTTTCGCTGTTGACTCGTCCACACAATGAGTGTGCGCTTCATAGCCATATAATCAGCCACGTCAATTAATGAGCGTTGATCAGATGCTTGTGGATTTTTGCTATTTTTTTAATTTCCATTTTATTTTCTTTTTTTCCATTTTATTTTAAAAATTCATAACTTCTTTATTTGGAATCAGAAAAATATGGGACCAATTGCAAAAAAAATCTCTTAAATTCTAGTTTCATAAAATGATTTTTAATTATTTTTGTGATTCTATTTAATATGTTTTGTGAATTATTTATTTTCTAGTTATTTTTAATTCATTTAAAATACTTTTTGATATTCAAAAATGCCAAAAATATTTTCTTAACATCTTTGGATAATGATGAATCTATGAAAAATATTCTCATCAATTTCTTAATTGATTTGAGATTTATTTGAGATTTTAGTCCAATTATGTTATTTTTCTTCATTTTTAATTGTTTAAAATTAGTTTCTGTTACCAAAAAATAATGAAAAAATTTGTCAAACCTTGTTTGACCATGTTAGCCTTATGATGATCCAATTGGACTTGTCCAAGTTGATTTGAATTGGATTTGAAGTTTGACCTTTATTTGTTCATTTTATTTCATGTATTATTTTAATTCCAAAAAATACCAAAAATATGTTTGACTTTTCTTGACTTCTAATCTTCAATTCACTTCTATTTACCATTGATTGATGTTGATTTCATTCACGTTTGATCAATGTGTTTTGGTTATGTCATTTGAATTTCAATTTTGTACATTCCATTTCCATCTTCATCTTCTTCTTTTTCTTTTGACCAATGAGTTAATAATTTATGGTTAGCCTTGACATATGAGAGGCTTAACCTTCTTTGATCCAAATCAAATTCATCTTGATCAAAGATCAAGTGAATTGCTTTGTGTCCAAGATAGGTTGCTTCTTGGTCAAGCAAAGAACCTAAAATCCATACAAGGTCATTCTTCTTTTCTTTTGGCATGGCAATTTGTAGGAGTTTGGCTTACTAGTCATGGTCTCTAACTTGTGTTTATTTGCCTATAGTTTTATTGACCGGCCTCAGATAGGTGTGGCTACTACATTAGTCAACTTACGATTGCTTAACATAGCACTAAATTGCCTTATGGCACACTAACACTAACTACTAATTACTAACTTTTAATTCAAGCATTTAATTCTTGCAATTTACTTTAATGCAATTTAATTTCTTTCTCATTTATTCATATTGCCTTTTTCCCTTTGCTCATTTGAGCTCATGTTTATGTTTATGCCATTTGCTTTTGCTCACTTGAGGACATTATTGCGTATATACTATTGCTTTGTGCTTGTTTTATTTTTGTTTGTGTGAACCCAATGCAAAAAAGGAGAAAGGACTTAGAATTAGGACTTTACCTGTGCTTAATGGAGTTTCAAGAGCAACTAGGCCTCATGCCTTTAGAATGCTTAATCTTGAAGATGATGTTGAAAGGACCCCTATTCTAAACTCACTCCTGTGCATTCTTTTTATTGCATTGTGGAACTTTTTGATTTGTTTCTTCTTGTGTGGTAGGGATCATAAACTTGAGCTATTTAGAAAGACCATTGTCATGAGCATCCAAGATAGGAGAGACAAATCCAAATTGGAAGATCCTAGGAGCTTTGGTTGATCATTTGCTTGATTGTTTGAGTTAATTGCTTATAACTTTCTAAGTCCAAAGTAAAGGAGCAACTTCGATCATCTTTATGATCTGAAGGAAGGAACTCCGAGGGTTTTATTTCTCTTCCCTCATCTTTGCATGTTTAGGACCTAGCCCTTCTATTCTTCTTTCCACTCTAACCCAAGCCAAACTTTTTGTGCAAACATTGACATTGTTTTCAAAATTAGAAACCTAGGCACTATGCCTTTGATTTTTCAAACTCTTTTCATAATACTTATTTTGAATTGAACTTTAAGTCAACTTTGACTTTATTTTGTGAATACTTCTAATTTGTAAATACAACTCACTCAATTTTTTTTGTGGTTCCAATGGCCACCTTTGCCAAATATTTTCATAAACATTAGCTATTAGGTTTGAGTTGTCATAGAGGTTGATGTAAACCTCACCTGTATCCTTAGTGATTGGACTATAAGTCTTCCATACTTATTATAGGGTGGATCCCTCACTAGTATATTGAAGCTCTCCTCACATGGTGGATTTGTGGTTTAGGTATAGTTTTCTCCCTTTGATAACAAAAGACCTTAAGGCTTTTGACCCATCAATCACCAACTTATTTTGAGATTTTTACCCCGAACTACGAGGTTTTGATCCTACCTTTTGTGATGGTACGTAGGCAATGGGTTTATCCATTCAAACAAACAAAATTGTAAATAATTTGTATATTCTCTTCTCATCCCCCCAATCATGTTTGCACAAATATTTTCCAAATACCAACCTACCATGCAACATTTGCAAAAAGGTCTCCCTTAGAGTATTAAGGATATTTTGGGTGCTTAAAACCTTCCCATTGCATAACCAACCCCCTTACCCCAGATCTCTGACATTTTTATTAGTTTTTGATTTGATAAAACTTCTCGGTTTTTGTTCGCTTTCTAACCTTTCCTTTGGATAAATAGAAGTGCGGTGGCGACTCGAATTGTATTATTTACTTTTGATTTAGTCAATAAATCTAAAAGTAACGAATACCCCGCTACAGATAACATGAAGTTTTTTATCCTTTCTTTGTCCTAGTACTGCGCCTACGGTATAATCACTCGCATCACACATGATTTTGAAAGGTAATCTCCAGTCAGGTGGTTGCATGATAGGTGCAATGATTAAAGATGTTTTTAATTGCTCAAATGCTGTTAAACATTTCTCATCAAAGATAAAGTCAGTGTCTTTCATTAATAAATCCCTAAGTCATTTGGTAATTTTCGAGAAATCTTTGATAAAGCGTCGGTAGAAACCGGCGTGTCCTAAAAAGCTTCATATTTCTCGTACGGTTTTTGGAGGTTGAAGATTCTCTATGATTTCGATCTTAGCTTTGTCTACTTCAATTCCTTTATCAGATACTACGTGTCCTAACAAGATTCCTTATTGGACCATGAAATGGCATTTCTCCCAGTTTAAGACGAGATTCACCTTTACGCATCTTTCAAGTACCATTTCAAGGTTTGATATACATCCTTCGAAGCTCTGCCCACAAACAGAAAAGTCGTCCATAAAGACTTCCATAATGTCGTCTATAAAGTCAGCGAAGATTGACATCATGCACCTTTGGATCTATGAAGCTTTCCATCATTAGTTCAAGGTTGGACTTCCTAGGAATGTTAGGAACATTATTAGTTGGCTTTTGATATCCAGGCGGAACAGTGGGTGCTTGGCCAGGTGCATACAGGGCGTTGTTATTCTTATACGAAAAGTTAGGATGATTTTTCCTACCTGGGTTGTAGGTATTCGAATAAGGATTTCCTTGTGCATAATTCACTTGATCGGTTGGGACTCCTGCTAATATCTGACATTCTGGTGCAGTGTGTCCAGGAGTTCCACATAACTCACAATTTGGAGTCACGACTACCACGGTGGTTGCGGGTGGTATGGTCAAGTTGTCTAACTTTTGAACAAGGGAATCTACCTTTGCATGGACGTGGTCAAGGCTACTGATTTCGTATATTCCACCTTTTGTTTGGGACTTTTCTACTGGAGTTCTTTCACCTCCCCATTGGAAATGGTTTTGGGCCATGTTTTAAATGAGTTGATAGGCTTCGTTGTATGGCTTGTCCATATGTACACCGCCCGCGGTAGCGTCTACTGTCAGTCTTGTGTTATACAGAAGCCCATTCTAAAATGTGTGAATGATCACCCAGTCTTCGAGACCGTGATGTGGATATATCCTCATCATGTCTTTGTATCTCTCGCACGCGTCATAGAGAGATTCTACATCCTTTTATCGAAATCCGTTGATTTGAGCTCTCAGCATAGCAGTTTTGCTTGGCAGAAAATATCGGGAGAAGAAAATGTTCTTCAATTTTTCCCATGTTGTAACTGAGTTGGATGGCAAGGATTGCAACCAAGCCTACGCTTTGTCTCTTAGAGAGAAAGGAAAGATGCGTAGTCTTATCGCATCTTGAGATACACCATTCACCTTCACAATGTTTGTGTACTGCACAAACATGGTCAAATGTTTATTAGGGTCGTCCGTAGGATCCCCAGCAAATTGATGTTGTTGGATGGCTGATAATAATGAGGGTTTCAGCTCGAAATTGTTTCGATTGATAGCAAAGGCAGCAATGTTGCTGTGAAGTTCTTGTTGGGACGGGGTAGCGTAGGACTTAAGAGGACGATTATGTGGATCTACTGCAGCCATGGTTGGTTTTTCAACTGGTTCAGCAGTAAGAAATATTTCTCGAAGATAAAGTCAGTGTCTTTCATTAATAAATCCGTAAGTCGTTTGGTAATTTTCGATAAATCTTTGATAAAGCGTCGGTAGAAACCGGCGTGTCCTAAAAAGCTTCATATTTCTCGTATGGTTTTTGGAGGCTGAAGATTCTCTATGATTTCGATCTTAGCTTTGTCTACTTCAATTCATTTATCAGATACTACGTGTCCTAACAAGATTCCTTGTTGGATCATGAAATGGCATTTCTCCCAGTTCAAGACGAGATTCACCTTTACGCATCTTTCAAGTACCATTTCAAGGTTTGATATACATCCTTCGAAGCTCTGCCCACAAACAGAAAAGTCGTCCATAAAGACTTCCATAATGTCGTCTATAAAGTCAGCAAAGATTGACATCATGCATCTTTGGAATCTTGCGGGAGCATTGCATAGTCCAAATGGCATTTGTCGGTAAGCGAATGTACCATAAGGGCATGTGAAGGTTGTTTTCTCTTGGTCATCAGGATGGAATGGAATTTGAAAGAATCCTGAATAACCGTCTAGATAGCAGAAGTGGGAATGCTTAGCCAATCATTCAAGCATTTAGTCAATGAAAGGCAGAGGAAAATGATCCTTCCGAGTGGCTTTGTTTAGTTTTTTATAATCGATGCATATTCTACTTCCGGTCACAACTCTTTGTGCTATAGATTCACCCTTCTCATTCTTAACAACTGTAACACCCCCTTTCTTGGGTACTACATGAACGGGGATAACCCATTGACTATCGGAGATCGGGTATATGATTCTGGCATCTAGTAACTTCTGTACTTCATCCTTGACTACAGTACTTAAGATTGGGTTGATCCTTCTCTGGTGTTCTCTAGAGGGTTTACAATATTCCTCTAGCATAATGCGATGCCTAAGATAGAAGGACTTATTCTTTTTAGGTCGGCGGTGCTGCAGCCTAACGCAGTTGGATATTTTCTTAAGACATCTAGTAACTTTTCAATTTCCATCTGTCCCAAGTCAGGGTTGACTATTACTGGTCTTTTGAGTTCAGTGTCTAGGAATTTGTATCTTAGGTTCTTTGGTAGTGTTTTTAATTCCAAGTTTGGTTTCTTCGGGCATGGCAAGTGGTTGGGTGTAAGTGCTAAGCCTTCACTTAGACTGTCATTTTGGTATGGTTCACGCTAATTATCATCTTCAAAGAATGGAGGGATTTGGATTTTCATTATATTGGAATATGTGGTTTCTTGCATCTCCATCTCTCTTACGCACTCGTCTATGACATCAAGTAGATAACATGTATCGTCTATAGCTAGATCTTGTAAGAATTGTGTCAAGATGAATTCAACATTTTCTTCTCCAACTTCGAATGTTAGCTTACCTCTTTTCACGTCTATTATGGCTCTGGCGGTGGCTAAGAATGGCCTTCCTAATATAATAGGTGTACTAGCATCTTCTTTTATGTCCATGATTATGAAGTCTGTAGGAATGTAGAATTGTCTTACACGTACTGGGACATTCTCTAGTATACCAACAGGATATTTGATTGAGCGGTCAGCTAGTTGAGCAGACATCTTGGTTGGTCTTAGTTCTCCCCTTTTGAGCCTTTTACCGATGGTTAAGGGCATTACACTAATGTTGGCTCCTAGGACGCATAGAGCTTTGTCTATGACGAATTTTCCAATGACATAGGGTATGGAGAAACTACCTAGGCTTTTTAGTTTGGGAGGCATGTTATTTTGGATCATTGCACTACACTCAGCAGTAAGTGTAATTATGTCATTATCCTCGATCTTTTTCTTATTGGATAGGATCTCCTTAAGAAATTTGGCATATGAGGGCATTTGTGTGATGGCTTCTGTAAAGGGAATTGTAATGTTTAGTTGCTTCAAAAGTTCAATAAATTTCCTAAATTGCCCTCCAGTTTTAGAATTTTTGAGTATTTGAGGATACGGAATGGCTGGTTTATAAGGCGGTGGAGGCACATAAGGTTTTTCTTTCTCTTTGGTATCTCGGGTATTATCTTCCTTCTTCTTCGATTTACTTACCTCCTCAGTTGTGGTTTTGTCTGGGTTTTGGTACATGGCAGGATTTTGGAGATCTGGATCTACGGGCCCGTCTAGTTCTTTTCTACTCCTCAGTATAGCGGCATTTGCAAGTCCTTTTGGATTAGGTTGCGGCTGTCTAGGAAATGTGCCAGTGGGAGCGGCAGTAGATGCTTGTTGTTAAGCCACTTGTGAAATCTGTGTTTCAAGCATTTTGTTGTGGGTGGCTAAGTCGTCTACTTTGCTCGCTAATTGTTTAAGTTGCTCGCTAGTATGTATGTTTTGGTTCAAGAAGTTTTTGTTTGTCTGAGCTTGGGTAGCTATGAAGCTTTCCATCATTAGTTCAAGGTTGGACTTCCTAGGAATGTTAGGAACATTATTAGCTGGCTTTTGATATCCAGGCGGAACAGTGGGTGCTTGGCCAGGTGCATACAGGGTGTTGTTATTCTTATACGAAAAGTTAGGATGATTTTTCCTACCTGGGTTGTAGGTATTCGAATAAGGATTTCCTTGTGCGTAATTCACTTGATCAGTTGGGACTCCTGCTAATATTTGACATTCTGGTGCAGTGTGTCCAGGAGTTCCACATAACTCACAGTTTGGAGTCACGGCAACCACGGTGGTTTCGGGTGGTATGGTCAAGTTGTCTAACTTTTGAACAAGGGCATCTACCTTTGCATGGACGTGGTCAAGGCTACTGATTTCGTATATTCCACCTTTTGTTTGGGACTTTTCTACTGGAGTTCTTTCACCTCCCCATTGGAAATGGTTTTGGGCCATGTTTTCAATGAGTTGATAGGCTTCGTTGTATGGCTTGTCCATATGTACACCGCCCGCGATAGCGTCTACTGTCAGTCTTGTGTTATACAGAAGTCCATTCTAAAATGTGTGAATGATCACCCAGTCTTCGAGACCGTGATGTGGATATATCCTCATCATGTCTTTGTATCTCTCGCATGCGTCATAGAGAGATTCTACATCCTTTTATCGAAATCCGTTGATTTGAGCTCTCAGCATAGTAGTTTTGCTTGGCGGAAAATATCGGGTTAAGAAAATGTTCTTCAGTTCTTCCCATGTTGTAACTGAGTTGGATGGCAAGGATTGCAACCAAGCCTAAGCTTTGTCTCTTAGAGAGAAAGGAAAGATGTGTAGTCTTATCGCATTTT
This sequence comes from Lathyrus oleraceus, assembly GCF_024323335.1. NCBI lineage: Eukaryota > Viridiplantae > Streptophyta > Magnoliopsida > Fabales > Fabaceae > Lathyrus > Lathyrus oleraceus. Next base: position 270,327,464 of record NC_066583.1, on the reverse strand, counting down.
GAGATACACCATTCGCCTTCACAACGTTTGTGTACTGCACAAACTTGGTCAAATGTTCATTAGGGTCGTCCGTAGGATCCCCAGCAAATTGATGTTGTTGGATGGCTGATAATAATGAGGGTTTCAACTCGAAATCGTTTCGATTGATAGCAAAGGCGACAATGCTGCTGTGAGGTTCTTGTTGGGACGGGGTAGCGTAGAACTTAAGAGGACGATTATGTGGATCTACTGCAGCCATGGTTGGTTTTTCAACTGGTTCAACAGTAAGAAAGAAGATATTGAGAATATTGTACCTTCGTTGGTACTCTAGTATTCGGCGTCTTAAATATAAGAAACACTCTAATTCAGCGATTGGTGGTGCTAAGTTTTTGCCTTGTGAGCGAGTACTTGGCATACAATCGGGGAAAATAATGGAAAGGAGATTAGTTTTTACCTTAGTCTATACTGTGCAACGAAAGAATCACACTATTTGACTAAATCAGGTACCCGACAACGGCGCCAAAAACTTGATACGTCTCGTGACTTTATATAGAATATAGTCTATCGGGTACTTGACTGCAAGTGCAGAGTCCAGTCGTTTTAGTTTTAAAAGATATCGAACCCACAAGGACCGATGGTCAAACTAATGCTAATGACGTTACTATGTTTAGCTAAGGGGGTGATTTTTAGAAGTTCGGTTGAAGATAATTAAATCTAAGGGAAGTTAAGTTTTAAGAAAATATTAATAGAAGGATATCAGTATGCGACGCATTAATAGTCAGGGATTCGATAAGTCACTGGTGTATAATTTAAGTACCGAATATCTTTTAGTAAAAAATACTTATTTAAAAGGCTTTATCTCACACTCTCGTGATTGTTGATTTGGACTATACCTTTAAGTCAGAATGTATGCTCTCGTTGTCCCATTTGAAGTTAAAAATACTTTTTGAAAACAAATAAGTTCTAATTGCTTTTAAAGTGCTCTCGCTGTTTTTAAAATCAATGCCTAGTTTTTACTATCCAGTTCAACCCTCACGCTCTCGTGATTGTCGATTGTCACCTTAGTTAATTTCCCACTCTCGTGGAAAAATCATATTAAATAGCTTCTCACTCTTGTGAAAAAGTTAATTAAATTTAAATTAAAAACCATAACCATAAAGATTGTTTAAGGAAAGAAGTTTTACACCGATTATTATTAAATTTCGTCTAATTAAATTGTTACATATCGATACCGGTAGTTTAGCTGGACATGTTAAACAACGCAAACACAGACGAACATAAACAAATCAACAATAAAGAAAACATGATTATAATAATAATAAAGCAATAGCAATTTAATAAAAACCTGGAAATTGGATTAATAGAATATGCCGAATCTTGAAGTACTTGAGCAGTCCTCCACAGGTCGGTAGGATTTTGCCTCTTTGAAATAATAGCTTAAACTAAATTAAATAAATCATAGTAGTTCCCCAGTGTAGGAAACTACTACTTTGGCTAAATGAAAAGCGGAAAGGAAAAAGGGGAAATCAAAGCTCTGAACGGTAAAAGAAAATAATGCTGCTGAAGAAAAATAAAAGACAAAATAGAATTGTTGTGAAAAAATATAGAGAGAAAAAGGTCTTCAAAGCTGGCTTCAGAGAGAAAAATTAAGCGTCCCCGTAGGTTTCCAAATTCCATCCTTTTATATCCTCCATTAGGTCATGGAAGTTGAGAGAAACAAGGATGACTTGGTTGAGTGAGGAATCCACGGGAAAGTGGCTGAGGAACGAGAATTAAGGGCTTGTTGGATCACTTCTGTTGACAGTTTCAAAGCGCTGATTTTGACCGCGTGACGTTCATGATGGGCCTGTGATGGTCGTGATAGGCTGGGGCGTGTCGGTCTGTAAGACCCCAATTTTGACCCTAAGATCCCCCATGTAATTCATCATAGGCATTAGCATTGGGATCATATCTTGGCATCCTCATTACCCCTCATTCATTGGGTTTGTTTTGGGAGAGATCACCATGCACTTTATGATTATATCATACTTGTATATTATCATTTTACTAACTAAAATATCAAAAATATGTCTTTGCATCTATCTAACTCTTTCTGTAGGAAGGGCATGATCTCATTGATTCATTGATCACATCTAGGGTTTGAGTCCCTCATGAACAAAGAGCACAACCAAGAATTTATTCAAGAATGATTATGAACATCATATATGAGTCCTAATGATCTCTACATGTTATATTGGTTAAGTTTGCTTCAAGAGTTTGAGGGTGATTTGCCTTGGAAACCCTAGTTTGACTGGGTATCTTGAGTAACTTCTCCAACAAGCTATCTCAACAATTGATCAAATTTCTCAAGGGACACTTCAAAATTTCATCATCTTATGCATATATGTTCTACCATGAGCCAAGAAAGTCAAGTAAATTGGAAGTTAGTAAGTTGGTTAATGTTGGTTGGCCAAATGATTTCATCTGATCAAAATTGGGTCTCCCTAGACCCTATCTCCTACAATTGTCACCTTATGAAAATAATTCCAAGAGAAAAATTACTCTAAATGACATTATTAACAACTTTCATGTTGAGACCTAGAGCTAGTTTTGCTTGGAAATCATTTTCTATGTTGAAACATTATAGGTCATTTTGTCTAAACCCTAATTTGAAAGTCAACTTCCCAAGGCCATAACTTGCTCAATTTTTGTGAGATGAAATATTTCCAAGTTTAAAAATAAAATTCAATGTGTCTACTTCAGCTTTTATGTTTGGATTTGGAGATAATTCAACTTCTTTGAACATGTAATATGAGGCTACATTATAGGTCACTTTTGACCTATACCATTGATCAAGTGATTTTTCCAAACTTCAAAAATGCATAACTCTATCATTTCCAATCCAAATTACATGAAATTTGTGACCATTTTGAAGGCATTTGAGAGATATACAACTTTTATGAAGACACGTTTCTCATTTGAAGCTCCCATAAAAAGTTAAGCAAGGTGGAATATTGAGACATATGGCTTAAGACTTAGAAATTTTTTGATATGTCAAATTTTTCCAAACTTCCACCTCAAATATCTCCAAGTCCCAAGCTCCATACAAAAAAGTGTTCAACATGAAACTTGTTCCTCTTGATCTCACCTTTCCAAAAAGCTAAATTTCATGCATTTTAGATGAGAAATGCATAGGCTACGCATGGCTTAAACAGGCTGATATCATTTGGCATGGATCAATCTTCAAGTAACAATGCTCAAGTACCTTGCAATCCAATCCATCTCCAAAGCATCTTATCATTCATTTGGACTTTAAAGTTATCATTGCATGGGCCTATGCGCGCCCATGCACCATGCTTTCATCATTTGCCAAATTTGGAAGGTTGAGAAGAGTGTGCAAATATCACATGGATTTGGTTATATATACAGCTGCATTTGCTCGGAAATGACACACACCTTGCGCCAACTTTGAATCCCCATTGAAAACCCTTCACATTAAGAGGATAACCCTGATAAATTAATTTGAATTTGAGCTTGAATCTCCACTGTTTTGGAATTCAATTCTCTAGGAATCCATTGCTTCTAAGCCTTTCTATTCCTCTTCTGCAAGCAATTGAAGTGAAGCCAAGCATGATACAGATCAAGATCTAGCAAGCTCAGACCTCCATTGAAGGTAATTTGCAGAAAATTTAAAATCTTCGATTCTCCTTGATTCTTGCTCATTTCCATTGATTCTTGTGTTGTCTGAAGTCCTACCAATGTAGGCAAGAAGTTTGAGTTTCTTTGAGGTTAAATCGAAGCAACTCAGATCATGAACCTCATTTTTCAATTCCACATATCTCTCAATATAGTTGGAATTGGAAGAATTGGAGGTGATATTCGTGCTCAGTGATGTTTTCTCTTTAAAATCATGTCCCTGTTTGGAATTTTGGTGATGGTTCATGTTGACCAGTCCGGTGAAGCTCACCGGAGAAGACAGCTAGAGCTCTGGCTCCGGTGATGATGTGTCTCTGGTCTAAACCGTGTGATCCAACATCCACGTTTTAATCTTAGCTGTGCATTGTGATTACTCATGTTACAATGTTATTGACTAGGATCTTGGTGGAACGCGCATTGTGGATCATCAGATCTACCACCTCAATTAATGAGGGAGATTTGATGGTCCATGTATTTTAGCATTTTTTGAATTTCCATTTAATTCCATTTTCTTCAATAATTCATAATAACTTTAATATTGATCCAAAAAATGTGGGACTTTCACCAAAAAATTCAAATATTTTTCTCTTTCATATTCTGAATTAAAATTATTTGTTTAAAAATATTTTAAGTGTCCAAAAATTATTTAAAAAATTATCCAAGGTCTTTTGACCTTGTTTGACCTATGATAAATCACATGGCCATTTATTTGGTGTTTTGATGTGATTTTAGGACTTGGACAAAACATATTTGAATTTAATGCATTATTTTAATATTTTTAATTGAATAAATGACATTTAAATTATGTTGATCATTCGTATTGACTTGTTTGAGTTTGATTGTTTGTTGTTGGGCCTTGGTCAAGGTTGATTTGACTTTGTCAAGTTAATATTATTGGATTTAGGGGATTGATGGAATGTACATTCCATCACCTAAAATGAATGAATAATATTAATTTGGTAAAAGTCCTCCTTTGATCAATTTGTGATCTCATTCATCCCTTTCCCTCTTCATCTAATTCTCCTTCTTCATCCATTCATTTTCAATTGGCCAATGACATCTCAAAATCCTCATGCTAGTTGGTTGAAAGATTAACATGAGTATGGATGAGATTAGGCCACCCCTTTTTGCAAATTTTTTGTGTGTGGTATGTTTAATGAGCATAGTTCATAATATTATGTCTCCAACATGCATTAACACCAAAAGTTTATTGCCCGGCCTTAAATAGTTGTGACTTCTACATAAGTCCAATTACAATTGCTTAACTTAGCGCTAAATTTGTGATACAAAAGGCATAAGCATTCTAGTTAGTGAGATTGTAAGTCTCCCCTCTTCCATGGTATTGTGTGGAAACTTGGCCTTCTTTCCTTCCTTTGGAAGATGTTTTGGTTCAAGGATCCATGCTTGTGGCAAATAGGTTGAGTGTTCTCCAAAGAATGTCTTGAAATCAAAAAGAAAAACAAAACTAACTACTAACTTGCTAACCATTAACTTTTACTTTCAAGCCTTTACTTTAATGCAATTTACTTTTAGTATTCTATTATCATTTGCCATTATACATATCATTCTAATTGTTTATGTTAATGTAAATTTTCACTTTGTCCACTTGGACCATATTGTGTGACATTATTTTGCTTTGTGTATATCTTGTTTGCTTGTTTGGTCTTTGACCATGAATACACTTAATAATAATAAAAACCCTAAAAGACTTACTGTTGGTTTGATCTTGCCCAATTGGACTTAGAACTTAGGCAACATTCCTTTGCTAATGGACTTGGCCAATGCCAACTTATTGAAGAATCAAGTGCTTGCAATTCAAATTCATCTGATACATCATTATAGATCTCTCCAGATTCATCTGCAACATTGATCATTGTTAAGTTGTTATGTTGAACCCGTGACTTGAGGAATTCATCTATTGTATAGGCTCTTTTGAAGAAGATCATTTAAGTGGATAAGCTTGGATGAGGCCATTTTTATTTGATACCTTTGCTCTTCAATATTGAGATAATTGTGCATTTGTTGAATTCAAAAAGTACAAGGGAATTCTGGGTTTCTATTGACATACTTGTCTTTTGGATTGCTCCCATTTGGTCAGATCTTTTCAACTTTAAACTTTTAAATTTTTGCGCATAGGGTAGTCTCTTCATCTTCTCCCCATTTCTTTAATTTCAAAATCTCTCCCTCCATTTTTAAAATCTTCTTTGTGTGAACTATTTTTGTTCTAAACTTTGACCATTTTCAAAAAAGGTAGAAACTTTGGCCTTATGCCATTGCATTTTCAAACTTATTTTCTCAAATCAAACTTGTAAATGAATTTAACCATACTTGACTTAAACTTTCAAAAAGCCAAAAAGAACTAACTCATTCAAACCATTTTAGGCCTTTCTGCCTTTCAAATTTAAATTTTGTTAAAACCAACATACTCATTTTGACATTTATAGCACGAACTACGAGGTTTTAATCCCTCATTTTTATGTTGGTACATAGGCACAAGTCCGAAGATCTTGTCAAACACAAAAATACAATTAATGAATTCTTTTCTCATCCCCCCATTCTATTTGTCTGTAAACATCACTTTGTACAAAATACATATGCACACAAAAAGGGCTCCCTAGGAGTACCTAGGACACTTTGGGTGCTAACACTTTCCCTCCATGTAACCAACCCCCTTACCTGTGATCTCTGACTTTAATTAGTTTTTATTTGAAAACTTCTTACTATTTGGGTTTTGTTTGTACTTTTTCCCTTTTCCCTTGGAAACAATAAAAGTGCGGTGGCGACTCTTGTTAATTGATCTCTAGCTTGTCAATCGCTTGATGATCATGAGTTTCCCGCTACAGAAATTAAGTGGCGACTCTGCTGGGGAGTAGTCTCCAGTGGGTTTAGCCTACTTTTTATGTGAATATATTTGTGTATATGTGATGTTTATGTATATGTATGTGTGATATAATTTGCTTGTTGTGCTTGGTGATTTCTGAGTGGTGAGATAAGTTCTAACCTGAACTAGAGTGCAATTAAGATAGGAGGATGGTATTGTCATGTTCGACTTATGTGGAGCAGTCCTTAACAAGTTGGCTTGAGATCCATCTTCTCAGTGGAGACTCCTTTGGATTTGGAAATGTCACACAAGTATTTATGGTTAGGCATGACTATTTCTGATTGGGTCTGAGAAGCTGAGGACTTTAGAACACCTAACCCATCTTGGCCTATTTAGGACGTAGTACGGAAACTGTTCAGGTGTAGACTTGACGACAGCTGTCACGCGACACTACACTCAAACGAGTTTCTCTTGAGAATATTATGGGTCGATGAGTCAGTCATCTTAACCTATAATATCCGATAGATGGAATTAAGACTCTGGGAACTTTTTAGAACATGATCTACAGGTTTTTATCCTTAGTTCACTCCTTTGGGATGGTTCTTACCCAGACTCCATGCTCATGACTTGCAACAAACCCTTGATTCTTGGTTGATCCAATCAAGTCTTGTCAATATCAATGGAACTTGGGTGTTGATAAGGTGTAAACTATAATCCACCAAAATAGATGATTTATCTTGACAATGACTTGATTTATCCCTTGACCTTTGTTTGCTTGTGTGTGATCCCTTACTTGTGATTGTTGCATTCATGCATTTCATGTGCATCATAACATCCATCACACAAAATTTCAAGGAACTAAGGTATCATTTGCAAATATTTTCAAACCATGGATTATGGACGAAGGAACACTAAGAAGTACAGTTTCAGATGTCCCGAATTGAAAGAGTTAAGGAAGCTAACATCTTTTGTATTAGATCCCTTGGACTTCAAACAACGTCATGGGAAGCTTCTGTCCATCTTGTCTGCTGATGTAGTTGAAGGATTGTTGAGTGTATTGGTGCAGTTCTATGATCCTCTCTACCATTGTTTCACTTTCCCATATTTTCAGCTTGTGCCTACCTTGGAGGATTATTCTCATCTTTTAGGGATACTTGTTTTTAGTAGATTGCCTTTTAGTGGATTGGAGGAGATTCCCCGATCTAGTATTATTGTTGAAGCTCTTCACTTGGAGAAGTCTGAGATAAAGGCTCATTGGGTGTTGAAAGGAGGGTTATTTGGGTTGCCATATGTTTTCCTCATCAAGGAAGCTACCACTTTTGCTCAAGCTAGTAGTGTGGATGCTTTTGAAGCTATCTTTGTGTTGCTCATCTATGGATTAGCTTTGTTCCCTAACATTGACGATTTTGTTGATGTTTAAGCCATTAGACTTTTCTTGATTGGGAATCATGTGTCTACTTTGTTGGGTGATATGTATTTCTCTTTGCATCTAAGGAATTCTAAAGGTGGTGGAACTATTGCCTGTTGCATTCCTCTTCTGTACAAGTTGTTTATTTCGCACTTGCCTCAGACACCTACTTTTGTGGAGAACAAACAATGTCTAAGGTGGTCTCAGAGACTTATGTCTCTCACTAATGATGATATAGTTTGGTATGATCCTTCCTTAAGCAGTTTGGAGATTTTATTGATAGTTGTGGTGAATTCTCTAATGTGCCTCTTATGGTACACAAGGAGGAATTAGCTACAACCCTGCTTTGGCTCGTCGTCAACTTGGGTTCCCCTTGAGAGACAAACCTAATAACATGTTGTTAGACGGTCTTTTCTATCAAGAGGGTAAAGATCCCCAACGTTTGAAGCAGAATATTGTGCATGCTTGGCATAATTTGCATAGGAAAGGAAGATCCGAGCTTGGCCCGCGCAATTTTGTAGCTTTGGAAGCTTACACTCTTTGGGTGAAGAAGAGAGCTTTGGAGTTCAAGATGCCTTATCCTTGTGAGAGACATATGCCTATAGTTGTGGTTGAGCCATTAACTCTCCCTAACCAATATGTCGAGGAGTTGGAAGACGCGCTCATCAAGATGAAGCAAGAGAAGGATATGTGGGAAGAGCGTTTCCGTGCTCTGAGCAAGAAGCATGAAGAGTTGCAGTTGGAGTCTAAGGATAAAGATGCACTGATTGAGCTACTTGAAGACCGAGTGACGAAGAGATAGAGAGAGCCAGAGGTTTCATCTTCTAGCATGCCTCGGCCTTCCGTTGCTTGGAAGAAGATTGCTGACCAGTTTGTCCTTGAGAAGACTCAGATGAAGGCTTCTTTTGAGACCGAGATTCATCGCATTCGAAGGAAGTACGGGCCTTCAGCCAGATCTTCTGACATTGTTGTTAGGGATCCTTAAGATGACTAGTCTCCTTTTCTCTTGTATCTTTTTATTTTGGTTTCTAAAATTGTGCTCAGTGTAATCCTTCCAATTTATATAAATAAAAAGAGATTTTTGGTCATATCAAATTGTTGTAATTACCATTTCAATATTATAAATATATTCACAAATGATATAGTAAGTTCCTTGAAAATAAAAATAATAAAGCATTGCATTTCATGCATTATTTGCATAAGCAGGTTCTTGCCAGGTATCTGATTGGTGTTCTTCTGTGTTTTAGCCAAGCTGACTCACCGGTACAACACCAGAGCTAATCATTCCAAGATCATGGAGCACCTTGAGCAAGAGAACTGAGACTTGAAAGAGGAGATTGCCTGGCTGACTGCCATGATGGAGTCAGTCCTTGCTGCTCAAAGCCAAGCTTTTCCAACACCTGTAACTCCTCCCGCGAGGACTATCATCTCTGAAGTGGTTACCTCTACTATGCTTGTTGCCACCTCCCACTTCGCTTTGAATTTGCCTGATGGATTCCCTTGGGGAATGCCTCCTAATTTTGTTCCAGAAGGTTTCGCTCCCACTTTTGCTTCCATGCCGGCATCTAGCCCGGTCATGTCTGTGCCACCTCCCGTTGTGCACACTTTACCATGTGTAGAAGACACCATCTATCATTCCGAGCCATCTGAAGGCCCGAACTTCTATGAGAAGATGGATGAGATGAAGGACCAATGCCTTGAGCTGCGCAAGGAATTGAAAACACTGAGAGGCAAAGATCTGTTTGGGAAGAGTGCTGATGAACTGTGCTTAGTGCCCAATGTGAAAATCCCAGTAAAATTCAAAGTGCCTGACTTTGAGAAGTATAAAGGGAACTCTTGTCCACTCAGTCATCTTATGATGTATGCCCGCAAGATGTCAACTCAGACAGATAATGACCAATTGCTGATTCACTACTTCCAAGATAGCTTGACAGGGGATGCGCTCTGTTGGTATATGGGGCTAGATAGTGCAAGCATCCGCACTTTCAATGACCTGGGAGAGGCTTTTGTGAAGCAATACAAGTACAATGTGGATATGGCTCCAGATAGGTGTAGCGGGGTATTCGTTACCTTTAGATTTGTTGACTAAATCAAAAGTAAATCATACAATTCGAGTCGCCACCGCACTTCTATTTATCCAAAGGATAGGTTAGAAAGCGAAAAAAAACTGAGAAGTTTTATCGAATCAAAAACTAATCAAAATGTTAGAGATCGGGGTAAGGGGGTTGGTTATGCAATGGGAAGGTTTTAAGCACCCAAAACATCCTAGGTACTCCTAGGGAGCCCTTTTCACAATTTGTTGTAAGGTAGGTTGGTATTTGTGAAAATATTATTTGTGCAAACATGATTGGGGAGATGAGAGAAGAATGTACAAATTATTTACAATTTTGTGTTTGAATGGATAAACCCATTGCCTACGTACCATCTTAAAAAAAGATTAGGATCAAAACCTCGTAGTTCGGGGTAAAAATTTCAAAAGGAGTTGAAGAATTGATTGGTCCAAAAGCCTTAAGGTCTTTTTTTATCCAAGGGGGAAAACTCAATCTAAAACCACAAGTCCACCATGTGAGGATAACTTCAACATGCTAGTGAGGGGTTAACCCTATAATAAGCATGTAAGACTCATTGTCCATCACTAAGGATATAGGTGAGTATTATATCAACCTCAAGGATAACTCAAAACTAATAGCTATTGTTTATGAAAAGCTTTGGCAAAAGTGGCCATTGAAACCACAAAAACAATTGAGTGAGTTGTATTTACCAATGAAAAGTATTTACAAAGTATGGTCAAAGTTGACTTAGGATTCAATTCAAAGTAAGTGCTATGAAAATAAGTTTGAAAAAATAAAAATCATAATGCTTAGGTTTCTAATTTTGAAAGCAAATGTTAATGTTTGCACAAAAGTTTTGGCTTGGGTTAGAATGGAGGGAAGAAGAAGAATGGCTAAGTCCTAAACATACAAAGATGAAGGAAGAGAAATAAAACCACAATGGAGTTCCTTTCTTGAGATCATAGTGATGATCCAAGTAGCTCCCATCCTTTGGAATAAGCAAGAAAATAAGCAAAGCAATTAAGCACACAATCAAACAAGCTCCTAGGAATCTTCCAATGGCTTTTGTATCTCTCACTTTGGATGCTCATGATAATGGGTCTTCTACTTGGCTCAAATTTGGGATCCCTAGCACAAGAACACACATATTAAAAAGTTCTATAATACAAACAAAGAATGGACAAGAGGGAGTTTAGAAATTGGTCCTTTCAAAGTCCTCTTCAAGATTAAGCATTCTAAAGGCATGAGGCCTAATTGCTCTTTGACATTATTTCTTCTCTTATAGCATTCTAAAGGCATGAGGCCTAGTTGCTCTTTGACTCCACTTTTGCATAGGGAATGTCTTAAAGTCTAAGTCCTTTTGCCCATTTGCTTTTGGTTCACAACAATCAAAACAAAATACAAGCATAATAGTATATACACAAATATGTGCTAAAGTGAGCAAAAGGCAAATTGCATTAACATAAACATGAGCTCAAGTGAGCAAAGGGCAAAAGCAAATGAATAATATGTACAAGATATTAAATTGCATAAAGTAAATTGCAAGAATTAAATGACTTGAATTAAAAGTTAATGGTCAATAGTCAATGTTAGTGTGCCATAAGGCAATTTAGCGCTATGTTAAGCAATCGTAAGTGGACTAATGTAGTAGTCACAGCTATCTGAGGCTGGTCAATAAAAATATAGGCAACAAACACAAGTTAAAGACCTTGACTAGTAAGCCAAACTCCTACAACTTGCCATGCCAAAAGAAAATGAGAATGATCTTGTATTGATTTAGGTTTTTTGCTTGATCAAGAAGCAACCTATCCTTAATGCAAAGCCATTCACTTGATCTTTGATCAAGATGAATTAGATTTGAATCAAGGAAGGTTAAACCTCCTATACATCAAGGCTAACCACCAATCTTTAACTCATTGATCAAAAAGAAAAAAGATGAAGAAGAAGATGAATAAGAATGTACATTAATGGAAATTCAAATGAAGTAAGCAAAGTACATTGACCAAAGATAGATGGAATCAAGGTCAAACAATAGTAAACAGAAGCAAAATGAAACTTAGAAGTCAAGAAACAAATAAAATATTTTTGGTATTTTTCAAAATTAAAATAATTCTTGAATTAAAATTAACAATTGAAGGTCAAATTTCAAATCCATTTCAAATCAACTCTGAAAAGTCCAAATGGATCATCCTAAGCTCAACAAGGTCAAACAAAGTTTGACAATTTTTTTTTAGCATTTTTAGAAACCAGAAACTATTTTTAATTAATTAAAAATGAATAAAAAAATAAACTAATTGAACTAAAATCTCCAATAAATCTCAAATCAATTAATAAATTAATGAGAATATTTTTCATAGATCCATCATCATTCAAAGAGGTTAAGAAAATATTTTTGTATTTTTTGAATATTGGAAACTATTTAAAATGAATCAAAAATAACCAGAAAAGAGAAAATTCACAAAAAATATCAAATGATGAAATAAAAAATATTAAAAATCATTTTTAGGAAATAGAAATTAATAGGGAAATAATACAATTGGTCCCATATTTTTTGGAATTAAAATGAAAGAGTTATGATTTTTTGAAATAAAATGGAATAAAATAAATAAAATGGATTAAATCAGAAAATAGTAAAAAACCACGTGCGTTGGATGGAATCTCATTAATTGACCTGGCACATCTAATGGTCCACTTGTGCGCGCTCACCATGAGACCAAGTCAATGAGAAACACCTTGCATTTAAAAAAGTCATAAGATTTGATGGCTATGATATAAACTGGAGATCAGATCCAAGGGCTCACAATTAATCTGGCAAAGAGACGGTGGTGTACACCACTGTCTTCTCTGGTGACCTTGCATTTTCCGACTAAAGTTGCAGACAAGAAAACTTAACCAAATGAAGCGATCCTCATATCATTGGAAAGCTGGGGTGATGTACATCACCCCTGTACCATTGGTTTTCCTTCTAGATCCCCATAGGAAAAGAAATCCGAAGAGGAAAATAATGGAGTTCAAACTGAACTTGATGATTTTCCAAAATTAAAAGCACAATTCAAATGCCTCTAATGAGAGGACTTCAGCCAAACCAATAAACACAAGAAACAAGCAAGAATCAATGAGTTTCGAAGAAAAAAAGTTTGAACATCCACCTCTGAAATGTAGATCTATGGAGCACAATTCTTCACAGTTCTTGATTGTAGTTCACTCTTGAGATGAAGATGAAGCAAGGCCAAGGAATTTTAAGTCCAATGATCAACCAATGAAGTTGAAAATCATATCTGAAATTTTGAAATGAAAGAGAGAAATTCCTTTAAAGTGAGGTTTGGATGGAGTTTTGCAGCATATCAGGCGCCTTAAGGTTGGTTTATGAGGATAGTACGCACCTCTATTTATAGCAAATGCAAGCTGCAAGCATGAGAATTTTGTGTGCATGAGTGATAAGGGCCTCCATGCATGGGCTTGTACAAGCACATGGAGGGCCAAATTCCTATTGGAAATGTAAGCTTAAGTCATTTTGCTCTGAAATGGATGTGCATATGTGAGGTAATTGGAGTGTGCATGATGTTTGAACAAAGTTTCCATAATTGCACCAAAATTTTCTCCTCTTCGAAAACACCTCTTACCAAAATGAAACATGGCCTTGTGGGTAATGGTTGGAAAGGTCTTGACATGAGGATCAATTGTTATGTTGAACAAAACTTCACTTAGAATTGGGAAATTAGTGAAAATTGGTCATAAAGTTCAAGGTGCAAAACATGTGCATGTGAAAATTTCCAAAATGGACCAACTTCAAGCGCTTCTGTTTCAATGATGCAAGCTCCAAATGACAAAACCTTCAACATAAAAGTTCTATATATTTTCAAGACAATCAATTTGGACTCAGATTTTTCATAATTTGGATTTTTGATGAGAAAGTTATGGCCACTTGAAGTTGGACTTTTTCACATTTCAATGCCTTTGGTCCAAAGTGACCTATAATGTTTTGCATTATCACATGTATTTATTTTAGAATTATGAAACTTTGTTCAACATAACAATTTAAGTAGATATCTTAAAATTTCCAATTCATTTGATCCCACCTCAAAATCATAAAAAATGAGTGAGTTAGGTCCTTGGGAAGTTGACCCAAAATTGGGGTTTCAATCAAAATGACCTATAATGTTTTGAAATGGATGATGATCTTCCTTGCTTCAAATCAATTTTTGATTAAAATGAAAGTTGTTCATATAGTTCTTAAGAACATTGTTTCTCTTGGGGTTATCTTCATTTTACAAACACATCAAAAGTTAGGTCTCAGTGGATTTCTAAATAGTCAGATGAATTGATTGATCAACTTCTCAAGTCCATACCTCAAACCTTGATGAATTGATGATTGAGGACAATAAAATAAGCTCAAATATTCATGAAATGATGAATGAAAGAACTTCCCTTTATTTTATTTGACCATGGGTTGAGGTTGTTTCATGAGCAAGGCACAGTTGATGCAAAGATGAATTAGGGTTTCCTTGGGAAATAATCCTCAAGCCCCTTGGTTTGCTTTGATCAAATTGACAAATTGAGATACTTAGGAGGAATATATGATGATTGAGATCGTTGTGAACCATTTTCATGCTTGCTTTCACTTTCACCTGGTCATATCAATGAGCATAGGGTCTCCTAGGAGCCTCAGATCTTATGATTGCTCAAGCTACAATACAAAAGAAGTTAGTGACCTATTTTTGTGCTTTTGGTAAGTAAACAAAATAATAAAAGCAATAATATACAATTCAAGCATGCTTGGTGATCTCAAACCAACTCACACAAGTCCCAACCCAAGGGGATGGAGCCAAGATGCTATGATCCTTGAGGCAAATGCAAAATGCAATGATATGATGCCATGAGGGATCTTAGGGTCAAAATTAGGGTCTTACAGATGCCCCTATTTAAGGTCATTCTAGCCGGAGATATGAAGGTTAAAATCTTTGTCTCGACGAGGTAGAATGGGCTTAAATAATAACAAATAAACGAATTTTGGTCCCTAAGAGACCTTGTGATGCAAATGTATGTATGCAAAAGGTAATACTCTGTGGGGATATATGTCCACAAAGGAAAAAGAAATCCGGAGAAACTGAAAATCCATATGAGTAATACACCCATAAATAGGACAGAGACTATGGGGAGTGAAGGGGAATAAAATGCGTGATCAGGTCACGACTTAAAACTTACCGAAAGACACGAGAGGGATTCCATGAAAATAAATCGATGGAAAGACTCGAGCTGACACAAAGATGCGTGTAATGGGGAATGTGCCAATACAGCAAAACTGTCCACAAAGGAAACTTCGGATAAAAATCCAGACTCAGGCTGGGAAAATCCACTAAGGGACTTCGATGGGGAATGTTCAAAGAGGATTCAGCCGAGGAAACAAAATGAGGTATTACCGGTTACTGGGTAATAAGCTCAAAGAGACATGTGATCAAACTACCGGTATAAGGGTGAGAGAACAACACGCTCGGGGAGAATGAATATCTAAGACCGGTATAAGGGTGAGAGATATCAATCATCCAAAACATCTGAGGAAGACCTAAAAAAGGTACATTTCAACTCAGGAATATCTGACTCCACAAGGGACAAAAAAGTCAATATAGGGAGTAGAAAGGAAGGAACACCAGGGATACCGGTTACTGGGCATATAATAGGTGACCAACCAAGGCGTGAATTGGGGAATATTTCCAAGACACTCATCATCCGTAAGGAGGGCTGAAAAAAGCAAACTCGATTACAGGATGGACATTCGACTCCATAAGGAAATACGAATCTTACTCGACCAAGGAAGAAAAAGACTTCGACTGAAGAGCGCATGAGATATATTATCTATTACCGTCAGAACATAGATAACATACTCGCATGGAAGATTATCCACAACCGGTTACTGGGTTAATAAAGGATAAATCAACCGAAAAGAAAGGACATCGGGATACCAAATACTGGGTATAAAATGATGACCAATCAAAGGGGAGAAACGATCATTACCAACAAAAGGGGTAAATGAAAGATGACTCGTCGGGGATATATTGCTTTATCAGAGAAATTATCCAAGAGATATATCACCGGTTACTGGGAGATATACTCAAAAGGTGCAGGAATATCAATACCAAATATTGGATAAAGATAATCGACAAGGAGGGAATTACATCTACCGGTTACTGGGTAGAAAACCACAGAAGAGAGTAACCGTCATCGGTTAGGATGAACAAAAGTAAGGGTTAACTCTGCAAGGGGATAAAATTGGGGTTTACAACTACTGGTTTGAGGGTAGAAAACCACAGAAATAGGACTTACAACTACCGGTTACTAGGTAGAAGGCCACAAAAGCTCCGCCGGGCAAAAAAATGGATAATTACTAGTTACTGAGCAATCATTCATCTAAACTACGGGGAAGTGCAGGGGAAATAACAAGAGGAATCAATCTAGGAACAAACTAGAGAGACACAATGAAACAAGACTCAACCCTATGAGGATATAACTTAGGGGAGTAATTCCATCCCAGTATATATTTTGGGAGGAAACTGAAATAACAATCATCTGCGAGGACATAACTCAATGGGGAATGTGGAAGAAAGGGGTAGACACTTTCTTCCTATGGGGCTGACTCTATATGGAGAGATCAAACACCAACATCTGCTTGGGGAAATATATATCACCAAATAGCAAGAGACAACAAACAAAGATATATGGCAAAGAATGCAACATGAATATCTGAATGTTATAATTATGCATGTATATGCGTAGTTTATGTATGATTAATACCGACAAACAGACATATCTAACACAAACAGGTCCAGGAATCACTGGACAAACATTCGGTACTACATGTCAAAAGAGAAAGCCAGGCCCACTGGGGAAACTCCCAATCTGATGGAGGCGATAGATACCAGGAAACACCAATCTCTGCAGGTGAAACAAAAAGGCCACTGATGAGGATCAAATATAGTCACTCCCGGGAACAAAGACTACCTCCAGGGAAACAAACAGGATCACCGAGAATCATAGATTACTGTTGGGGATAAGCAAGGGATCACAATCACCAAAGCTGGGGATCTTCCAATAGTATGCAGAGATAAGGATAAGATTAGTCAGAGAAGAAATCTACTAGGGATCTTCATCAGAAAGTGATGTATGACTCCGTGGGGGACAATCACCAATCAAAAGCACATCAACAAAATTCACTTCGCTGGGGAAGGAATCAACATATCTTCCTCAGAGGTTCCAACACCAAACTGCAATCAGGCAATGTTTCGGCTGGGGAATCTAAACACGAATAAAATCCTCCGTAGAAGCAACTCCACTGGGGAAATTATCAAGGAGAGAGATGAGACTCTGTGGGGGATAACCACCAAATCAAAAGTTCCAAAACCTACATATTTCCTCGCACTGTTGGAGAAACAATCTCTACCGAGGAGAAGAGGAACACCACTCCGCTGGGGATGGAAAATAAACATTTTCATCACCCGCTCTGCTCAGGAGGAATCAACAAACAGGTTCTGATCAGACAACTCCACTAGGGAAACAATGTTGATGACTGAACCGGGAACAACCTGTAGGCAATCAGCTGGAGATAAACTGCTGGTGACCGTACTGGGGAGTTAAGACGGGATCAACCCTGTTGAGGATGAACCAAAGGCAACCTGTTGGAGATTAATGTAGGCGAATCCACGGGGGGTAAGCTACAAACCAAATTGTTGAGAATTCCACTCATGTTAGAGATTTCCTACTCACTCTGCGGGAAAATTCCAATCTAAATGAGGGAAGATCAACTTCCTCGAAAGATAGCATATCAATTTATCAATTTATAAGGGATTTTAGGTCAATCCACTCAAGGGGTGACAACCATATAATTGATAACACAAATGCTAAATCCAGCCTCACTGGGGAGCTAGAAAACTGAGACCAAACTCCAGACTCTCTGGGGATTTGGTGGGGTGTATGACCTTCCTCAGCGCTCGCGAAGGAGACAACCTGAAAGATACTGAAGAGGATACAAGTATTCTAGGAATATGAACAAATTTCTTACCCTTTTGGATATCATACTATCCTTGGGAGAGCACTGAAGTTGTCCCAATTATCCTTTCTGTCATTGTGAATGTTCACTTTGTTTAAAAACAAATCATGAAAATTTTATTTATTTAAAACAATGATATTTATCAATTAAAACATGCAAATATTTTTTGAACAGAAACAAATAGGAGTGCAAAGAATTGGATAAAGGATTAAATTTATTTGATGGAATGGTAGTCTGCAAATGGCAAGACTCCATGGATCTTTACAAATTTGAAATTGGTGATATATATTGGAAAAGGCTACATTGAACATAATGACCATTTCTCCACCAACTTTGAATCCAATGTATTTGAAGCTTCAGTTGACGATGACTGAGCGAAATTCCTTGACAGATGACAGTTGTAGAACAAAGTCTTGTCAGGATGCAGTTACTTACCAAATCCCTAATTTTTGCCTAGATTGCCCCAGGGTGAGGTACTCAATCTAGCGGAAAATATATATTCATTTTTTTATGTCTCTAACTTTTGCCTGGATCGCCCTTTCGGGTTTTCAATCAACCGAGACGCTCATTTTTTCCTAAGTCGCCCTTTCGGGTTTTCAACTTAGCGATCCATTCTATTTTTATTTTAGGCGAAGTATTTCTTGACTGCATCTGAATTTACAGGGCGAGTGAAATCTTCCCCATCCATAGTTGTAAGTATCAAAGCACCGCCTGAAAAGGCTCTCTTAACAACATATGGACCTTCATAGTTTGGAGTCCACTTGCCCCTGGAATCGGGCGCGAAAGACAAAACTTTCTTGAGCACAAGGTCACCTTCTCGGAACACACGAGGCTTGACCTTCTTATCAAAGGTTTTCTTCATCCTTTGCTGATACAACTGACCATGACACATGGCAGTCAATCTCTTCTCTTCAATTAAATTCAGTTGGTCATAATGACTCTAAACCCATTCAGCCTCGGTCGACTTGGCTTCCATCAAGACTCTCATGGATGGGATCTCCACCTCTACTGGGAGCACGACCTCCATGCCATAAACAAGGGAGAAAGGGGTTGCCCCTGTTGATGTGCGGACATATGTATGATAGCCATGCAAAGCAAATGGCAGCATCTCATGCCAATCTTTATACGTAACAACCATCTTCTGGATAATCTTCTTGATGTTCTTATTAGAAGCTTCAACATCCCCATTCATCTTGGGTCTATAAGGAGAAGAATTATGATGTGAAATCTTGAACTCGCTACAAAGCTCTTTCATCATCTTATTGTTCAAGTTAGATCCATTATCAGTAATGATCTTGTCTGGCACACCATAACGTCATATGAGTTGATTCTTGATCAACTTCACAACCACCTGCCTGGTCACATTTGCTTATGATGCCGCTTCAACCCACTTCGTGAAGTAATCAATTGCTACGAGAATAAACTTGTGACCGTTGGACGCTTTCGGCTCTATCATGCCAATCATGTCAATTCCCCACACAGAGAAAGACCATGGTGATGAAATCACATTCAGAAGTGTCGAGGGAATATGAATCTTATCCGCATAAATATGACACTTATGGCATTTCTTCACATACTTGCAACAGTCAGACTCCATTGTCAGCCAATAGTAGCCTGCTCTCAACATCTTCTTTGCCATGTCATGTCCATTGGAATGAGTACCAAATGAACCCTCATGGACTTCAGTCATCAACAGGTCTGCTTCGTATCTATCCACGCATCTGAGAAAAACCATGTCAAAATTTATCTTATAAAGCACATCACCATTGAGGTAGAAACTGCCTGATAATCTCCTCAAAGTCTTCCTATCTTTAACAGATGCCCCAGGCGGGTAAATCTGACTCTGAAGAAAACACTTGATATCATAATACCATGGCTTATCATCCTCCACTTCTTCTACTGCAAATACATGAGCCGGTCTATCCAAGCGCATCACAGTGATATTGGGGACTTCATTCCAGAATTTCACCATAATCATCGAAGCAAGTGTAGCAAGCGCATCTGCCATCCGATTATCATCTCGAGGAATATGATGGAAGTCAACCTCCGTAAAGAAATTTGAAATCCTCCTTGCATAATCTCTGTATCGGATGAGGTCAGGCTGATTCATTTCCCATTCACCCTTAATCTGATTAACAATAAGTGCCGAATCACCATAAACATCAAGATGCTTGATCCTAAGATCAATACACTCTTCTAAACCCATAATACAGGCCTCATACTCCGCCATATTATTCGTGCATTTGAAAGTTAGCCTTGCTATAAAAGGAAAATGTGTGCCCTGAGGAGTAATAATCACTGCCCCAATACCATTTCCATATTGATTTACAGCGCCATCAAACACCATGCTCCATCGGGAACCAGGCTCTGGCCCTTCATCGAGCGTAGGTTCATCGCAATCGTTCATTTTCAAATACAGAATCTCCTCATCCGGGAAGTCATACTGAACTGGCTGATAATCCTCAATTGGTTGATGTGCCAAGTGGTCAGCCAAGATACTACCTTTAATAGATTTCTGAGCTCGATACTCAATATCATACTCAGATAACAGCATCTGCCAACGGGAAATCCTCCCAGTTAAAGCAGGCTTCTCAAAGATATACTTGATCGGATCCATTTTGGATATCAACCAAGTCGAATGATTTAACATATACTGGTGTAAGCGCTTAGCAACCCCGCCCAAGCCAAAGCACAACATGTTTTCTCAAGCATTGAGTATCGCGACTCACAATCAGTGAACTTCTTACTTAGATAGTATATAGCATATTCTTTCTTCCCATATTCATCTTGCTGACCAAGGACACAACCCATTGAGTCTTCAAGAACTGTCAAATACATAATCAAGGGTCTCCATTCCACAGGCGGAGACAGAATCGGAGGCTCGGATAGATACTCTTTGATACTATCAAAGGCCTTCTGGAAATCCTCAGTCCAATCATGACTCTGATCTTTTCGGAGGAGCTTAAATATTGGCGCACATGTGGCAGTCATGTGGGATATAAATCTGGAAATATAATTCAAGCGGCCAAGAAAACCTCGGACTTGCTTTTCAGTTTTGGGCGCAAGCATCTCTTGTATTGCTTTGACCTTGGCAGGATCAACTTCAATAACTCTCTCGCTGATAATAAAGCCTAATAACTTGCCGGAACGGACTCCAAATGTACACTTGTTAGGATTCAGACGAAGCTTAAACTTCCTCAAACGCTGAAAAAGCTTCAACAAGTGCACTACATGCTCAACTTCTGTTCTTGACTTTGCAATCATATCATCAACATACACCTCGATCTCCTTGTGCATCATATCATGAAACAAGGTAGTCATAGCGCGTTGATACGTGGCTCCGGCGTTCTTCAAACCGAAGGGCATCACTCGATAACACAATGTTCCCAAAGGTGTGATGGATGTTTACTTCTCCATATCCTCGGGTGCCATCTTAATCTGATTATATCCGGAAAATCCGTCCATAAACGAGAAGACATTGAATTTAGTTGTATTATCTACCAACATATCAATATGTGGTAGAGGAAAATCATCTTTCGGACTAGCTTTATTCAAGTCTCTATAGTCCACACACATTCGGACTTTTCCATCTTTCTTAGGCACGGGCACAATATTGGCCACCCATTGAGGATATGTAGAAGTCACCAGAAACTCCGCATAAATTTGCTTATGAACTTCTTCTTTGATCTTCACTTCCATATCAGGATGAGTTCTTCTGAGCTTCTGCTTCACTGGCACACACTCAGGCTTCAAAGGCAGGAAATGTTGCACGATATCAGTATCTAGACCGGGCATGTCTTCATACGACCAGGCAAAGACGTCGA
The DNA here is from genome assembly GCF_024323335.1 of Lathyrus oleraceus. NCBI lineage: Eukaryota > Viridiplantae > Streptophyta > Magnoliopsida > Fabales > Fabaceae > Lathyrus > Lathyrus oleraceus. The sequence continues at coordinate 270,305,665 of NC_066583.1, read as the reverse complement.
CATATTCTCGTAGGAACTCAAGCAACCCCTTCTTCACAAATTCTTCCAGGAGTGCCCCAATCTTTACTTCTCACACACAATCCTCAGACCCCAAGTTGACTATTTCCAGATTCTCAAGATGTGGCTGAATGATCTTCTCTTCGTGCTCAAGTAGACGGGTAATCTCGTAAGGAATCTCTTCAACATCATCTTCTTCGGCCTCAAATACAGGGAACTCAAAGTTGGGAGATATGGATCATTATGTTCAATGGGTTTGATCAACCTGCATAATGATTTTGGATATAAAAGAGATTTTAGAATTCAAACAAGGCAAATCTTTATGCAGATGAAAAGATTCATTCTAATTTTAGGGTTTTATGTGATCACCAATTTCATGCGAAAAGCGAAAAGTGAAAATAATTGGAAAAACAAACATTTAACTTGAATTTATTAAATGAAATATCATTGTATTTATAGGCCAACAATGTCATCACTTCTCCTTTTGGCATGGGAGAAGGGTTTTTAAACAAAGAGTGAAAATTACGTTGACTTATGGACAACTATTAGAACATCAATAACGACCCAATTAATGCAGACCCATCCAGGGATGAAAAATTTGCCAGAATCTTCCTCTGCATCATCTTCCACAACAGCAGCAGCTTCCTGATCTTCAATCATGTGGATGAAACCACCACTCTGAAACAGCCCATGCTTGTTGAAAGTGCCCTGAAGAATACCCTATGCCAACCCGGGATTTATTGTCTTCCAGCTTAATCATTTGTCCTAAGCCAGTAGTTGCACCATGCTCAATGGCCAACTTCGTATCGTTGTAGGATGCAAATGAAGAAGTTCCTTTCTTAGAAGGCTCAGCAATAGACAAGGTTTGGAACGGAGTCCCAACCTCATCCTCAACATCGATATAAGAAAAGGAAGACAAATGGCTAACCAAGAGAGCCTTTTCTCCCCCTACCACCACCAACTTTTTGTTCTTGACAAATTTCAAATTTTGGTGTATGGTGGATGTCACGGCGCCTGCCTCGTGAATCCATGGTCTGCCCAACAAACAGCTATATGATGGGTGGATATCCATGACCTTAAAAGTGATCTGGAAATCACTTGGTCCAATCTTGGCTGGGAGCTCAACCTCACCAATCATAGTTTTGCGGGATCCATCAAAAGCTTTTACTACCACTCCACTCTTCCTCATGGGAGGCCCCTGGTAAGAAAGTCTGGCGAGAGTGGATTTTGGAAACACATTCAGTGCTGATCCAGTGTCTACCAGCACATTAGACATGGCATCATCTTTGCAGTTCATTGAAATGTGAAGTGCCAAATTATGGTCTCTTCCCTCCTCGGGGAGATCAACATCACAAAAACTCAAATTTTTACAAGCGATAATGTTTGCAACAATACTATCAAATTGTTCTATTGTGACGTCATGATCTACATACGCCACGTCCAACGCCTTCTGCAGAGCTTCTCGGTGTGGTTCTGAGTTCATTAACAAAGATAGCACATAGATCTTTGATGGCGTTTGTAGAAGCTGATCTACAATGTTGTACTCACTCCTCTTGATGAGCCTCAGCATCTCATCACAATCCTCTTTCATCATGCCATTCTGGCCAGCAGGGACAGGAGTTTTAACAGCGGCGGCAGGTCTATTAACAGCAAGTACCGGATTCGGAGAAGAAGTAGAATTCCCAACCGGACGAACGGCACTATCAACAATATCAGCCCTTCTGGTGTCAGCCTGGGGTTTCGATGGCACCGAGAAAACATGACCACAACAGGTTAGGTAACTGACATCAGCAATATTAACAACAGAGGTGGAGGGTAGAGGCACCTCCTTCCCGTCTTCCAATGCCATATCATTATAACGATAGGGAACAACTTTATATGAAGAATATGGCACAGGGCCAACTGGCTTGATTATGAGAGCAGGAGAAGCCTTTTGCTTACTGCCATCATATCGGATGACAACAGGCTCAGGTATCCTGAATAATGGTGATATCACATTGACTTCATCATCCTCATCGCGATTCTGAAGTATTTCAATTACACCTTCATCCAGCATTTCGTGGATGTCTTTTCTAACCTGACGACATCCTCTCTCATTGACAGTGCAAACACGGCATTTGTCATGGTCATGCTCATAGTGACTGTATCCGCACAACAGTCTGTGCATCTCGACCAAAGATTATCGGATATGGCTGACATATCGGACCTTTTACTTTCCAGGGAAACCCTGAACTATGTTGACAACATATTTCCCATGCTCGGGCAATGGGTTCTTCTTGACGTTAAGACCTACGTCCTCGAAAAACAATATACCGCTTCTAACAAGGTCTTGAACCTTGGTCTTCAGCGGGTAGCAGTTCTCCACATCATGTCTGGGAGCACCAGAATGATAGACACAATGAAGCTCAGGCTTATACCACCACTGAGGGTTCGTAGGTATAGCAGGTGGGTCACGTGGAGTGATCAGTTTCCTTTCTATCAAAGAAGGATATAGCTCTGCATAGGTCATGGGAATAGGATCAAAATTGGCCCTCTTCCTATCATAGCTTGTACTGGTTTGATTATTGTTTCGAGGCTGGTAGGCCTGCTGTTGAGGACGGTGCTGTTGTTGTTGATATTGTCGATGTTGCTGGTTGTGATGCTGATACTGCTGATTCTCTCTGAAAACAGGTGCTATATGAGCCACCTGGTGCTGGTTACCGACAGGACGCACGGTCTTCCTCTTCACAGAGGGTCTTCTGGATTTAATATTGGAGGTCACAGCATGTGCCTCACCATCTTTCTTCTTTGCAAACGCCCCATAATGTTTGGCAGAAGAGCCTTCTTCTCTAGTTAGGCGCCCTTCCCTGACTCCTTCCTCCAGACGCATCCCCATATTCACCATCTCGGTGAAGTCAGAAGGAGCGCTGGCAATCATCCGCTCATAATAGAATGAGCTCAAGGTCTTCAGGAAGATCTTGGTCATCTCTTTCTCTTCCAGCAGAGGCATAATCTGTGCAGTTAATTCTCGCCACCTCTGGGCGTACTCCTTGAACGTTTCCTTGTCCTTCTGGGACATGACCCTCAATTGATCCCTATCGGGAGCCATATTAACATTATACTTGTACTGCTTGACGAAAGCTTCGCCAAGGTCGTTGAAGGAGCAGATGTTCGCATTGTCCAAACCCATGTACCATCTCAAGGCGGCACCGGACAGGCTGTCCTGGAAATAATGAATAAGGAGTTGATCATTGTCGGTCTGAGTCGACATCTTTCTGGCATACATGACCAAGTGGCTGAGAGGGCAAGTATTTCCCTTGTACTTTTCAAAGTTAGGCACTTTGAATTTTACAGGGATCTTGACATTGGGAACCAGGAAGAGCTCAGCAGTAGACTTGCCAAAGAGGTCCTTCCCTCTGAGAGTTTTGAGTTCCTTGCGAAGCTCAAGGAACTGATCATTCATAGCATCCATCTTTTCATACACGTCTGGGCCCTCAGATGGCTCAAAGTGCTAAATGGTGTCATCTACTCTCGCCATAGTATGCACGACCGGAGGTGGCACAGCAAGGACCGGGCTAGATGCCGGCAGAGAAGCAAACGTTGGGGCGAGACCCTCAGGAACAAAATTCGCGGGCATCCCCCAGGGAAACCCGGCTGGCATAGCAGTTGGTGCGAAGTGGGCACTGGCAGCAGGCACTGTTGAAGAGGCAATCTCAGAAATGACTGTCCTCTGGGGAGGAGTTGAAGGCGTTGGAGTAGACTGACTCTGAGCAGCAAAGAAAGACTCCATCAGGGCAGTCAATCTTGCCACTTCCTCCTTCAATTCTCTGTTCTCTTGCTCTATGTGATCCATTAGCTTTGAATAGTTTGCTCTGGTGTAGTACCGGTGCGTCAGCTTGTCTTCAAAATAAATGAAGAACAAAGAGTTAGACCACTGAACAAGAGGCCTGGAGCAAAACCTGCTTATGCATATGATGCATGCAATGATTGTGCACATGATTTATTTTTTATCACAGGAACTTTAGAGTCCTATTTTCAAATATTTGGAAATATTAATCATTTAGACATATATGGAAATATCATATCAATAATATCTGGAAAATATTTTACACTAAAGAAGTACAGTCTTGGTAACCAAATACAATACAAGAGAGAAGGAAAATGAACATCCTATGGAACCCTAGAAACAAACGTCCAAAGCTCTCGAGACCGGAAGATAAGTTGCACGAAGCCTTTTCACCTCTCTCTCATAGGCTGCCTCCATATATGCCTTCTCTTTGGCGAGTCGATCGTACTTCCTCTTCCAAAACTTGGAAGACTGAGGAAGAAGAGAAGTCACCACATCATCAGGCTCATCGATAACCTAATGCTCAAGAAATTCTATCAATGCATCCTTATCTCTAAGTTGCTGAAGTAGTTCCTCACGTTCACGGATCCAAGCACGCGAACGGTCTTCATCTCTCAACTCCTCTACTCCTTGGTCAGGGAGGGTTGAAGGCCCGGCCACAACCAAAGGTGTAGGTCTCGGATATTTATAAGGCATAAGGTACTCAGAAGCTCTCCTCCTCACCCACGAAGTGTAAGGTTCCAAAGCAATACAATTCTTCGGACCAAGCTCTTTCTTCCATTCCTATGAATCTTGCGCCAAGCGCGGACCATCCTGCCCTTCAAGCCTTAGGGATCTTTACCCTCTTGAAAGAACACACCTTCTAACAGAATGTTATTAGGTTTATCCTTTAAGGGGAACCCAAGTTGACGACGTGCCAAGATAGGGTTGTAGTTAATCCCACCACATGTACCAAGAAGAGGTACATTGGAGAATTCACCACAAGAGTCAATAATCTACACACCAACATATAAACAGTTGTACCAAAAGATATCATCATTAGTGAGAGACATAAGTCTCGTGGACCACCTTAGACATCCTTTGTTCTCCTTGAAGGCGACCATCTATGGCAAGTGCGAAATAAACCACTTGTACAATAGAGGAAAACAGCACACAATGGTACCACCACCATTTGCATTCCTCATATGCAAAGAAAAATAAGTGTCACCCAACAGAGTCGGAACGGGATTAAGAGTAGAGAAAATCCTAATGGCGTTCACATCCACAAACTTGTCGATGTTGGGGAATAACACTAGCCCATAGATGAGAAGTACAAATATGGCCTCAAAGGCGTCCTCACTCATGGCCTTCCCATACAGAGTAGCTTGAGGAATGAGGAACTCAGAAGGGAGACCTTGAATTCCACCTTTGGTAGTCATATGAGCACCCACAATAGATTCATCTATATGCAATAGATCAGCAATCTCTTGAGAAGTAGGAACCCTCTCCAAGCCACTGAACGGCAACTGATCTAGAATAGGTATACCCACAAGATATGCATACTCCTCAAGCATAGGAAAAAGCTGGAAGTCTCGAAAAGTGAAGCAACGGTACAAGGGATCATAGAACTGCACCAATACACTCATCAGACCTTCATCCACCTGAGTAGCAAGAATAGATAGAAGCTTCCCATGACGAGCCTTGAACTCCAAGGGATCCAATACATAGGATGTCAAGTTCCTTAACTCTTTCAAGTCGGGCTGTCTGAAACTTTACTTCTTCGTATTCCTTCTTTGTCTATCCATGTCTGAAAAATTGCAAATAAACCTCTTAAGTTCCTTGAAAATTTTCTCATTGTTGATGATATGGATGCCAATGAATGCATGAATGCATGGATGCAACAATCACACTCAATGATCAAGCAAAGCACACCACACAAAGGTCATGGGATGGATCAAGTCATCCTTAATATCAATCATCCATTTTGGTGGATAACGGTTTACACCTTATCAACACCCAAGTTCCATTGATATTAAGGATATACAAGAACAGATCAACCATGAATCAAGGGTTCGTTGCAAGTCACGAGCATGGAGTCTCGGTTAAGAACCACCCAAAGGGAGTGTACTGTGGTTAAACCTACCAATCATGTTCTACAAGAGGTTCCCATAGTCATCATCCCATCTTTCGGATATTATCGGATAAACGACTACTCGTATTCCAAAAATATTCTCAAGAGAGACTCTTATGAGTGTAGTATCGCGTAACAATCGTATCAAATCTTACACTTAAACGACCTTCGCACTACATCCTAAAAATAGGCCAAGATGGGCTTGGTAAACTAAGGTCCTTGGCTTCTAAGGTCTATATTGGAAAGAGTAATGTCTAACCACGACTACTCGTGTGACATTATTGATCCCAACATGACCTCCACCAAGTGAATGGACTTGCAAGTCAACTTGCTAAGGAATAACTCAACACAAGTTGACAAGACTATGCCATTCTCCTATCCAAAATGCACTCGAGTTCGGGTATAGAACTCATCTCACAAAGATCACCAAGCATACAAGCAATTAATATATCAAGCAATTCATACATTACATGCAATACAGTAATCCCAAATTGCACAAAAATATGTCCGAAAAGAATATACACAATACAATAAACCAAATGTGAAAAGTAGGCAAAAGCCACTAGGCAAATATATCCCCAGCAGAGTCGCCACTTTTCTGTAGCGAGGTATTCGTTACCTTTAGATTTATTGACTAAATCAAAAGTAAATCATACAATTCGAGTCGCCGCCGCACTTCTATTTATCCAAAGGAAAGGTTAGAAAGCGAACAAAAATCGAGAAGTTTTATCGAATGAAAAACTAATAAAAATGTAAGAGATCGGGGTAAGGGGGTTGGTTATGCAATGGGAAGGTTTTAAGCACCCAAAACATCCTAGGTACTCCTAGGGAACCCTTTTCATAATTTGTTGTAAGGTAGGTCGGTATTTGTGAAAATATTATTTGTGGAGATGAGAGATGAGAGAAGAATGTACAAATTATTTACAATTTTGTGTTTGAATGGATAAACTCATTGCCTACGTACCATCTTAAAAAAAGATTAGGATCAAAACCTCGTAGTTCGGGGTAAAAATTTCAAAAGGAGTTGAAGAATTGATTGGTCCAAAATCCTTAAGGTCTTTTGTTATCCAAGGGAGAAAACTCAACCTAAAACCACAAGTCCACCATGTGAGGATAGCTTCAACATGCTAGTGAGGGGTTACCCCTATCATAAGCATGGAAGACTCATTGTCCATCACTAAGGATATAGGTGAGTATTATATCAACCTCAAGGATAACTCAAAACTAATAGCTATTGTTTATGAAAAGCTTTGGCAAAAGTGGCCATTGAAACCACAAAAACAATTGAGTGAGTTATATTTACCAATGAAAAGTATTTACAAAGTATGGTCAAAGTTGACTTAGGATTCAATTCAAAGTAAGTGTTATGAAAAGAAGTTTGAAAAAATAAAAATCATACTGCTTAGGTTTCTAATTTTGAAAGCAAATGTTAATGTTTGCACAAAAGTTTTGGCTTGGGTTAGAGTGGAGGGAAGAAGAAGAATGGCTAAGTCCTAAACATACAAAGATGAAGGAAGAGAAATAAAACCACAATGGAGTTCCATTCTTGAGGTCATAGTGATGATCCAAGTAGCTCCCATTCTTTGGAATAAGCAAGCAAATAAGCAAATACTCAAGCAATCAAGCACACAATCAAACAAGCTCCTAGGAATCTTCCAATGGCTTTTGTATCTCTCACTTTGGATGCTCATGACAATGGTTCTTCTACTTGGCTCAAATTTGGGATCCCTAGTACAAGAACACACAAAACAAAAAGTTCTATAATACAACCAAAGAATGGACAAGAGGGAGTTTAGAAATTGTTCCTTTCAAAGTCCTCTTCAAGATTAAGCATTCTAAAGGCATGAGGCCTAGTTGCTCTTTGACATTATTTCTTCTTTTATAGCATTCTAAAGGCATGAGGCCTAGTTGCTCTTTGACTCCATTTTTGCATAGGGAATGTCCTAAAGTCTAAGTCCTTTTGTCCATTTGCATTCGGTTCACAACAATCAAAACAAAACACAAGCACAATAGTATATACACAATTATGCGCTCAAGTGAGCAAAAGGCAAATTGCATTAACATAAACATGAGCTCAAGTGAGCAAAGGGCAAAAGCAAATGAATAATATGTACAAGATATTAAATTGCATAAAGTAAATTGCAAGAATTAAATGACTTGAATTAAAAGTTAATGGCCAATAGTCAGTGTTAGTGTGCCATAAGGCAATTTAGCGCTATGTTAAGCAATCGCAAGTGGACTAATGTAGTAGTCACACCTATCTGAGGTCGGTCAATAAAAATATAGGCAACAAACACAAGTTAGAGACCTTGACAAGTAAGCCAAGCTCCTACAACTTGCCATGGCAAAAGAAAATGAGAATGATCTTGTATTGATTTAGGTTTTTTGATCAAGAAGCAACCTATTCTTAATGCAAAGTCATTCACTTGATCTTTGATCAAGATGAATTAGATTTGAATCAAGGAAGGTTAAACCTCCTATACATCAAGGCTAACCACCAATCTTTAACTCATTGATCAAAAAGAAAAAAGATGAAGAAGAAGATGAATAAGAATGTACATTAATGGAAATTCAAATGAAGTAAGCAAAGTACATTGACCAAAGATAGATGGAATCAAGGTCAAACAATAGTAAACAGAAGCAAAATGAAACTTAGAAGTCAAGAATCAAATAAAATATTTTTGGTATTTTTCAAAATTAAAATAATTCTTGAATTAAAATTAATAATTGAAGGTCAAACTTCAAATCCATTTCAAATCTACTTTGAAAAGTCCAAATGGATCATCCTAAGTTCAACAAGGTCAAACAAAGTTTGACAAAAAAATTCAGCATTTTTAGAAACCAGAAACTATTTTTAATCAATTAAAAATGAATAAAAAATAACCTAATTGAACTAAAATCTCAAATAAATCTCAAATCAATTAATAAATTGATGAGAATATTTTTCATAGATCCATCATCATTCAAAGAGGTTAAGAAAATATTTTTGTATTTTTTGAATATTGGAAACTATTTAAAATGAATTAAAAATAACCAGAAAAGAGAAAATTCACAAAAAATATCAAATGATAATATAAAAAATATTAAAAATCATTTTTATAAACTAGAAACTAAAAGGGAAATAATTCAATTGGTCCCATATTTTTTGGAATTAAAATGAAAGATTTATGATTTTTTGAAATAAAATGGAATAAAAGAAATAAAATGGATTAAATCAGAAAATAGAAAAAAAACCACGTGTGTTGGATGGAATCTCATTAATTGACCTGGCACATCTAATGGTCCACATGTGTGCGCTCACCATGAGTCCAAGTCAATGAGAAACACCTTGCATTTAAAAGAGTCATAAGATCTGATGGTTATGATATAAACTGGAGATCAGATCCAAAGGCTCACAATTAATCTGGCAAAGAGATGGTGGTGTACACCACCGTCTTCTCCGGTGAGCTTGCATTTTCCGACCAAAGTTGCAGACATGAAAACTTAACCAAATGAAGCGATCCTCGTATCATTGGAAAGCTGGGGTGATGTACATCACCCCTGTACCATTGGTTTTCCTTCCAGAGCCCCATAGGAAGAGAAATCCGAAGAGAAAAATAATGGAGTTCAAACTTAACTTGATGATTTTGCAAAATTAAAAGCAAAATTCAAATGCCTCTAATGAGAGGACTTCAGCCAAACCAATAAACACAAGAAACAAGCAAGAATCAATGAGTTTCGAAGGAAAAAAGTTTGAACATCCACCTCTGAAATATAGATCTATGGAGCATAATTCTTCACAGTTCTTAATTGCAGTTCACTCTTGAGATGAAGATGAAGCAAGGCCAAGGAATCTTAAGTCCAATGATCAACCAATGAAGTTGAAAATCAGATCTGAAATTTTGAAATGAAAGAGAGAAATTCCTTTAAAGTGAGGTTTGGATGGAGTTTTGCAGCATATCAGGCGCCTTAAGGTTGGTTTATGAGGATGGTATGCACCTCTATTTATAGCAAATGCAAGCTGCAAGCATGAGAATTTTGTGTGCATGAGTGATAAGGGCCTCCATGCATGGGCCTGTACAGGCGTATGGAGGGCCTAAATCCTATTGGAAATGCAAGCTTAAGTCATTTTGCTCTGAAATGGACGTGCAGATGTGAGGTAATTGGAGTGTGCATGAAGTTTGAACAAAGTTTCCATAATTGCACCAAACTTTTCTCCTCTTCGAAAACACCTCTTACCAAAATGAAACATGGCCTTGTGGGTAATGGTTAGAAAGGTCTTGACATGAGGATCAATTGTTATGTTGAACAAAACTTCATTTGGAATTGGGAAACTAGTGAAAATTGGTCATAAATTTCAAGGTGCAAAACATGTGCATGTGAAAATTTCCAAAATAGACCAACTTCAAGCCCTTCTGTTTCAATGATGCAAGATCCAAATGACAAAACCTTAAAATTCAAAGTTGTAGATATTTTCAAGACAACCAATTTGGACTCAAATATTTCATCATTTGGATTTTTGATGAGAAATTTATGGGCACTTGAAGTTGGACTTTTTCACATTTCAATGTCTTTGGTCCAAAGTGACCTATAATGTTTTGCATTATCACATGTATTTATTTTAGGATTATGAAAATTTCTTCATTAAAACAAATTAAGTAGACATCTTAAACTTTCCAATTCATTTGATCCCACCTTAAAATCATAAAAAATGAGTGAGTTAGGTCCTTGGGAAGTTGACCCAAAATTAGGGTTTCAGTCAAAATGACCTATAACGTTTTGAAATGGATGATGACCTTCCAAGCTTAAAATCAATTTTTGATGAACATGAAAGTTATTCATATGGTTCTTAAGAACATGTTTTCTCTTGGGTTCATCTTCATTTCACAAACATATCAAAAGTTAGGTCTCAGTGGATTTCAAAATAGTTAGATGAATTGATTGATCAACTTCTCAAGTCCATACCTCAAACCTTGATGAATTGATGATTGAGGACACTCAAATAAGCTCAAATATGAATGAAATGATGAATTAAAGAACTTCCCTTGATTGTATTTGATCATGGGTTGAGGTTGCTTCATGAGCAAGGCACAGTTGATGCACATATGAATTAGGGTTTCCTTGGGAAACAATCCTCAAGCCCCTTGGTTTGCTTTGATCAAATTGACAAATTGAGATACTTGGGAGGCATATATGATGGCTTGACAAATCATCAAGCCCCAGGGTTTCACCTATAATGGCTTGACAAATCCTCAAGCCCTAGGGTTTCACCTGGTCATATCAATAAGCATAGGGTCTCCTAGGAGCCTCAGATCTTATGATTGCTCAAGCTACAAAACAAAAGAAGTTAGTGACATATTTTTGTGTTTTTGGTTAGTAAACAAAATAAGAAAAGAAATAATATACAATTCAAGCATGCTTGATATGATGCCATGAGGGATATTAGGGTCAAAATTAGGGTCTTACAATAGGGACCAGCTGAGGTCCATGTCTCAGAAAGATAAAGAGACATTCAAGGAGTACGCCCAGCATTGGAGGGAGTTAGCTGCCCAGATCACTCCTCCTTTGGAGGAGAAGGAGATGACTAAAATCTTTCTGAAAACCCTGAGTTCATTCTATTATAAACGTATGATCTCCAGTGCCTCTAGTGATTTTACCGAAATGGTAAATATAGGGATGGGACTTGAAGAAGGGGTCCGTGAAGGACGATTTTCGAAAGATGAGGCGTCGACTAGCTAGAAGTATGAGAGTAGTTTCATCAAGAGGAAGGATAATGAAACAAATGCCATTTCTAATGGGAGGCAGAGGAGGCCTCAAGTCAGAAGAAATCTACCACCCCGTCAACATCATCATCATCAAGTATCATCCGTCATTCCAGTATTTTCAAATCAGCAAACAACACCAATTCAAAAACAACAACATCAGTATCAAAATCAACGTCAACAACAACAACCGCAACAAAGAACGAACACCTACAACAACTACAATTCCAACAACAATCATCACCAGCAACAGAATTTTTCGAGGAAGAAGGTCTCTTTCGACCCGATTCCTATGTCGTATGCAGAATTGTATCCATCCCTGGTCCTCAAGAATTTGATTCAACCAAGGAACCCGCCGTAAATACCAGAACCACTTCCATGGTGGTATAAACCTGAACTTCGTTGTGCTTCTCACCAGGGTGCACCTGGGCATGATAATGAGAACTGTTATTCGCTGAAGAACGAGGTGCAAAAGCTTATGAAGAGTAGCATGGTGTCTTTTGAAGACCGCGCGCCTAATGTGAAAGCTAATCCTTTTCCCGCTCATGGGAATACCTCAGGGAATATGGTGGATAGTTGTCCAGGTGAATTCAAGGTTTTTGATGTCTGGTTTATCCGAAGGTCTTTGGTGCAAATTCATAAGGACATCTGTATGGTGAGTGACTGTGAACATGATCACGATGGTTGTGATATTTGTAACGTGAACCCAAGGGGGTGTGTTGTTGTGAAAAGGGATATCCAACACCTGATGGATGAAGGCATGATCCAGATTGTTCAATCCTGTCATGTAGATGACGATGTTAATGTCATTGTTCCCGTTTTCAAACAACCAGTGTGGTAGGTGATTCAGTATGATAGCAGCAATAACCAGAACGCCAGCAATAGATCAGTATCTTCGTTGGTAATACGGTTGGCGGGCCTAGTCCCGTATGCATCTGATAAAGTTGTACCGTATTAATACAATGCTACGATGATGGATAATGGTCAAGAGGTTCTGTTACCTATGACCAGTTCAGTAGTAAGCATTGCAGATGTTACGAAGGTGACCCGCAGTGGTCGAGTTTTTGGACCGGTGTTCCCGGAGAGTAAGGAAGAATTGATTATTGGTAAGAAGACGGAGATGCCTAGCGTAAATCCTATTGGTTGTTCAAGAGATAAGTCTGGTAAATCCAGCAATTTGAAAGCCAATAGTGATGATGATGAGGTGCTCCGACTGATCAAGAGGAGTGAATTCAACGTGGTTGAGCAGTTGCTCCAGACTCCCTCAAAGATTTCTATGCTATCTCTGCTTTTGAATTCTGAAGCGCACAGAGACACACTCCAGAGAGTTCTCGAACAGGCATACATGGAGCAAGATGTTACTGTGGATCAATTTGATCATATTGTGGCTAACATCACTTCGTGCAATAATCTGAGCTTTTGCGACGAAGAACTCCCTGAGGAGGGAAGAAATCACAATCTGGCTTTGCACATTTCTATGAATTGCAAGGAAGATGCTTTGTCAAATGTGCTAGTTGACATTGGGTCGTCACTCAATGTGCTTCCGAAGTCAACATTGTCAAAGTTATCTTATCAAGGCGCTCCCATGAGGTATAGTGGGGTACTTGTCAAGGCCTTTGGTGGCTCTCGCAAGACAGTTATTGGAGAAGTGGACATTCCAGTCAAAATAGGTCCGAGTGATTTTCAGATTACTTTCCAGGTAATGGATATTCACCCGGCCTACGGCTGTTTGTTGGGAAGGCCATGGATTCATGAGGCAGGATTCGTTACTTCCACGCTGCATCAGAAATTGAAATTTGTCAAGAATGGCAAGTTGGTGATTATTGGAGGAGAGAAAGCACTGTTGGTTAGCCATCCGTCATCTTTCTCGTATGTGGAAGCTGAGTATGAGTTTGGAACGCCATTCCAAGCCTTATTTATTGCTGCTGAGAAGAGAGTTGGGGCACCTATTTCCTCTCTAAAAGATGCGCAAAAGATTGTTGAAGAAGGTCCTGTTGATCAGTGGGGGCGCGTGGTAGAGGTCGCCGACAACAAGGGAAGAACTGGTTTGGGGTTCTAGAAGGGCTCGTCAACCGTTAGATCAGAATAGATGCAACTCAGTTTCCGTAGCGGAGGGTTCATCCATGGGAATGAAAAACACTTAGTTGTTGTGCTAGAGGACAATGAAGAGGAAGATTGCACCAACTTTGTGACGCATGGACAGACGTGCAACAATTGGACTACTGTTGATATTCCTGTTATTTTGCATCGATCTAAGTAATTTCTTTTTATATTTTAAAATCCTTCTCATATGCCTAAGGGAGAAGTGAACATTGTTTGGGCATTTTAAATTGATCATCAATAAAATTAATTCTATTCCTCCACATCTTTGATGTTTATTTTTATTTTTTGCTTATTTCTAAAAATGGTAATCACAAAAAACATAAATAAACAATATAATTTTCCATCTGCATAATATTTGGTCGCAAATTCACTTCTCTAAAATCAAAATATCAAATCATTATGGAGGTTGGTTCCTAACCCCATTGAATACAATGATCCTTCTCCTTATCCAAATTTTGAATTCCCTGTGTTTGCAGCCGAGGAGGAAAGTGATATAGAAGTGAGTGATGAATTGTATCGTCTTCTTGAGCAAGATGAGAAGATTATTCATCCGTTTGAAGAGAAGATTGAGCTAGTCAACTTGGGTTCCGAAGACAATGTGAAGGAAGTCAAGATTGGGTCTCGTTTGTGTCCAGATGCTAAGAAGGATTGCTTGATCTTCTTCGAGAGTATTCAGACATGTTTGCTTGGTCCTATCAAGACATGCCTGGTTTGGATTCTGATATTGTGGAGCATAGATTTCCGTTGAAGCCAGAATTCCCACCAGTCAAGCAGAAGTTGAGAAGAACGCATCCTGATATGGCTGTGAAGATCAAAGAGGAAGTCCATAAGCAGATTGATGTCGGTTTCCTTGTGACTGATGAGTATCCGCAATGGGTGGCCAATATTGTGCCTATGCCGAAGAAAGATGGAAAAGTTTACATGTGTGTTGACTATAGAAATTTGAATAAAGCAAATCCGAAAGATGATTTCCCTCTGCCACACATTGATATGTAAGTAGATAATACTGCTAAATTCAAAGTCTTTTCGTTTATGGATGGATTTTCCGGATATAACCAGATTAAGATGGCACCCGAGGATATAGAGAAGACCACGTTCATTACACCCTGGGGAACATTCTATTATAGAGTGATGCATTTCAGTCTAAAGAATGCTGGTGCAACTTACCAGAGAGCAATGACCACTCTTTTTCATGATATGATGCATAAAGAGATAGAAGCTTATGTAGATGATATGATTGCTAAATCAATCGATGAAGAGAAACATGTTGAGCATTTGTTGAAGTTATTCCAGCGTTTGAGGAAGTATAAACTCCTCTTGAATCCCAATAAGTGTACTTTTGGTGTTCGTTCTGGTAAGTTGTTGGGCTTTATCGTCAGCGAGAAGGGGATTGAAGTTGATCCTGCCAAGGTCAAAGCAATAGAAGAGATGGTTGCGCCCAAAACTGAGAAGCAAGTCAGAGGTTTTCTTGGCCGCTTGAATTATATTTCCAGATTTATTTCCCACATGTGCGCTTATATTCAAGCTTCTTCGGAAAGATCAATCTTGTGAATGGACCGAAGATTGCCAGAAAGCATTTGATAGTATCAAGGAATATTTGCTTGAACCTCTGATTCTGTCTCCGCCTGTGGAAGGAAGGTCATTGATCATGTATTTTATTGTGCTAGAAGATAGTATGGGTTGTATTCTTGGTCATCAAGATGAGACTGAGAAGAAAGATTTTTCAATTTACTACCTCAGTAAGAAGTTCATCGACTGTGAGACTCGGTATTCTATGCTTGAAAAAACTTGTTGCGCATTGGCGTGGGCTGCTAAGCATCTGCGTCAGAATATGTTGAATCATACCACTTGGTTGATATCAAAAATGGATCCAATCAATAATATATTTGAAAAGCCTGCTTTAACTGGGAGGATTGCCCGTTGGTAGATGTTGTTATCAGAGTATGATATCGAATACTGATCTCAGAAAGAAATCAAGGGTAGTATCTTGGCTGACCATTTGGCTCACCAACCAATTGAAAATTACCAGTCAGTGCAGTTTGACTTTCTTGATGAAGAGATTTTGTACTTGAAAATGAAAGATTGGGATGAACCATTGCTAGAAGAAGGGCCAGAACCTGGTTCCCGTTGGGGCATGGTATTTGATGGAGCTGTTAATCAATATGGAAATGACATTGGGGCAGTGATTATTACTCCTCAAGGCACACATCTACCATTTACAGCTAGATTGACTTTCAAGTGTACAAACAACATGGCAGAATATGAAGCTTGCATTATGGGGCTTGAAGAGGCCATGAATCTCATAATCAAGTATTTGGATGTCTTCGGTGATTCAGCTTTGGTTGTGAATCAGATCAAAGGAGAATGGGAGACGAATCAACCCGGTTTAATACCATATAGAGATTATGCGAGGAGGATTTCAACTTTCTTTACAAAGGTTGAGTTTCATCATGTTGGTTCTAAGTGTTGGCAGCAATTTTGGTAAAACAAAGAGTGTTCACAAGATGTTGTATGTGATGTCTTAACTTAAGATATCTATGTACCTGCTGGAGTTTAAATGGAAAACATAATTAGGCAGGATTGTTTCAGGATGTCATACACGATGTCATGACGTCTGATATTATGTACCTGCTGGAAATTATAAAAGGAATTATGGAATTATGCAGGATTGATCCAGGTGTCAGACCCGATGTCATGACATCCTGTACACAGAACATTCAGTGTGAATGTCTGGTGTTATGTGATTGTGCATTTAATGGAAATCTATGTATGATTGAAGATCTGATTTGCAGGCGCATTCAATCATTGATTATAACCTGATTTACTTATTTTCTAAGGAGATCTAACCAGCTGTCATGAGAAGATTTAATTGGAAAATAGTTTTAGGGTTTTCAAGATGTCCAAGCCCAGCTGAATGCTTCTATAAATAGGACATGGAAAACCTGATTTGTTACACAACCAATACTGAGCAAAATACTGTGAGAGATCTAGGGTTTGTGTCTTGTTTAGTCGTGAGACTTGTAAGCCATTCAATTCATCCATAGATGATTGAATTGGTCTGATTTCTGGTTGTAATTTGTCACTCTAAGCTTGTAAGCAAGAGTGTGTGTCTACTTGATCAAATCTGTGAAGCAAGATCGAGTGTGTGTCTACTTGATTGAAACTGTGAAGTAAAATCAAGTGTGTGTTATTGAAAAGTGTTTTCTTTTCTCAAGGAATTGTTGTTTAAAATCACAGGTGTGATAGAAGGGAAGTGAGTGGGTTCTCATATCTAAGAGTGGTTAGGTAGAAATTGCACAGGTAGAGATTAGGTGAGAAAGACTGTAACTTGTTGAAGTATACAAAGAGTCTTTGAACTGATTCTATTTTAGTGAATTTCCTTCCTGGCTTGGTAGCCCCCAGATGTAGGTGAGTTGGACCGAACTGGGTTAACAATTGCTTGTGTCTCTTGCATTACTAATCTCTATCGTTATCCTATTTGCATTACTCAGATATTAGTGTCGTGACATTACCTTCGACATCTCATATCTGATACCAGAATTTCAATTGGTATCAGAGCAGGCATCCTGCTCTGGTTCTGGGTGAGATCTAGGGACAATACTTTCTGGTACAATGGAGAGAGATGGAGGATCTGTTCACAGGCCAGCAATTTTGGATGGATCTAACTATGACTATTGGAAACCTCGAATGGTAGCTTTCCTAAAATCTCTTGATAACAAGGCTTGGAAGGCTGTGTTAACAGGCTGGGTACATCCTGTAATTACTAAAGAAGGAGAAGCCACATCTGATAAGAAACCTGAAGAACAATGGTCCAAGGAGGAGGATGATCTAGCCCTTGGAAATTCTAAAGCATTAAATGAAATATTCAATGGAGTAGACAAGAATATTTTCAGGTTGGTAAACAACTGTGAAGTGGCTAAAGATGCTTGGGGCATTCTCAAGACCACTCATGAAGGCACCTCTAGAGTAAAGATGTCTAGACTACAGCTGCTCACCTCCAAGTTTGAAAATTTAAGGATGAAAGAAGATGAAAATATTCATGAATTTCATATGAGTATCCTTGAAATTGCTAATTCCTCAAGAGCCCTGGGAGAGAAGATGTCAGATGAAAAATTGGTAAGAAAAATACTCAGGTCACTCCCTAAGAGATTTGCTATGAAGGTGACTGCCATAGAAGAGTCTCAAGACATCTCCAACATGAGAGTTGATGAGCTAATTGGTTCCTTCCAAACATTTGAGATGGGATTGAATGATGGTTCTGAAAAGAAAACCAAAAGCATGGCCTTCATGTCCAACACAGAAGAGGAAAATAGTCAGGATGTTGATGAAGATTTGGTCAATGAAGTAGCAATGCTGGGAAGACAGTTCAATAGACTATTGAAAAAGATGGATGTAAGATCCAAGGCTAATGTCAAGAACATCTCATCTGACATTAGTAAATCCAACAATGTTGGAAGAAGAGCAAGGTCAGATGATAAGCCCAAAGAAGGAAAAGAAGTGCAGTGCTATGAATGTGATGGGTATGGACACATTAGAACTGAATGTGGAACCTACCTCAAGAAGCAGAAGATGAGTCTTGCTGCCACTTGGTCTGATGAGAGTGAAACAGAAGAATCTACAAATCTGGTAACTTCCATAATGAAAGATGGGGTTCTGATGAAGACTCAAGTGATGATGAAGTAACCTTTGAAGAGTTGGCCACTACCTACAGAAAGCCATGTCACAAAAGTGTAGAGTTGTGTAAACAGGTTGAAAGCCATAAGAAGGAAATAACTCAACTTGAGGATGAGAAGGTAGAACACTTGGAAACCGTCTCCAAATTAAAAACAGAAGCAGTGGTTCTAAATGCCAAGCTAGATGAAAGTCAACAAGTTGAAAGCCAGAAGATAGTACCGTTGGAAAATGAGAAGGCAGACCATGTGGAAACCATCTCCAAGTTAAAAACTGAAGTTATGTTCTTGAATTCTAAACTAGAAGAGATGACCAAGTATGTAAGAATGTTAAACAATGGATCTGACTCCCTAGACAAGATTCTCCAAACTGGACAAATAATAGAAGACAAATCTGGCATTGGGTATAATGAATCTAAGCCTGAGTGCAGTTACACTGGTTGCAAGCCTCAAGCCAAACCTAAATGCTGCCATAGTAAAAGCAAACCTGTGATGTCACATCATATGTCACAACATCAGAAGAGAAGACAACAGAAAGGGAAATACCAAAGATGGAGATGTCATTACTGTGGGAAATTTGGTCACCTGAAGCCCTTCTGCTATAAGCTATATGGTTATCCTAGCACTGTTCATCATCAGACTCACTATCAACCCATACCCAAACAGCACAGGCTTGTCAACAAGAAGCAATGGGTTCCTAAGACTAATGTTACAAGTCTAATAGCTGACATTCCCCTCAGAGTCTCAGCCAAAGAAGAGTGGTATTTTGATAGTGGATGTTCCAGACACATGACTGGAAACAAAGACCTGATAACTGGTCTTCATCCTCATGCCATAAGCTATGTAACCTTTGGTGATAGAGCAAAGGGTGAAATCAAGGGGAAAGGCAAACTTGATTGTCCTTGAGTGCCTAAACTTGACAAAGTCCTACTGGTTAAGGGCTTGACTGCAACTCTAATAAGCATCAGTCAAATATGTGATCAAGGTCTGAGTGTTAACTTCACCAAAATTGAATGTCTGATTACTAACAAAGACAGTGAAGTGATTATGAAAGGAATCAGGACCAAGGACAATTGTTACATATGGAACTCTCAAATTGATTATTCCTCAAAATGTACCTATGTCAGAGGGATGAAGATGAGTATATCTGCTAGAGGAACTCTCAAGAGTGGTGAAAGACAAGTCTGTGCGAAATATCAGACAAGGATGTCACACCAAAAGCTCAGACTTAACATTGTAACACCCTTCTAAAATACCTCGAATATATAATTAAAATAACAACATATCAATCAGAGTAAATATGCAATCAAGGGTGTCACACAATTACTTCACACCATAATAACTGTCATGCTCTTTATTTAATCAAAATAACATTTTTGCATAATTCGCAGCAGATAAAGATCAAACCAACCATTCAAAACATATAACATATTACAGGTAAAAAGGTTCGACAACCAACAATAAAACCATTAAAACATCTCGTCCCGATGTTACATCTATCAGAGCATGACCCACTAAGGAGACTACACTAGACTCCAAGCACTAGCTTCTACTCAATCACTGCTCGTTACCTGAAAAATAGTTGTAAGGGTGAGTTCCTCAATCGATATAATAAGCATTATAAAGTATCATGTCATGTTAAGTAATTTAACACATTAATCACCCTAATCACATCACACATTCGGTAACGATTCATCAACTCCAACATCATACTCAATATCAACACAATTCATACTCATATTCACTATCAACACAAACACCACTTCTCAATTAAATTAAATATCCATACAACAAACCAACAAAAATGCGACTCTAATGAGACTCGACTCGTCATGCATGTGGTACGATTCGGAGTAAAACTCCCAACTTAAAATTTGCCAATTTAACGAGGCATCAAGGCATAAGCCCTCAACTTTCAACTTAAAATTTGCCAATCCAGGCCAACGTGGTGTGAGCAAAGCTCCGACTTAATGCATATGAATTCCGACAACATGATAATAATAGCAACACAACAATGTTTTCAACATAATCAACTTATAATCAACTTTGACATACACGACTTTAAAAGTCCGACAACATGATAATAATAGCAACACAACAATGTTTTCAACATAATCAACTTATAATCAACTTTGACATAAACTAAGTATTATACAATTCCAGTCCAAAACGTACACAAGATTCCATTATCAATTTTTCACTTTTCTCACAGTGTTAACCGGTTAACGCCCTGGGTTAACCGGTTAACGCAGGACAGAACACGCTTCCTGGCCAATCACAACAGTGTTAACCGGTTAACGCCCTGGGTTAACCGGTTAACGCAGACAGAACAGCAATATTTTCACAACTCACAACAGTGTTAACCGGTTAACGCCCTGGGTTAACCGGTTAACGCAAGACAGAAAGCTGTTCCTGTGCTAACACGAAGCAGAATGCAGAATTCTCCGCATTTTCCGCCGTTGGAGGACTTCCGGACCTCCGATTCCAATTCCGTAAAAAGCTATACGTTCGGGAAATCGCTACCCATCCAATTACAGATTCAATTACAGGTTTTTACACAACTTATCCAACACAATTTTTCAGCATTCAACATCCCAATTAGGGTCAATTCAACGGTTTATCACTACCCATTACATGTTAATCCATAATACCCATTAAACGACGATAAACCCCCCTTACCTGAATTAATCCGGCAGCCTTTAGCTTCAAGCTCTTCTCTTCTCCAACCTTTGCTCTCTTGCTCTTCCTCTTTGCCCTTTCTCCACTTTTCAGCCGCTTCTCTGCTTTTCACGTAAAAACCCTCTTTACCAAAAATGAAACTCTTTTCTTAATTCCCACTTATATACTTTCCAATAATTATTATTCCAATAATAATAATAATAAATAATCCAATAATTCCAATTATTTAATTAAATTAATAAATATAATATTAACTTAAATTAAATAATTATCTTATTTTTATCGGGGTGTTACAACTCTCCCCCACTAAAAGAGTTTTCGTCCTCGAAAACATACCTCAAGCGAATAACTCCGGATAAGACTCCTTCATTTGACTCTCAAGTTCCCATGTCATGCTTTCGCCCGCAGCTCCCAACCAAACGACTTTAACCAACACAATCTCCTTTCCTCGAAGAGTCTTTGTTTCACGATCTTCAACTCGTACAGGCTTTGTCTCCATTGTTAAATTATCCCGCACTTGCACATCATCCATACTAACCACATGAGACGGATCTGAGACATACTTCCGAAGCTGCAACACATGGAATACATCATGCAAATTCGAAAGATTAGGTGGTAATGCCATCCGATAAGCAACTTTTCCAACCCGTTCTAAGATTTGATACGGACCAATGAAGCGAGGAGTGAGCTTTTTAGACTTCAAAGCCCTCCCAACACCTGTCACAGGCGTGACTCTCAAAAACACATGGTCACCAGCTTGAAATTCTAAATCCTTCTTCCGCTTGTCATGGTAACTCTTCTGCCTACTCTGAGAAGCTTTCATCTTCTCTCGGATAAACTTCACTTTCTCGGTAGTTTCTCGAACTAACTCTCGTCCAAGTACTACACCCTCACCAGATTCGTGCCAACATAACGGAGTTCTACATCTACGACCATACAATGCTTCAAAAGGCGCCATTCTGATACTAGAATGGTAACTATTATTATATGTGAACTCGATCAATGGAAGATAAGTGTCCCACGAACCTCCTTGTTCAAGAACACAAGCTCTTAGTAAATCCTCCAATGACTGAATAGTTCTCTCAGTTTGGCCATCAGTTTGAGGATGATATGCCGAACTCAACCTCAACTTAGAGCCCAACGAATCTTGCAGACTTTTCCAAAATCCCGATGTAAACCTCAGATCTCTGTCCGACACAATACACAGAGGAACACCATGCAACTTTACAATTACTCGGATGTAAATCTCTGCCAACTTCGCAATTGGGTAAGTGATGTTAATAGGTATGAAGTGAGCCGACTTCGTGAGCCTATCAACGATCACCCAAATCGAATCATGCCCTCTTAAAGTAGCAGGCAGCCCCGTTACAAAGTCCATAGAAATGCTATCCCATTTCCATTCTGGAATTTCCAACGGTTGCATCAACCCAGCAGGCTTCTGATGCTCAATCTTCGACTTCTGACAAGTTAAGCACGCATACACAAAACGAGCCACATCTTCTTTCATTCCGGGCCACCAAAATATTTTCTTTAAATCCTGATACATTTTAGTAGCTCCTGGATGAATACTCAAACTGCTTCTATGACCCTCTTCTAGAATGCTTCTTTTCAAAATTGCGTCATCAGGAATGCAAATTCTTTCCCCTAATTTCAGCACACCTCTCGCATCAATCTTAAAGTCACTCTTCTCTGATTGACCACAACGATTAAGGATATCTACTAATTTCACATCCAATTTCTGTGCCTCTCGGATACTATCCATAAAATCATTATTAATCTTTAGCATTCCTAGCATTACACTCTGCGGTGTTACTTCGCAAACCAAACTCATATCACGAAATTGCTCAATTAATTCCAACTCCTTAATCATCATTGCTGACACATGCAAGGTCTTTCTACTTAAAGCATCGGCCACAACATTTGCTTTTCCTGGATGATAATTCAAACCGAAATCATAATCCTTAAGCAATTCTAACCACCTACGTTGTCTCATGTTCAGCTCTTTCTGATCAAATAGATACTTTAAACTTTTATGATCGCTGAAAACTTCAAATCTGGAACCATAAAGGTAATGCCTCCAGATTTTTAGCACAAACACCACAGCAGCAAGTTCAAGATCATGCGTAGGATAGTTCTTTTCATGAATTCTTAACTGTCGCGACGCATAAGCAATTACTTTATTATTCTGCATGAGCACACCTCCCAAGCCCATCAATGAAGCATCACAGTAAATTATAAACGGTTCCTCCGGATTTGGCAAAGTCAAAACCGACGCCGACGTCAATCTCCTTTTTAATTCATTAAAACTCTCTTCGCACTGAACATCCCACACAAAATCTTTACCTTTACAAGTTAATTTAGTTAACGGAAGTGCTAACTTAGAAAATCCTTCAATAAACCTTCTATAATATCCAGCTAATCCCAAAAAGCTTCTAATCTCGGTAACCGACTTAGGAGTCTCCCATTGCAATACAGCTTCTACCTTGGAAGGATCTACAACAATACCTTTTCCTGAAATTACATGGCCGAGAAAACTGACTTCTCTTAACCAAAACTCACACTTGGACAACTTCGCATACAATTTCTTATCTTTCAAAACCTCCAACACTAATCTTAAATGTTCCTTGTGCTCTTCTTCGGACTTAGAGTAAATCAAAATATCATCAATAAATACTACCACAAAATGATCCAGATAAGTATGGAAAATACGATTCATGTATTCCATAAATACTCCCGGCGCATTAGTCACACCGAAAGGCATCACAGAATACTCATAGTGTCCGTACCGAGTTCTGAACGCTGTCTTCTGGATGTCTTCATCTTTCACTTTGATCTGATGATAGCCCGATCTCAAATCAATTTTACTGAACACACAAGCACCCACTAATTGATCCATCAAATCATCTATTCTCGGTAGTGGATACTTATTCTTGATCGTTACTTTATTCAATTGTCTATAATCGATACAAAGCCTCATGCTACCATCTTTCTTCTTTACTAGCAACACTGGAGCTCCCCACGGTGACACACTTGGTCTTATAAACTTCTTCTCAAGTAAGTCTTCCAATTGCTTCTTTAATTCATACAATTCAGATGCCGACATTCTATACGGTGCCATCGAAACAGGCCTAGTACCAGGCACCAGATCAATAGTAAATTTAACTTCCCTCTCTGGCGGCACACTAGGAATTTCATCAGGAAAAACTTCAGGAAATTCTTTCACCACTAACAGTTCCTCTATCTTAGCTTTACTCTCAACCGACAACGTCGCCATCAAAGAAAACATCTGAGCTCCCTCTTTCATCAATTTTCGCAATTCTCTGAAAGGTAATAAGTCAACTCCTTCCTCTTCAGGAGTGGAAAACCTCACCGACTTACGATGACAATCTATATGAACATAATTATACTCTAACCAGTTCATACCAAGAATTACATCCATCCCATCCAACTGCAAACATACTAAATCAACATAGAAATCTTTATCGAAGATCGACAAAGGACATTTTAAACATACCAAAGAAGTAGTTATTGATCCCTTAGCTGGGGTCTCAACACTCAATTCACCATCCAAAGCGGACAATTTTAAACCCAGTCTTCGAGCACAGTTAGCAGAAATAAAACAGTGTGTAGCACCGGTATCAATAATAGTAATTAAAGGAGTACCATTTATGAAACATGTACCTCGGATAAGTCTGTCCTCACTGGAGGTTTGAGTTCCGGTCAATGCGAACACCTTTCCAGTTTGAGATTTCTTTGGCTTCCGACACTGACTTCCAATATGCCCTTCTTCGCCACAATTAAAACAAATCATTTCCTTGTGCTTGCAATCAGCTATTGCATGGCCAGTCTTACCACAGCGAAAACACCTCTTTACTTCAGCAGTGCATACATTACTCTTATGACCAGCCTGACCACATTTGAAGCAAACTATACCAGCAGGAGCACCTCCCCTACTAGTCCTCTGAGCCGGAGCAGCTCTTTGCTTCCCTTTTCCAGCTGGAGCATCATACGGCTTGCCACGGTTTTGATGTTGCTTGCCTCTGCGATCACTGACAACCTTGTAATGAGCATTATTGTCTTCTTCAAATATCCTGCAGCTATCAACCAATTCAGTAAAAATGTGTATCTTCTGATACCCAACAGCCTTCTTAATTTCAGAGCGCAGTCCGTTTTCAAACTTGATGCACTTTGAAAATTCAGCACCAGCACCAGTGTAATGAGGATAAAATTTGGACAACTCCACAAATTTTGCAGCATAATTAGTGACAGACATGTTTCCTTGCTTCAGCTCAAGGAACTCAATCTCTTTCTTACCACAGACATCTTCCGGATAATACTTTCTCAGGAATTCCTTACGGAATACATCCCAAGTAATGACTTCACCTGCCACGGTCAACCTCTCGTGAGTCTCTAGCCACCAGTCATCAGCTTCGACTGCTAGCATGTGAGTACCATACCGAACCTTCTGAGCTGGAGTGCAATCCATAACACGGAAGATTCTCTCAATCTCCTTCAACCATCCCAAGGCTGCATCTGGATCATGCTTCCCTTTAAACACCGGCGGATTCTCTCTTTGAAAAGTCGCCAAGCTACGTGATCCAGCATCTCCACCAGCATTTGGCAAGTTCTGCACAGCTTGTGCCATCGCTTGCATTGCGGCAGCCATTGCAGCGTCATTCCTTCCAGCCATTTCAACTTATCACCACAACACAACTTAAAAGTTAGCTTAGTAACAATACATAATTGTTAGACAGTAACGACACGACAACTGGCCGGACAGACCAACCAGGCTCTGATACCACTAATGTAACACCCTTCTAAAATACCCCGAATATATAATTAAAATAACAACATATCAATCAGAGTAAATATGCAATCAAGGGTGTCACACAATTACTTCACACCATAATAACTGTCATGCTCTTTATTTAATCAAAATAACATTTTTGCATAATTCGCAGCGGATAAAGATCAAACCAACCATTCAAAACATATAACATATTACAGGTAAAAAGGTTCGACAACCAACAATAAAACCATTAAAACATCCCGTCCCGATGTTACATCTATCAGAGCATGACCCACTAAGGAGACTACACTAGACTCCAAGCACTAGCTTCTACTCAATCACTGCTCGTTACCTGAAAAATAGTTGTAAGGGTGAGTTCCTCAATCGATATAATAAGCATTATAAAGTATCATGTCATGTTAAGTAATTTAACACATTAATCACCCTAATCACATCACACATTCGGTAACGACACATCAACTCCAACATCATACTCAATATCAACACAATTCATACTCATATTCACTATCAACACAAACACCACTTCTCAATTAAATTAAATATCCATACAACAAACCAACAAAAATGCGACTCTAATGAGACTCGACTCGTCATGCATGTGGTACCATTCGGAGTAAAACTCCCAACTTAAAATTTGCCAATTTAACGAGGCATCAAGGCATAAGCCCTCAACTTTCAACTTAAAATTTGCCAATCCAGGCCAACGTGGTGTGAGCAAAGCTCCGACTTAATGCATATGAATTCCGACAACATGATAATAATAGCAACACAACAATGTTTTCAACATAATCAACTTATAATCAACTTTGACATACACGACTTTAAAAGTCCGACAACATGATAATAATAGCAACACAACAATGTTTTCAACATAATCAACTTATAATCAACTTTGACATAAACTAAGTATTATACAATTCCAGTCCAAAACGTACACAAGATTCCATTATCAATTTTTCACTTTTCTCACAGTGTTAACCGGTTAACGCCCTGGGTTAACCGGTTAACGCAGGACAGAACACGCTTCCTGGCCAATCACAACAGTGTTAACCGGTTAACGCCCTGGGTTAACCGGTTAACGCAGACAGAACAGCAATATTTTCACAACTCACAACAGTGTTAACCGGTTAACGCCCTGGGTTAACCGGTTAACGCAAGACAGAAAGCTGTTCCTGCGCTAACACGAAGCAGAATGCAGAATTCTCCGCATTTTCCGCCGTTGGAGGACTTCCGGACCTCCGATTCCAATTCCGTAAAAAGCTATACGTTCGGGAAATCGCTACCCATCCAATTACAGATTCAATTACAGGTTTTTACACAACTTATCCAACACAATTTTTCAGCATTCAACATCCCAATTAGGGTCAATTCAACGGTTTATCACTACCCATTACATGTTAATCCATAATACCCATTAAACGACGATAAACCCCCCTTACCTGAATTAATCCGGCAGCCTTTAGCTTCAAGCTCTTCTCTTCTCCAACCTTTGCTCTCTTGCTCTTCCTCTTTGCCCTTTCTCCACTTTTCAGCCGCTTCTCTGCTTTTCACGTAAAAACCCTCTTTACCAAAAATGAAACTCTTTTCTTAATTCCCACTTATATACTTTCCAATAATTATTATTCCAATAATAATAATAATAAATAATCCAATAATTCCAATTATTTAATTAAATTAATAAATATAATATTAACTTAAATTAAATAATTATCTTATTTTTATCGGGGTGTTACAAACATCACTTCCAAAGGAGAAAAGCTCGTGATGGCTCAAATAGATAGGAGGTTGGATCAGATGGGTGAACATGGTACTAGTCATATGCAGTCTAAAGTTGGAAAGAGCTTTGTTGGACTTGGGCTACAAGTCAAGCAGATAGAAGGGCCTATGTGTCTATCTCAAAGCAAAAGTGCCAAGAGCAATGTTGAGAAGATTGAGTTAGAAAGGACACCTGCTCCTACACATTTGAAAGATGAAAATGGTGTTTATGCTGAAGATATAGCAGATGGAAGTTGCTGTTCTCAACAGGGTTGGTTGAAACTACTGATGATTGCATACAATGTCACACACGATGCCATGACATTGTACTATGACAACCTGAATGCTACAATTATGTCCAAAAATCCTATTCAGCATAGGTGGACCAAGCACATTAATTTCTGTCATCACTCCATTAGAAAATTTGTGGAAGACAAATTCATAGCTCTAAACCATGAAATGCAATTAGCTGACAAATTTGCAAGAGGTTTGGATGATAATCAGCTTGATTATGTAAGAGTGAAATTGGGGATTTGGATTCTTGGGGAGTTATGGCAATTAAAGTGGAGTGGAAAAGGTAATAAAAATATTGTTTGCCCACTTAAAAGAAAGAGCCACATTAATGATGCATCATTACCTAGTATTGGAACTAGTATCTATGCCATTTCCACACGCTACCTAAAAACAACCATTCCCATCTTCATCCAACTTCTCAGAGAACCTCTGCTAGGGCAAAGAAATTTTTTTCAAAAGTTTAACAACATGTCTCAACATCCCTCATCCTCAGGATCAAAACCCACTCATCATGCAAGGACTCCCTCCATGGAGTTTCTAGATGAAGACTTGCTGGATGTTACTCCTCTTTGCGTGATACCAGGTGATGCCCCAGGTCCTTCTTCCATGGCTGGAAGTAAGCAAGGTAACATTCCTGAAAAATCTACTCATAAAGATGACATGCACTTTACTGATCGTACCATTAGGAACCTAGTTACTAGGATTCTGAATGAAGGGCATGCATTTAAGGGTGTTTCTACCCCACTGCCCAGAAGGGACCCCTCTCCTGAGGTGGAACCCCAAGCTGAGAAAGATGATGACTCATCTAGATCAGAAAAGGAAGTGGCTGCTGAGGGATTATGTTCTCTAGGTAAAACCTTACCTAGCAAGAAACCAGCAAATGTGTCTCATGAAACTGCTGAGAATATTATTGATCTGGAGGAGGAAAGTTCTGAGGAAGAAGATGACACCTTGGTTCATCTTGTGAAACCAAGTGTAGCAAAGAAACTGAGGACCATAAAAGGGAAGATTGTGGCTGAAATGAGGACAGCAAGAAGAGTGAAAAAGGTTGTTGGTGTAGGACCCTCCAAATCTTGGAGTAAAGTTGAGGTTAGGAAGAGGAAAGAAAGAGAGAGTTCTGACTCTGAAGAGGATGTCGAAGACGATATCCCAGACATCTCCCCTGCTAAAAAGCAGGCTATTAAGAAGTCTCCAGGAAAAGTTGCAGTTGTGCACTTAGATAACATCTCCTTTCATTTAGAAGATGGTGCTGCCAAATGGAAGTTTGTCATTCAGAGGAGGGTAGCTGTTGAAAGAGAGCTGGGAAAAGAAGCTGTTGAGGTCAAGGAAGTCATGGAATTGATTAAGGTTGTTGGACTGATGAAGACATTTATTGGTTTACCCCAATGTTATGAGGGGTTAGTAAAAGAATTTGTTGTGAATATCCCTGAGGATATTTCTGAAAAGAGCAGCAGAGAATTCTGCAAGGTGTTTGTAAGAGGTAGATGTGTGAGATTCTCCCCTACCATAATCAACAAGTTCCTAGGGAGAGGAACTGATGGAGGAGTGGATTTAGAGACTACAGACAATGAGGTCTGTAGGACTATTACAGCTGGCCAAGTTAAGGAATGGCCTAGTAGGAATCACCTATCAGTTGGCAAGCTAACTGTCAAATATGCCATCTTGCACAAGATTGGTTCAGCCAACTGGGTGCCTACTAATCATATCTCTACCATCTCCATTGGTCTTGGAAGAATCATTCATGCTATTGGAACCAGGATAAACTTTGACTTTGAAAGGTTTATGTTTGATCAAATTGTCAGACATGCCTCCACAAATGCAGTGAAGCTGCCCATTGCCTTCCCATCCATCATTTATGGTATTATCTTGAGCCAACAACCAGACATTCTTAATACTAGTGACATTCCAAGCAGAATAAAGCCCCCACTATCCATTCACTACAAGTTGTTTGAGGGAAGTCATGTCAATGATGTTGTCATGACATCTGCCAGAAAGGAGCCTGCATATCAAGGTAGCTTGATTGATCAATTAAAGGAAACCTGGAAGGAACTGGATAATGGTATAAGGGTTGCCAAGGCAAGAAAAGAGGCTTTGGAGGTTCTTACTAGTAGCCTAGAGAAGGAAGAGAGGGAGAAGGCTGGTGAGACCAAGGATTCAAATGCCAATACCTCAAGTGAGAGGTCCAATGCTCAATCTAGTGGCAGCTCTGATTCTGAAGGTGAAGATGATACTTCTTCCTCAAAGTAAGTGGTAATGGTTCTCCATGTTTTGAAGATTGTGCTGTGATGAAGACTGTTCTGGTGTGGCTGTTGTCTGTGTTGTTTGGATTCTGAAGATTTTATTGTTTTTTTTTAAATATGTGTAATTTGTGGCAGTCCTTACTGATGCCTTTTTGTAATATTTTGGGCTCTTAATGAGTTCCATGGATTTTTCATTATCTCAGCTATCACAGTTGTGTATGATGATGGTTTGTATCTCCTAACAATTATGTTTTAACATTTTTAATGTTATAACATCTGATCTGACATTCTCTGCTAGGCTAATTGACATTTATTTTGTCTAATTGGTCACCTTTGGTCAATTTTGACTAAAAAGGGGGAGAAGTGTTGATGTGGAAGCAGTTAAAGATGTGGAGCTGTTTGGAGATGTATGTGCTAGTGTAGCTGAACAGATGAACAACTATTATTGAAGAAGATGTGTTTGTTGTAAGACAGAATGTTGTTCTGTTTACAGATGTCAAAGGGGATATCTGATGTGGTGCACAGGTGATATTATGTGGTGCACAGGTGATGTTGAAGCAGATGTCAGAATGACATTCTGATTGTTACAGGTGTTATGGTTACAAGTGTTGTTATTATTAAAGAGGATGTTTATGTGGTGCGCAGATTTAGGGGGAGAAGAAGTACCCTTGTGCATTTGTGTGTCTTACTAGTTGCATCTATAACTAGTAATTCTGTATGTGTTGCACAGATTTAGGGGGAGGAGAAGTACCCTTGTGCATGTGTGTATTACTAGTAGCTATAGCTAGTAATTGTGTTTGCTTCTGTTGCTGTTTGAACTGTTGTTTAACTGTTGATAGTTTCTCTTGTGAACAAAATGGACAGATATATGTTTTAGCCAAAATTTGCCAAAGGGGGAGTTTGTTGGTTCTAAGTGTTGGCAGCAATTTTGGTAAAACAAAAAGTGTTCACAAGATGTTGTATGTGATGTCTTAACTTAAGATATCTATGTACCTGCTGGAGTTTAAATGGAAAACATAATTATGCGGGATTGTTTCAGGATGTCATACACGATGTCATGACATTTGATATTATGTACCTGCTTGAAATTATAAAAGGAATTATGGAATTATGCAGGATTGTTCCAGGATGTCAGACCCGATGTCATGACATCCTGTACACAGAACATTCAGTGTGAATGTCTGGTGTTATGTGATTGCACATTTAATGGCCATCTATGTATGATTGAAGATCTGATTTGAAGGCGCATTCAATCATTGATTACAACCTGATTTACTTATTTTCCAAGGAGATCTAACCAGTTGTCATGAGAAGATTTAATTGGAAAATAGTTTTAGGGTTTTCAAGATGTCCAAGCCCAGCTGAATGCTTCTATAAATAGGACATGGAAAACCTGATTTGTTACACAACCAATACTGAGCGAAATACTGAGAGAGAGCTAGGGTTTGTGTCTTGTTTAGTCGTGAGACTTGTAAGCCATTCAATTCATCCATAGATGATTCATTTGGTCTGATTTATGGTTGTAATTTGTCACTCTAAGCTTGTAAGCAAGAGTGTGTGTCTACTTGATCAAAGTTGTGAAGCAAGATCAAGTGTGTGTCTACTTGATTGAAACTGTGAAGTAAAATCAAGTGTGTGCTATTGAAAAGTGTTTGCTTTTCTCAAGGAATTGTTGTTTAAAATCACAGGTGTGATAGAAGGGAAGTGAGTGGGTTCTCATATCTAAGAGTGGTTAGGTAGAAATTGCATGGGTAGAGATTAGGTGAGAAAGACTGTAACTTGTTGAAGTGTACAGAGAGTCTTTGAACTGATTCTATTTTAGTGAATTTCCTTCCTGGCTTGGTAGCCCCCAGATGTAGGTGAGTTGGACCGAACTGGGTTAACAATTGCTTATGTCTCTTGCATTACTATTCTCTATCTTTATCCTGTTTGCATTACTCAGATATTAGTGTCGTGACATTACCTTCGACATCTCATATCTGATACCAGAATTTCACATCATATCTCTCGAGATGAAAACCGGATGCTAGATGCTCTTGCAACGTTGACATCAATGATTGTAGTAAGGTATTGGAATGAAGTTCCCAATTTATCTGTGATGCGTCTTGATAGGCCAGCTCATGTATTTGCTATTGAAGAGATCAAAGACGAGAAGTCGTGGTATTACGACATCAAATGTTTCCTCTAAAGTCAGATTTACCCACCTGGGGCATCTTTGAAAGATAAGAAGACTTTGAGAAGATTAGCCGGTAATTTCTACTTGAATGGTGATATACTGTACAAGAGAAAGTTCGACATGGTTTTGCTTAGATGCGTGGATAGACACGAAGCAAACTTGTTAATGACTGAAGTGCATGAAGGCTCATTTGGTACTCATTGCAATGGACATGCAATGGCAAAGAAGATGTTGCGAGCAGGTTACTATTGGCTGACAATGGAATCTGACTGTTGCAAATTTGTTAAGAAATGCCACAAGTGCTAAATTTATGCTGATAAGATTCATGTTGTTCCGACACTTTTGAACGGTATCTCTTCCCCATGGCCCTTATCCATGTGGGGAATTGATATGATTTGGATGATTGAGCCCAAAGCTTCGAATGGACATCGTTTCATTTTAGTGGCCATTAACTACTTCATGAAATGGGTTGAAGCGGCTTCATATGCAAATGAAACCAAGCAAGTTGTTGTAAGGTTTATCAAGAATCTGATCATATGTTGTTATGGTGTGCCACGTAAGATCATTACTGATAATGGATCGAACTTGAATAACAATATGGTGGAAGATCTTTGTAAAGACTTCAAGATTGCATACCATAACTCTTCTCCCTACAGACCCAAGATGAATGGGGTTGTTGAAGCTGCGAACAAGAACATCAAGAAGCTTATCCAGAAGATGGTTGTCACGTAAAAGGATTGGCATGAGATGCTCCCATATGCTTTGCATGGGTATCGTACATTCGACTGCACTTCAACAGGGGCAATTCATTTCTCTCTTGTATATGGTATGGAAGCAGTACTCCCCGTAGAGGTTGGGATTCCTTCGTTGCGTGTGCTCATGGAAGCCAAGTTGACTGAAGCAGAATGGTGTCAGACCAGGTTTGACCAGTTGAATTTAATTGAAGAGAAGAGGTTAACTGCCATGTGTCATGGTCAGTTATATCAGCAGAGAATGAAGAAAGCTTTTGATAAGAAGGTCAAACCTAGAGTGTTTAGAGAAGGTGACCTTGTGCTCAAGAAGATTTTGACGTTCAAGCCAGATTCCAAAGGTAAATGGATTCCCAATTATGAAGGCCCATATGTTGTTAAGAGAGCCTTTTCAGGAGGTGCTTTGATTCTTACAAATATGGATGGTGAAGAGTTCACTCGTCCTATGAACGTATATGCAGTCAAGAAATACTTTGCCTAAAAAAGAAAAGAACAACTCGCTAAGTTGAAAACCCGAAAGGGCGACTTAGACAAAAAAAGAGCGTCTCGGTGGATTGAAAACCCGAAAGGGTGATCCAGGCAAAAATTAGAGACATAATAACATAAAAATTTCCTGATAAGTTGAGTACCCCACCTTGGGGCAACTTATGCAAAAATTAGGGATTATGGCAAGTAACTGTATTCTGCTGACCTTCGGTGATTTTTGAAGACTTGATTGAGCACAAGGGTTGACATCAGTTCATCATCTCCAGCAGAGGTCAAGAGCACAGCAGATATCAAGATTTGGTAGAAGGATTAAGGATCATTTGTATTCAATGTAACCCTTTTCCATGTAAATTACCATTTTTCAACTTTGTAAAATCTAGGGAGTCTTGTCATTTACAGACTACCATCCTATTAAATAAAGTTGAGTTTTTAACCAATTGTTTCTACTCTTATTTCATATCAGCCAATAGTTTTAAATTTTATTATGATCATTTTGAAATTAATTTTTTAAATCAAAATCAAGTTTTCTTTAAAATAAAAAAGCAAGAACTTTGCCAAAGCAAGTAATAGTAATATCAACAGCATTTCAGTAAGAAGCAAGTTCTTAAGTGCGAAGCATCCGAGGTTCCCTAAGCAGTAACTCTTCGGGTATCTCTAGACATCAATGTTGATTCATTTCCTCAGCAAAGTGTTGTTGTCCCCAGCTAGCGGATTCAGTCCACCGGTGGAGCGTTTGTTTCCCCAGTGGAGTTTCTTTCTGTTTCCCCGACTAAGTTGGTCGGTTCATATACTCTGTGGCGCATTGTTTTTCTCCAGTGAAGTCGCCAAGATGTTTGTACATCCCAGTGGAGTTTCTTTCTCCATCCCCAACAGAGTTTCGACCTTCCCAACGGAGTTCTTTATCAGCAGGTAGATTGTCATCAAAATATGTTTGATCTCTCCCCAGTAGATCGTCTTGGTGTCCCCAATGATCGTTGTATCTTTGCTCCCAGTCAGAGTCTCCTCCGGGTTTCTGAGTAGCTTTTTTTTATTCTTCCCCAGTAGGGTTGTCTCCCATTTTTATTGTGTTGACTTAAAATTCCCTACAGGTTTGGATGTTTTTCCTCAACAGATCTCTTTCCCCAGCCAAGGTTGAGCCTTTGGGATGTTGATCTCTCTGTTCTCCAGCAGTTTGTCTCCATGATTTTGTGGATTGACCGAGGATTGTAACGGTAGTTCAATTTCTTTGCGATATCTTTGCGATCGTTTTGTCATCATAATCACCATATATACATAAGCATATACATTCATATAAATTCATGTTTTGCATATCCTGCATATTCATATTTAATTTGTTTGAGATTTTCATTCTCTGTTATGGCGGTACTTTATCCCCATACCAAATCTGGTGTCTGTCCTCCTTCAATTGTAGAGTGTCAGCCCCTAAGCAGAAAAGACTTTAGCCTTTCTCTGTTTCCCCACTGAGTTTGTTTCCTCGTGGATGATTCTTATTTCAATTTCCTTCCCAACAAATTTTCTGGATGGAATTACTCCCCTTGAGTTATGTCCTCATTGGGTTGAGTCTTGATTGATTGTTTCTTTCTAGCTCTTACCTAGATAGATACTTTGGTCCCTCTAAGAGTTTGTTACCCAGTAACTGGTAATGTTCTTCTTGGTTGGTAGTTTGTTACTTTTTTCCCAATATCCGGACAAAGTACCCTTTGGTCTCCTCAGTAGAGTTCCCTGAAAGTATATCCTTGATATGTTCATCTTAACCAGTGATGGATATCTTTCATTCCCCCGCGTGAGTTTATCCTTGATATGTTCACTTTAACCAGTGACGGATATTCTCATCTTTGGTATTCTACCCAGAAAAAAGGTAGTTGTAATTCCTATTTTGGTTCCTCAGAGAGTTAATCCTTGATATGTTCATCTTAACCGATGACGGGTTTTCTTCTCCTTGTGGTCTTTTACCCAGTAACCGGTAGTTGTAAATCCTATTGTTCCCCTTTAGCGGAGTCTATCCTTGATATGTTCACTTTAACCAATGACGGATTTTCTCTCCTTTGGTATTCAATCCAGTAATGATGTAATCCCTACTTTTATTCCGTTTTTCAGAGTATATCCTTGATATGTTCACTTTAACCAGTGACGGATTTTCTCTTCGATTGGTCTTCTACCCAGTAACCGGTAGTTGTAAATCCTGCTTTGTCCCCTCGCAGAGTTAATCCTTGATATGTTCATCCTAACCGGTGATGGATTTTTCTCTCCGATGGTTTTCTATCCAGTTTTCAATAGATGTAATTCCCCTTTGTTGTTCAGTGTGTGTATCCTTGATATGTTCATCCTAACCGATGACGAGTATCCTAATTGACATCCCCAATGGAGTCAATCCTTGATATGTTCATCTTAACCGGTGACGGATTTTCTTCCCTGTCGAGTCTATCCTTGATATGTTCATCCTAACCGATGACGAATACTCTCACCCTTGGTTTCCTGCCCAGTAATTGGTAGTTGTAAATTCTATTTTCCACAGTTTTCCCCAGCAAGGTTATTCTTACCCAGTAACGGGTAATGAACACTTCCTCCTGGCGGTCCTCAGCGAGTACATCCTTGATATGTTCATCCTAACCGATGACGGATGTTCTCCCTGTCAGATCTTTATTATCTCCTTACCCAGTAACAGGTAGTAGATAATAGATTTCTGCTCCTCCTGTGTTGAAGTGTAACGCTTCCCCAGTCGAGTTGAGTGCGTGTTTTCCTTAAGTGAAATCGTGGTTCCCCTGCACGAGTCGAGTATTTCAATTTTATCCTGACTTATTCATACCCCCTGCAGATGTTGTTGTTTCCCCGGCTGAGTCTTTCCATATTCGTATGGATTTCCTCGAGTCCCCCAGTAGTTTTAAGTCGTAGCCTGGCCTACGCATAACTCCTTTTTATCCCCCCAGAGTCTCTGTCTTCCTAGCGAGTTTTCCTTATGGAATGCATTATACTCTTGCGGACTTTCGGTCTCTCAGATTTCTTTTCCTCTGTAGCAATATCTCCCCACAGAGCATTGACTTTTGCATTCATATCATATGCATCATGAGGTCTCTTAGGGACCAAAATTTATTTCTCTGTTGTTATTTAAGCCGATTCTACTGAGTCGAGTCGAGGATTTTAACCTTCACCTCCTCAGTTAGAATGTCCTTAAATAGGGGCAGCTGTAAGACCCCAATTTTGACCCTAAGATCCCTCATGCAATTCATCATAAGCATTAGCATTGGGATCATATCTTGGCATCCTCCTTACCCCTCCTTCTTTGGGTTTGTTTTCGGAGAGATCACCAAGCACTTTGTGATTATATCATACTTGTATATTATCATTTTACTAACTAAAATATCAAAAATATGTCTTTGCATCTATCTAACTCTTTCTGTAGGAAGGGCATGATCTCATTGATTCATTGATCACATCTAGGGTTTGAGACCCTCATGAACAAAGAGAACAACCAAGAATTGATTCAATAATGATTATGAACATCATATATGAGTCCTAATGATCTCTACATGTTATATTGATCAAGTTTGCTTCAAGAGTTTGAGGGTGATTTTCCTTGGAAACCCTAGTATGACTGGGTATCTTGAGTAACTTCTCCAATAAGTTATCTCAACAATTGATCAAATTTCTCAAGGGACACTTCAAACTTTCATCATCTTATGCGTATATGGTCTACCATGAGGCAAGAAGGGATACTCCTAAAGCATACAAAAATAAGAGGGGAGAGATGACCCTTGGAGTTCCTTTTCTTGGAGTCATAGAGATGACTCAAGATGCTCCTTTCCTTTGGATTTAGCACACAAAACAAGCAATCAAATAATTTGAATCCAATCTCCTAGGATCTCCATTTGGCTTGTCTCTTAACTTGGCTACTCATGATAATGGTCCTCTTTTCACAATCTTAAGATGGGATCCCTATCACACAAAAGCACACATCAAAAAGCTCACAACATAATAAAAGGAATGGGCAAAGAATAAGTTTGAAGAGAAGTCCTTTGAGCCAACTTTGAATTTTAGCATTCTAAAGGCATGAGGCCTAGTTGCGCTTCAACACATTTTGCATTCTAAAGGCATGAGGCCTAGTTGCTCTTGAACTCCTTTAAGCATGGGTAAATCCTAATTCTAAGTCCTTTCTCCTTTTGCATTTTGGTTCACATAAAAACAAACACAAACAACACAAAATAGCAATATATTTATATACAATAATGGGCTCAAATGAGCAAAAGAAAAAAGACATAAACATAAAATATGTGCTCAAGTGAGCAAAGATGAAAATCAAGAAGAATAATGAGCAAGAAATAAATGACATTAAAAGTAAATGAGAAGAATTTAAAAGCTCAAATTAAAGTTAGTAGTTAGTAGAGTTATGTTAGCTTGTCATAAGACAATGTAGCGCTATGTTAAGCAATCGTAAGTGGACTAATGTAGTTGCCACACCTATCTGAGGCCGGTCAATGAGAATATAGGCAAAGAACACAAGTTAGAGGTCATGACTAGTAAGCCAAGCTTCATAAAATTGCCATGCCAAACAAAAGGGGAAGGGCCTTGTATTGACTTTTGGTTATTTGCTTGACCAAGAAGTAACCTATCTTTGACACAAAATAACTCACTTGATCATGGATCAAGTTGCATTTGGTTTGGATCAAAGAAGATTAAACTTCTATTTGTCAAGACCAACCTCAAGACTTTAACTCATTGGCCATTAAGGGAAATAAAGGGATGAAGATGAAAGGGGAGGGGTAAGAAGTCAACAACCAAACCCAATTGATCTAGGAATAACTCATCCTTGATCAAATTCATTCATCTTTCTAGGTGATGATCCTTAAGGATTGTCAAACCACAAGATTCAATGAATTTGATCAAAGTTGAATCATTTCAACCTTGATCAACACAAAACAGAAGAGAAATGAATATAACAAGTCAAGAAGTCAATGATATTTTTTTGGTATTTTTTGCATTAAAAGAAAATACAAATAAAAAATAAACAAACAAAGTTAAACCTCCAATTCAATTCAAAACAACTTCAACGAGTCCAATTAAATTCTCATAGGTTCAACATAGTCAAACAAACTTTGACTTATTTTCTCACAAATTTTTAAAGTCAGAAAGTAATTATAATCAATTAAAAACAACCAAAAATAGCATAATATGAATTAAAATCTCAAATAATCTCAAAACAAACAAGAAATTGTTGAGACTATTTTTTATTGACTTATCATGATCCATAGATGCTATGAAAATATTTTTGTATTTTTTGAAAGTCAGAAAGTATTTTAAAATGAATTAAAATCATTAAAAACCAATTAATTCATAAAAAATGTCAAATGAAGTCACACAAATAATTAAAAATCATAATATGAAACTAGATTTTTCAAGAAAAATTTCAAAGTTGGTCTCATATTTTTCTCACTTCATATGAATTTTTAATGAATTATTGAAAATGGAATGAATTAAAGAAAATAAAAGTAAAATGAAATAAAACCAAAAATGTTGAGCCACCGGATCCAAACTCATTAATTGACGTGGCACATGGCACAACTTAGATCTAATGATGCACGGCACACACGAGTCAACAGAGAAACACAATGAATTAAATGAAGTAATTAAGACGGACGCACACAATTAGATCATGGAAGGGAGATCCAAGGGCCATGAGCATGCACACGTGGTGGTGGCGGTGGAAACCACCGTCTTCTCCGGCCAGAGTTGCAGAAAAATAAATCTCAATAAAAATGGAAAACAAGGACATGGAAATGAAGCTCATGTGATGTAGATTATCACTGTACCAATTAATTTCTTTCAATCTTCCTATATTGAGAGAAAGATGAAGGAGAAAATCATGGTGTCCACACGGATTGTTCATGAAATGGAAAATTGAATGCATCAAAAGCTTGCCTCAAGTATGAGGACTTCAGAGAACCACCAAAACACAAGAAAACTACATTGATTAGGAGATCCAAATCCAAAAAGTTTGAGATTATACCTTCAAATTGGTGAGCTTCTGGCCACGAATTCTTCACACTTCTTGCTCCTCTTTGATCTCTGAATGTAGTGGAAATGATTGGCTAAGGAATCTGGCTTTAAAACACAGCTAATGTTGCTGAATTTCAAGCTTGAAAATATTGAAGAAAGTGAGTGATTCCTTTAGTGAGGGTTATGGTTTCAATGCAGCAGCATATGAGATCTCCAAAAGGTTGTGAAATGAAGCTCATGAGGTGTTTATTTATAGGTGAATGCAACTTTGTTCACACTTTGCTCATGTGCATGGGATTTGAACTTTTGAGTGCATGGGCCTTTGTGGATGTGTGAGAGGCCCATGGATGGCTGAAGAAGCTTGCTGAGATCATGTGAAAGGCATTTGGTCGTGCACATTGGATGGTAAATGCTTGCAATTCAAGTTTCCACATAAAATACCAAAAATGCACATAAATGAAAAGAAATTCGAAACTCCCAAATGGTAGACCCCAAGGAGTATTGTGAGTAATGGTTGGAAAGCTATTGAAATAAGGAACAAAAGTCATGTTGGGAAAAAAATCATTTGGCATGTGAAAGTTGATCAAAACTGGCCTGGAAAATTCATGTATAAAACATATTCAAATCACTT
The DNA here is from genome assembly GCF_024323335.1 of Lathyrus oleraceus. NCBI lineage: Eukaryota > Viridiplantae > Streptophyta > Magnoliopsida > Fabales > Fabaceae > Lathyrus > Lathyrus oleraceus. Next base: position 270,265,407 of record NC_066583.1, on the reverse strand, counting down.
TGAAAAAGTTAACCAAAAGTAAGCTTAATGAAACCCCTCTGTCCTTATGATAAAAGCTTCAAATGAAAAAATCTCCAACATCAAAGTTGTATATTTTTTCAATATGGTCAATCTAGACTCAAATTTTGCATCATTTGGATTTTCTATGACAAAGGTATCGGCATTTGAAGTTGGGTACTTTTTCAAATTCAATGAATTAGGTCCAAGATGACCTATAATGTTTTGCATTATCACATGTATTTATTTTAGGATTATGAAGTTTTGTCCAACATGACATTTGAGGTATACATCTTAATATTTCCAATGCCTTTTGTCTCACCTCAAAATCATAAAAATTATGGAAGTTATGCCCTTGGCAAGTTGACCAAAAATTAGGGTTTCAGTCAAAATGACCTATAATGTTTTGAAATGAATGATGACCTTCCAAGCTTAAAATGGATTTTTGATGAACATGAAAGTTGTTCATATGGTTCTTAGGAACATTGTTTGCTTTTAGGGTCATCTTCATTTGACAAACACATCAAAAATTATATCTCATTGAACCTTAGCTTAGTCAGATGACTTGACTGGTCAACTTTTCAAAGTCAAACTTCCAATCTTGATGAATAAATGATTGAGGGGTCTAAAATAGGCTAATATATGCATAAAATGATAAATGAAATAACTTCCCTTGATTAAATTTGATCATAGGTTGAGATTGCTTCATGGGCAAGGCACAGTCAAAGCACAGTGAAATTAGGGTTACCTTGGGAAACAATCTTCAAGTCCTTTGGGTTATCTTGATCAAATTGGAAAATTGAGACCCTTGGGAAACATATATGATGATTATAAACTTTGTGGACCATTGTCATGCTTTTTCTCATCTTCATCTAGCCATTGCATTGGGTTTAGGAGCCTCCTAGGAGCATTGTGGAGCACATGATCACTTGAGCTTCAAAACAAAAAGAGTTAGTGACATATTTTTGTACTTTTGGTTAGTAATAAAATAAGAAATGCAATAACATACAATACAAGCATGCTTGGTGATCTCAAAACACTCAAACAAGTCCCAACCCTAGGGTTAAGGAGCCCAAACATGCTATGATCCTTGAGGCAATGTACTTGTGCAATAACATGATGCCATGAGGGATCTTAGGGTCAAAATTAGGATATTACAGATGCCCCTATTTAAGGTCGTTCTAGCTGGAGATATGAAGGTTAAAATCTCTGTCTCGACGAGATAGAATGAGCTTAAATAATAACAAAGAGACAAATTTTGGTCCCTAAGAGACCTCATAATGCAAATGTATGCATGCAAAATAAAATCTTCATGGTGAATAATTGCCATAACTAAAAAGAAATCGGGAGGAACTGAAGATCCATAGGAGTAACACACTCACTAGGGAGACAGAGACTCTAGGGGGAAATAAGGTAAAAATGCGTGAGCAGGTCACGACTTTAAAACTTGCTAGGAGACACGAAGGGATTCCACGAAAATAAATCGATGGAAAAACTCGAGCTGACGCAAAGATGCATGTATTGAGGAATATGCCAATATAGCAAAACTATCCACAAAGGATACATTGGATAAAATCTGGACTCGGACGGGGATGTCCTTAAAGGACTCAGCTGAGGAAGAAACAACAAGATATTACCGGTTACTGGGTAATAAACTCAAAGAGAGACATGCTATCACAACATCGGTTACTGGGTGAGAGAACAACACGCTCTGGGAGAAAGCATATCTAAGACCGGTATAAGGGTGAAAGACAATCAATCGTCCGAAACATCTGAGGAGGACTCAAAAGGCACATCTCAACTCAGGTAAATCTGACTCCACAGGGGACAAAAAGTCATAATAGGGAGCAGAAGGAAGGAACACCAGTGATACCGGTTACTGGGTATATAATAGGTGACCAACCAGGCGTGAATTGGGAACATATCCAAGACACTCATCATCCGAAAGGAGGGCTGAAAAAGCAAACTCGACTTACAGGATGGACATTCGATTCCACAAAGAAATACGAATCTTACTCGACTGGGGAAGAAAAAGACTTCGACTGAAGAGTGCATGAGACATATTATCTACTACAGTTATATGGGTAAAAACGTAGATAACATACTCGCATGAAAGATTATCCGCAACTGGTTACTGGGTTAATAAAGGATAAATCGACTGAAAAGAAAGGACATCGGGATACCGATTACTGGGTATAAAATGATGACCAATCAGGAGGAGAAACAATCATCACCAAACAAGGGTAAATGAAGGATGACTCGTCAGGGATAAATTTCCTGACAAAAGCAATTATCCAAGAGATATATCACCAGTTACTGGGTGGTATACTCAAAAACGAAGGAATATCAATACCAAAAACTGGGTAAAGATACCCAACAAAGAGGGGATTACATCTACCAGTTACTGGGTAGAAAACCACATAAATAGGACTTACAACTACCGGTTATTGGGTAGAAGGCCACAAAATCCGCTGGGGAAAGGATGAATAATTACTGGTTACTGAGCAATTGAACAATTGAACCACAGGGAACTGCAGAGGATAACAAGAAAGGAATCAATCTTGGAAAAAACTAGAAAGACACAATAAAACAAGATTCAACCCGATGAGGATATAACTCAGGGGAGTAATTCCATCCCGATACACAACTGGGGAGGAAACTGAAACAATAATCATCCACGAGGACATAACTCAGTGGGGAAGAAAGAAGGAAAGATAGACACTTTCTGCCTATGGGGCTGACTCTATATGGAGAGATCAAACACAAACATCTGCTTGGGGAAGAACATTTCACCAATAGCAGGAGATAACAAGCAAAGATATATGGCAAAGAATGCAATCATGAATATTTGAATGCTATGATTCTGCATGTATATGCATGATTTGTGTATGATTAATGCGGACAAACTGACATATCTAACGCAAACAAGTCCAAGAATCACGAACAGACACTCGACAAACGTCTCGACAAGAAGGGCAAAGCCTGCTGGAGAACTCAGCCTGGGAATAACCCGAGAAGGATGAAAATAAATCATCGGGGATATCAAACCCTGTCCCAAAGCTACACTCGCTGAGGATACAAAGAAGATGTATTCAGGAGCACCGAAAGAAAATAATCAAATAGAGAACTCAACTTTGATGGGGGATTATCTTTGGGATAAGAGTAAACAAGGGGAGTCTTTAACCATAGCTGGGGATAAGCAAAGTCAAAGATTCCAACTGCAAGAGGTAACACTCTGCGCATGAGAAGTCTTCCAGAAGCAAACAATCCTGACATAAGGAAGATGCAGAAAATCTGTCGGGGAGTTTCCATCGACTCTCTTAGGGACAGGTGGTTTAATAACAATAAGATCTGTCGGAGAAGAACTCTACGGAGGGATCTTATCAAGGAATGATGTGGAACTCTGTAGGGAACAACTACCAATCATATGTACATCAATCAAAACACTCCCTTCTATCTACCGGAGAGGAAACTCTGTAAAAGGGAAATAATAGCATTTTGCTCCATTGGAGAAGGAAATAAACATCTTCACCGCAAGCTCTCAATGCTAGAAGAAATCTTCAGACTCGGAGGAGGTACAAATATCAATCTCTGATCTGGCAACCCTACTGGGGACAAGCTGTAAATACTCTCGAGGGAACTACTCTTGCTGGAGAAATTGGAAATGAATCCCTCATCAACAACCGACATACTGGGGATACCCCTTTTCAAAATAAATGAAAAGGGAAACAAGCCCTTCATCAATTGCACTAGGCAACTTCCTGCTGAGGAGACCGTTATCTGGAAAGACAGCTCTGCAAGGAACACATGCTTACTCCGTTGGAGATTCTTACTCATGCTGGGGAATGACAACCTTCCTCGTGAGTAGAAAGTCAGGATAGTGAGGCAAGGAATATTCTCAACTGAAAGCATATCAACTTTTATCAATCTATAAGGGATTTTAGGTCAGTCCACACAGGGATGACAACCATACAAATGATAAAACACAAATGCTAATGCCTGATATAGAGGGATACACATCTCTAAAAGATCGATGCAAAAATTGGAAAAGAAGGGATCATTCACAGATCAATCATATACAAATCATGAATTGCTAAAACTCTGAGGGGAAAACTAGTATGCATACATGAAATTCTGGTGTAGTCAGAGTTCAGATGTTCTACTCCAAGTCATGACATCTGATCCAACATTGGTACTAATACAACAAGATAGTTATACAATTAAAACCAAGTACTAATGCGCACACATTCACAGATGTCACGACATTTGCTACTATATCACCATAGAATGGAAGAACACCCAGTTTTGTCCATCTGGTACAAAGACACAGCAGAGATCAAACGTAGCACTTACTTCTGTTGAGCCTGCACAGTTATCAGCATGATGTCTCAATAGTGATTTGAACCTCACCTGTTACAGTATTACAGTTTGCTGGCCTTGTACTTGTATTTCCTAAAATAAAGGTTAAACAAGTTAACCTAATTTCCACATATTAGGGTGCTAACAAATAGGCTATTTGTTAGGTTCATTAATTGTAGCTCAGTTGTTAGTTTCCTGGATTTTAGCTCAGCTGTTGGATTCCTGAAGAATAGCCTGAGAAAAATACTGAAACAGAAAAACTGACCATTCTACAATTTAGCATATGCTGTCAGGAATGAATGTCACAACATTCAGTTTGACATCCAGAACATTGACCATATGCTAAGTCTATTTTTTTTTGAAAATAGACTGTGCCAAATGCTATATTGTAAAAGACCAACCAGTCTATACTTTAGTATCAGCTTACAGTAATAAATGTCAAGACATCCAGTTTGACATTTTCACAATGAGCCTTATGACAGGTCTGTTATCCTCCTAAAGAACAGACTGAAATAAATATTGAACTGAAGCATAAAAACCAACCTGCCTATTATTCAGTATATGTTGTCAATGATGAATGTCAAAACATGCTGATTGACATTCAAACAGTATGCTATGTACCAGGTCGGTTATTCTCTTGATAAACAGACTGAAATACATGCTGAGTTATAACATACAGGATTATAACGTGCAGAAGAAACAAAAACACAGGAAATTGTTAACCCAGTTCGGTGCAACATCACCTACTCTGGGGGCATACCAAGCCAGGAAGAAGATCCACTATCAGCAGTATTAATTCAGAGTTAAACTCCCCCGTTTACAACTCTTCACTTAATCCCTACCCAATGCAATCTATACCTAGGAACTCCTAGATAGAAACCACCAGTTTCCATTCCTATCACTACAATTTCAAAGTAATGCTAAACAACTTGAACTTGCTTCACAGCTTTGTTCAAGACCACAACTACTCTTACCTACAGGCTTTGAGTCACAAATAATCTCATGCTTTAAGCACAGAGACACACATCGTAACCTTCCCACTGGTTGGGAGGTTTACCTCATACACACCCCTAATTTTTCATTCTTTGAGGCTTGCAAAACCTAGGTTACAATATGTTATTTATAACCTAAGCACCCAATTGGATTTGGGCCTTCAGAAATCGTAGCAAACTTCTTCTTTGTTGTTACAAAGTCAGCAGAAAACTTCTGCTATAATCAAGGTCTTCAATCTTTTAGTTCCTAAAATATCTCCATATATATCTCCATATTTAGAAACTGTCTATTCTGATTGAGTCTTTAAGACCTCCACAAAGAAGTTAGGATATTCACCAAATATCCTCACTAATCCCAGAATATTAAATTAGTTAACACATGCCTGAATTAACTAATTCAGTTTTCTACACATGTGTGATGTCACTGTCAGGATGTCGTGACATCGTACATGACATGTTGGTCCAGATGTTGAACTTCTTCAACCCAACATATTAAAACAACAGAGGTGATTACATTATTTGTTTTACAAAATTAATGCCAATGCTAAGGTATTAACAATCTCCCCCTTTGGCAAATTTTAGCTAAAACAAATAAACATTACACTAGACACTACATCCCAATATGGGTGTGCACTTCCTCTCTGTCATTATCAGCACCATCACGAACACCAAAGTTGGTGTACATGAGGAAGTAGATGTACAAGAATCAGTTGCATCAAAACCCTTCCCCTACCCCCTAGAGCTTCCTGAAGAATATGTAATGCTGAGTACATAGATAATGTAACTCAGATCACAAGACACAATTGTCCTCTTAACTCAGATCACAAGACACAAGTGATATACCCAGTTAGTGACTTTTGCGCCTGAAACCAACTTCTGCTCGCTACCATATTTTGCTTACTTCTGGTACATCCTCATGACAGTGTTTCTCTCCCCCTTTTTAGCTAAACATTTATAAATGAAACCTTCGCAAAACCAGATCCAGGCGCAGTATGCCCAAATCTTAACAAACCCCATGGTTTAGAGAGAATGGAATGTCGCTTTATTGAGAAGAGGAGTGCTGATGCATCCTTTAAATAGACCAGACCGTGCTTAGGAATTAACGGTAGGAGTAAATGCTTGATCAAGATCCATTAATATTGGCTGAGAATCAGTCAGAGAATCACCAACAATATCTCAGACTATCTTTGAATACCTTTTATAGCTCTTGACTGTTTCTTTTCAGAAACAGCAGTTCCAATGCATGTAGACTATTCCATATATGCAGTCAGACGCGTTGCACGCGATGTCTTAACATTCAACGCGGCTTTTGCCTGCATTCTTCATGTATTCTCCCTATCATCATTTCCTAAGACCACTTTCGTACCTCCAGCGGTAGCTTGACATCTGGCTCCACTACAGCCAATCTCGTAAACACCAGTAGATGGTTACTCCCCCTGTACCACACAACTGTAGCACTCATGCCTATCATAATGGGACACACCACATCCATATTTCCTTATGACTGAAGTTTCAGAAGGAAGTAACAATATTGTCCAAGGCAATGTCATGACATCCGGTCAGACCTTCTTCTGCGCGTTCAGCCTTGACACACACCATATCATCCCAATAACTAACAAGGTGCCATACCTTGTTATCTGAGAACACATATATCACAAGTTTGATGATTACTTGCAGCACAAAGACAGAACTCCCCCTGTCATGAACACCCAACTCTCATCTTGAAACTTGGAGGTCACACATGAACATATCCAACCCTCCAAAGTAGGACCTTCACATATTTCCTGATTCAAATAGAACCCAGACCACTTGATGAATGGAAAACATAAGACGCATCTTCATGTCTTCAAGAGCACACCCTCTGTTCAACCCTCTTGGCTGAACACATCCATACTCTGTATCAATCTCTCTTCTAACCAGAATAGAAAACCACTTCACAAAATGTTCTAGCATTAGTTAGGACATCCTTCACAACATAACAAAGAACACCATCTGATAATCTTCAGATATCACTGAGTCACCCGCTTGATCCAAAAGAAACCAGACACAAATTGGGACATATACATTCTCATCCCATTACAAGAGATAATCTTCCATAGATAGCTCAGAACTCCTACCACAAGCTCCAAGAGATGAATAGAAATCACCTCCTTTTATCTTCAACTTACTACTTTTCTGCTCAAAAGTAATTTGTCTCAGACTTTCCTCAAGAATAATCAGCTGCCATATGTTGATTATCTTGATTCTTCGAACTCACTTCTGAGATGGACCAAATGCCACTGGTTGATTACTTCCTCCATGAATCCTCATATGAAAAAGTCAAATGCCACTTTTTGACCTCTCCACGTTTATCAGACTTCTCCCAAAGATATTCTGACCTTCCAAGTGAGACTTGAACTTCAAGCTACATGTTAAACAAAACTTAGATTCTCTAAGACAAGAACATGTAACATCTTCTCCATCCAGCAACTCCAAAGAACTGCAATGAGAACGGTCTTTTTGAAGTACCCAATTGTCATACCCCAAAATTTGCCCATCAATAGTTCAAGACATTTTTCAGGGGCATTCCGACTCATTTTATGGCACTAATCTTAAAGGGACAAAGGCCCAGCTCACGAATGGCCCAATCCAGAAAATGGCCCAAACTGGCCTGTTCGCTACACGCTCGCCTAGCGAACGTTACGTTCGCTACACGCTCGCCTAGCGAACGTTCGCTACACGCTCGCCTAGCGAAGCAAACGTTCGCTACCAGCTCGCCTAGCGAGGCTGACAGACAACGAAAAATTTCGGGCTTCGTTCTGAGCCCATTAGGTCATGAAAAAGGGCATTATAAATACCAGCACTTCAGTAATGAAAAGGAGGACGAAAAAAGAGGAAAGGAGAACCCTAGCAAGCAAACCCTAGCGCTCACAGACGGAAAACCCTAAAGGAAACCCTGAAGGAAAAGCCGGCGGCAGCAAGGTCACTTCCGCTCAATTCGATCCGATCGGCCAACTCAAGGTTACAATTCGATTGCAAACAGGTTTGCATTACTATTATCGCTTTATTTTCTTAATTTGCATGTGATACCGCTTTATGTTCTTAACTTGCATGTGATATTATAATTGGATTCATAAACATATTTGAGGTTTTGCATGTGAATTTAAGTGTGCCTGAATATTGTGAATGCTGAACCATGTAATTATGTGTTGAATGTCATAAGCCATGCCGCAGGTTGAAGTCATACTGTTCTGGAATTCAAAACCCGCAGCCGCTCGCTAGCACATCGCTAAGCGAGCATGTAGCGAGCATTCGCTAGGACCTCGCTAGGCGAGGCAGCGGCGAACGGGACAGCCGTTGATATTTGTTATGTCCAATGCGTAACCTGATCTATTCTATATTAATTATGCACTGTTTTGCCTGACATTCATGCTGCTGTGTTTTCTCTTGCGGTGTAATCCTCGATTGCACCCTGATTTGGTATGCTAACCCGTTTGTTGAATTTTGTAAAGGTTCATATGTCCCAGGAAAAGATTGCCGTTTAGGTCTTCCACTTTATTTGTGGGATACCCTTGTGGAGGCTCACCCTAAATTGCTTAATTAATTTTAATGTGTTAATTTTAATAATTAATTTTAATAATTAATTTTAATGTATTAATTTTAATGTATTATTTTTAATGTATTGATTTTAATATGGAGATTCATCATAATCACCTAATTAACTTTAAAATGCGGCCTTTAAATATGTGATCTTGGACCTCTCTTTTGCCTTATGATATTACGGTATTACGGTCATGTCCCGCGAATGTGGGGATACACTTAGCAAAGACCCTTCGATTAAATCATCATAAAATAAATCATGGTCCCTCGGATGTTGCCTTCGAAAATACGATTTTGTCCCTCGATGACCCTTCGGTGTAGCCTACGGTTAAATGATGATCGTCCCTTCGAATGCTAAGGTATCCTTACAACTGTTGCCTTCAATGACCTATCGATGACCCTACGATGACCCTTAAACATCCAAAGGATAAAACTACTTACTTCTCAATAGTAAGGACAGTTTTACCCTCATAAGGATAGGAAACGTTCATAACGACCTTAGGAAGGTATAACTCTCAATTACTGGATCATAACCTAAAACATTTTCCACCCCTCACACTTTGCAAATCCTAGAAAATCACCACTTGGTATACATTCACACTAGAATCATTACCAAGTTACATTTTTCTAAACCGTTTTCAAAATCAAACGAGATAAATACTTTGTATACATTCATACGAGAATCATTACAAAGTTAAACTCTCTTTTCGAAACATTTTCTAAACAATTCACCGACACTTTTCAGACAAAAATATAAGTGATCCAGCAATTAAGAGCCCATGGATAACCATGGATACAAAGGGTGCTAACACCTTCCCTTTGTATAATGTACCTCCCGAACCCAAAATCTATTGAGGTCTTTCCTGTTCTTTTCCACCTTTCCTTATTGGATAAAAGAAAAGTCGGTGGCGACTCTTGCTATCCGCGACATTGCGATAAAAAGCAAAATACCCCAAGTCAGTTCACCGTATGACAGAACTGGCGACTCTGCTGGGGATATAAATCTCAATCTTCTGGTCGGAGATATCTGTATTGATGACCCTTTCTCAGCTGGGGTATTTGATTTCTGTCTGATGGTAGAAACATTCGACAGAGCCTGGCTGGGGATAGAAGAGATGACCAGTCTGTCTAGTGATGCCCATTTCTTCTGGGGAATAACTGGCTTAGCCGGGGAATAGAATTGGCAACAGATTCATTGGAAAGCCTGGTTAGACCTTCTCCTCGATCCTGAAGTCCTTTAGTAATTGTCATTGTTATTTTATGCATGTATTTTGATAAACATTGATCATATTCAAATGCATATACCAATTCAAGTTAAATCAATGGACGTTTACGCAAACAAAACAAAGAAAGTAAAACAAAAGAATCTTTTTGGAAATGAAATTGTGTTGATTTTGAAAGAGGGCCTATAAACAGGCAATTTGTGTACAAGGAGACAGAAATCCTAGTAAGAGGAAATTGTCAGGCAAACAAAGAGAAAGCTATGCAGAAAAAGTCCTATCGATTCTAATTCCACCACTGTCATTATGTCTTCAGGCATCGCATCTCCTGCTGTCGGATAGAAGTGATTGGCTTGTTCAGTCCCTTGAACTTGGTTGAAGCAGACAGAGAACGGGGCATAGTCATACGCTTTAATCCCTAATTTTTGCCTGGACCGCCTTTTCAGGTTTTCAGTCCACCGGGATACCCTTTTTTGCTCAAGCCGCCTTTTCAGGTTTTCGACTTGCCGGGTGCACATTTTTTATGTTTATCCCTAATTTTTGCCCGAACCCTTTTGGTTCGCCGGGATGCCCTTACTTTTGCCTAGGTACGTCGACCTAGCGGGTATCTTTTATGCGTAGTATTTTTTAACTATGTCAGCGTCCACAGGATGCGGGAACTCTTCGCCATCCATTGTAGCAAGCATCATGGCTCCACCAGAGAATACCTTCTTAACTGCAAATGGCTCTTCATATGTGGGAGTCCATTTGCCCCTGGGATCACCTTGTGGTAGAATGATACGCTTGACCACCAAGTCGCCGATTTGATACACCTGTCTCTTGACTCTTTTGTTAAATGCCTGGGTCATGCGCTTCTGATATATCTGTCCATGACACACAGCCGCAAGTCTCTTCTCATCGATCAAGTTTATCTGGTCGAGTCGAGTCTGAATCCATTCATCTTCATCTAAGCCCGCCTCTTTCCTGATTCGTAGAGAGGGAATCTGAACTTCCACTGGTAAAACGGCTTCCATTCCATAGACTAAAGAGAAAGGGGTTGCCCCTGTCGAAGTGCGGTAACCATGAAGAGCAAAAGGTACGATCTAGCGTACGATCCATTTGACCTTCGTCTCCTCAGATGCTACCTAGTGTACGGTACATTTCTGAAGTGTAGTCTAGTGTACGACTACCCCCTTTTTTTATCATCAGATTCAGCCTAATGGACGGCTCATTCTGCTCAGATTACGGTCTAATGTACGACCCAATTAGACCTTCGTCTCCTCAGATGCTACCTAGTGTACGGTACATTTCTGAAGTGTAGTCTAGTGTACGACTACCCCCTTTTTTTATCATCAGATTCAGCCTAATGGACGGCTCATTCTGCTCAGATTACGGTCTAATGTACGACCCAATTTGACCTTCGTCTCCTCAGATGCTACCTAGTGTACGGTACATTTCTGAAGTGTAGTCTAGTGTACGACTACCCCCTTTTATCATCAGATTCAGCCTAATGGACGGCTCATTCTGCTCAGATACGGTCTAATGTACGACCCAATTTGACCCTCAGCTGCTCAGATGCTACCTAGTGTACGGTACATTTCTGAAGTGTAGTCTAGTGTACGACTACCCCCTTTTATCATTAGATTCAGCCTAATGGACGGCTCATCCTGCAACTCCAATACAGTCTATCATAAGACCCATTTGGATCTTCAACTCAGAGACGATCTAGCGTACGATCCATTCTGATTTTTCATCCTCGGCAAAATCATCTGCCTAACGAACAGCTCACTCTGGTATTCAGATACGGTCCAGTGTATGATCCATTCTGATCCCTTATCCCCAGCAGTATATAGCATACTCCGACTCCCCGGCGAAGTCGACAGCATAATGGATGACTCACTATACGGTCTGATGTACGACCCGGTGTGACACCCATGTCTCCAGATATCGTCTAACGTACGACAGAATCTGGAAATCTCCTCATCAAACTTCCTGGATGGCATCTTTAAGCCCATCCCCGTCAAGACTGATGGACAAGCGCAAATTGTTAGGGCATTCTAGTGTTCAATAATCTTTCACCTCCAGACCACGAACGGCACATACCATTCTGACTCTATCGGTTCAAGAATATTGAACAGGGGCAGCTGTCATACCCCAAAATTTGCCCATCAATAGTTCAAGACATTTTTCAGGGGCATTCCGACTCATTTTATGGCACTAATCTTAAAGGGACAAAGGCCCAGCTCACGAATGGCCCAATCCAGAAAATGGCCCAAACTGGCCTGTTCGCTACACGCTCGCCTAGCGAACGTTACGTTCGCTACACGCTCGCCTAGCGAACGTTCGCTACACGCTCGCCTAGCGAAGCAAACGTTCGCTACCAGCTCGCCTAGCGAGGCTGACAGACAACGAAAAATTTCGGGCTTCGTTCTGAGCCCATTAGGTCATGAAAAAGGGCATTATAAATACCAGCACTTCAGTAATGAAAAGGAGGACGAAAAAAGAGGAAAGGAGAACCCTAGCAAGCAAACCCTAGCGCTCACAGACGGAAAACCCTAAAGGAAACCCTGAAGGAAAAGCCGGCGGCAGCAAGGTCACTTCCGCTCAATTCGATCCGATCGGCCAACTCAAGGTTACAATTCGATTGCAAACAGGTTTGCATTACTATTATCGCTTTATTTTCTTAATTTGCATGTGATACCGCTTTATGTTCTTAACTTGCATGTGATATTATAATTGGATTCATAAACATATTTGAGGTTTTGCATGTGAATTTAAGTGTGCCTGAATATTGTGAATGCTGAACCATGTAATTATGTGTTGAATGCCATAAGCCATGCCGCAGGTTGAAGTCATACTGTTCTGGAATTCAAAACCCGCAGCCGCTCGCTAGCACATCGCTAAGCGAGCATGTAGCGAGCATTCGCTAGGACCTCGCTAGGCGAGGCAGCGGCGAACGGGACAGCCGTTGATATTTGTTATGTCCTATGCGTAACCTGATCTATTCTATATTAATTATGCACTGTTTTGCCTGACATTCATGCTGCTGTGTTTTCTCTTGCGGTGTAATCCTCGATTGCACCCTGATTTGGTATGCTAACCCGTTTGTTGAATTTTGTAAAGGTTCATATGTCCCAGGAAAAGATTGCCGTTTAGGTCTTCCACTTTATTTGTGGGATACCCTTGTGGAGGCTCACCCTAAATTGCTTAATTAATTTTAATGTGTTAATTTTAATAATTAATTTTAATAATTAATTTTAATGTATTAATTTTAATGTATTATTTTTAATGTATTGATTTTAATATGGAGATTCATCATAATCACCTAATTAACTTTAAAATGCGGCCTTTAAATATGTGATCTTGGACCTCTCTTTTGCCTTATGATATTACGGTATTACGGTCATGTCCCGCGAATGTGGGGATACACTTAGCAAAGACCCTTCGATTAAATCATCATAAAATAAATCATGGTCCCTCGGATGTTGCCTTCGAAAATACGATTTTGTCCCTCGATGACCCTTCGGTGTAGCCTACGGTTAAATGATGATCGTCCCTTCGAATGCTAAGGTATCCTTACAACTGTTGCCTTCAATGACCTATCGATGACCCTACGATGACCCTTAAACATCCAAAGGATAAAACTACTTACTTCTCAATAGTAAGGACAGTTTTACCCTCATAAGGATAGGAAACGTTCATAACGACCTTAGGAAGGTATAACTCTCAATTACTGGATCATAACCTAAAACATTTTCCACCCCTCACACTTTGCAAATCCTAGAAAATCACCACTTGGTATACATTCACACTAGAATCATTACCAAGTTACATTTTTCTAAACCGTTTTCAAAATCAAACGAGATAAATACTTTGTATACATTCATACGAGAATCATTACAAAGTTAAACTCTCTTTTCGAAACATTTTCTAAACAATTCACCGACACTTTTCAGACAAAAATATAAGTGATCCAGCAATTAAGAGCCCATGGATAACCATGGATACAAAGGGTGCTAACACCTTCCCTTTGTATAATGTACCTCCCGAACCCAAAATCTATTGAGGTCTTTCCTGTTCTTTTCCACCTTTCCTTATTGGATAAAAGAAAAGTCGGTGGCGACTCTTGCTATCCGCGACATTGCGATAAAAAGCAAAATACCCCAAGTCAGTTCACCGTATGACAGAACTGGCGACTCTGCTGGGGATATAAATCTCAATCTTCTGGTCGGAGATATCTGTATTGATGACCCTTTCTCAGCTGGGGTATTTGATTTCTGTCTGATGGTAGAAACATTCGACAGAGCCTGGCTGGGGATAGAAGAGATGACCAGTCTGTCTAGTGATGCCCATTTCTTCTGGGGAATAACTGGCTTAGCCGGGGAATAGAATTGGCAACAGATTCATTGGAAAGCCTGGTTAGACCTTCTCCTCGATCCTGAAGTCCTTTAGTAATTGTCATTGTTATTTTATGCATGTATTTTGATAAACATTGATCATATTCAAATGCATATACCAATTCAAGTTAAATCAATGGACGTTTACGCAAACAAAACAAAGAAAGTAAAACAAAAGAATCTTTTTGGAAATGAAATTGTGTTGATTTTGAAAGAGGGCCTATAAACAGGCAATTTGTGTACAAGGAGACAGAAATCCTAGTAAGAGGAAATTGTCAGGCAAACAAAGAGAAAGCTATGCAGAAAAAGTCCTATCGATTCTAATTCCACCACTGTCATTATGTCTTCAGGCATCGCATCTCCTGCTGTCGGATAGAAGTGATTGGCTTGTTCAGTCCCTTGAACTTGGTTGAAGCAGACAGAGAACGGGGCATAGTCATACGCTTTAATCCCTAATTTTTGCCTGGACCGCCTTTTCAGGTTTTCAGTCCACCGGGATACCCTTTTTTGCTCAAGCCGCCTTTTCAGGTTTTCGACTTGCCGGGTGCACATTTTTTATGTTTATCCCTAATTTTTGCCCGAACCCTTTTGGTTCGCCGGGATGCCCTTACTTTTGCCTAGGTACGTCGACCTAGCGGGTATCTTTTATGCGTAGTATTTTTTAACTATGTCAGCGTCCACAGGATGCGGGAACTCTTCGCCATCCATTGTAGCAAGCATCATGGCTCCACCAGAGAATACCTTCTTAACTGCAAATGGCCCTTCATATGTGGGAGTCCATTTGCCCCTGGGATCACCTTGTGGTAGAATGATACGCTTGACCACCAAGTCGCCGATTTGATACACCTGTCTCTTGACTCTTTTGTTAAATGCCTGGGTCATGCGCTTCTGATATATCTGTCCATGACACACAGCCGCAAGTCTCTTCTCATCGATCAAGTTTATCTGGTCGAGTCGAGTCTGAATCCATTCATCTTCATTTAAGCCCGCCTCTTTCCTGATTCGTAGAGAGGGAATCTGAACTTCCACTGGTAAAACGGCTTCCATTCCATAGACTAAAGAGAAAGGGGTTGCCCCTGTCGAAGTGCGGTAACCATGAAGAGCAAAAGGTACGATCTAGCGTACGATCCATTTGACCTTCGTCTCCTCAGATGCTACCTAGTGTACGGTACATTTCTGAAGTGTAGTCTAGTGTACGACTACCCCCTTTTTTTATCATCAGATTCAGCCTAATGGACGGCTCATTCTGCTCAGATTACGGTCTAATGTACGACCCAATTAGACCTTCGTCTCCTCAGATGCTACCTAGTGTACGGTACATTTCTGAAGTGTAGTCTAGTGTACGACTACCCCCTTTTTTTATCATCAGATTCAGCCTAATGGACGGCTCATTCTGCTCAGATTACGGTCTAATGTACGACCCAATTTGACCTTCGTCTCCTCAGATGCTACCTAGTGTACGGTACATTTCTGAAGTGTAGTCTAGTGTACGACTACCCCCTTTTATCATCAGATTCAGTCTAATGGACGGCTCATTCTGCTCAGATACGGTCTAATGTACGACCCAATTTGACCCTCAGCTGCTCAGATGCTACCTAGTGTACGGTACATTTCTGAAGTGTAGTCTAGTGTACGACTACCCCCTTTTATCATCAGATTCAGCCTAATGGACGGCTCATCCTGCAACTCCAATACAGTCTATCATAAGACCCATTTGGATCTTCAACTCAGAGACGATCTAGCGTACGATCCATTCTGATTTTTCATCCTCGGCAAAATCATCTGCCTAACGAACAGCTCACTCTGGTATTCAGATACGGTCCAGTGTATGATCCATTATGATCCCTTATCCCCAGCAGTATATAGCATACTCCGACTCCCCGGCGAAGTCGACAGCATAATGGATGACTCACTATACGGTCTGATGTACGACCCGGTGTGACACCCATGTCTCCAGATATCGTCTAACGTACGACAGAATCTGGAAATCTCCTCATCAAACTTCCTGGATGGCATCTTTAAGCCCATCCCCGTCAAGACTGATGGACAAGCGCAAATTGTTGGGGCATTCTAGTGTTCAATAATCTTTCACCTCCAGACCACGAACGGCACATACCATTCTGACTCTCTCGGTTCAAGAATATTGAACAGGGGCAGCTGTCATACCCCAAAATTTGCCCATCAATAGTTCAAGACATTTTTCAGGGGCATTCCGACTCATTTTATGGCACTAATCTTAAAGGGACAAAGGCCCAGCTCACGAATGGCCCAATCCAGAAAATGGCCCAAACTGGCCTGTTCGCTACACGCTCGCCTAGCGAACGTTCGCTACACGCTCGCCTAGCGAAGCAAACGTTCGCTACCAGCTCGCCTAGCGAGGCTGACAGACAACGAAAAATTTCGGGCTTCGTTCTGAGCCCATTAGGTCATGAAAAAGGGCATTATAAATATCAGCACTTCAGTAATGAAAAGGAGGACGAAAAAAGAGGAAAGGAGAACCCTAGCAAGCAAACCCTAGCGCTCACAGACGGAAAACCCTAAAGGAAACCCTGAAGGAAAAGCCGGCGGCAGCAAGGTCACTTCCGCTCAATTCGATCCGATCGGCCAACTCAAGGTTACAATTCGATTGCAAACAGGTTTGCATTACTATTATCGCTTTATTTTCTTAATTTGCATGTGATACCGCTTTATGTTCTTAACTTGCATGTGATATTATAATTGGATTCATAAACATATTTGAGGTTTTGCATGTGAATTTAAGTATGCCTGAATATTGTGAATGCTGAACCATGTAATTATGTGTTGAATGCCATAAGCCATGCCGCAGGTTGAAGTCATACTGTTCTGGAATTCAAAACCCGCAGCCGCTCGCTAGCACATCGCTAAGCGAGCATGTAGCGAGCATTCGCTAGGACCTCGCTAGGCGAGGCAGCGGCGAACGGGACAGCCGTTGATATTTGTTATGTCCTATGCGTAACCTGATCTATTCTATATTAATTATGCACTGTTTTGCCTGACATTCATGCTGCTGTGTTTTCTCTTGCGGTGTAATCCTCGATTGCACCCTGATTTGGTATGCTAACCCGTTTGTTGAATTTTGTAAAGGTTCATATGTCCCAGGAAAAGATTGCCGTTTAGGTCTTCCACTTTATTTGTGGGATACCCTTGTGGAGGCTCACCCTAAATTGCTTAATTAATTTTAATGTGTTAATTTTAATAATTAATTTTAATAATTAATTTTAATGTATTAATTTTAATGTATTATTTTTAATGTATTGATTTTAATGTGGAGATTCATCATAATCACCTAATTAACTTTAAAATGCGGCCTTTAAATATGTGATCTTGGACCTCTCTTTTGCCTTATGATATTACGGTATTACGGTCATGTCCCGCGAATGTGGGGATACACTTAGCAAAGACCCTTCGATTAAATCATCATAAAATAAATCATGGTCCCTCGGATGTTGCCTTCGAAAATACAATTTTGTCCCTCGATGACCCTTCGGTGTAGCCTACGGTTAAATGATGATCGTCCCTTCGAATGCTAAGGTATCCTTACAACTGTTGCCTTCAATGACCTATCGATGACCCTACGATGACCCTTAAACATCCAAAGGATAAAACTACTTACTTCTCAATAGTAAGGACAGTTTTACCCTCATAAGGATAGGAAACGTTCATAACGACCTTAGGAAGGTATAACTCTCAATTACTGGATCATAACCTAAAACATTTTCCACCCCTCACACTTTGCAAATCCTAGAAAATCACCACTTGGTATACATTCACACTAGAATCATTACCAAGTTACATTTTTCTAAACCGTTTTCAAAATCAAACGAGATAAATACTTTGTATACATTCATACGAGAATCATTACAAAGTTAAACTCTCTTTTCGAAACATTTTCTAAACAATTCACCGACACTTTTCAGACAAAAATATAAGTGATCCAGCAATTAAGAGCCCATGGATAACCATGGATACAAAGGGTGCTAACACCTTCCCTTTGTATAATGTACCTCCCGAACCCAAAATCTATTGAGGTCTTTCCTGTTCTTTTCCACCTTTCCTTATTGGATAAAAGAAAAGTCGGTGGCGACTCTTGCTATCCGCGACATTGCGATAAAAAGCAAAATACCCCAAGTCAGTTCACCGTATGACACCAATCTACAACTCTGTAGACCCTTCTATCTTAAGTTGATGTGCCACTTCACCAACTAAGATTCTGATGTTGAACCAAATGTCACAACATTGTGTTTTAACATCTAGCTGTTGAATTCAGCTGCTTCTTCTGCCACTTGAAAGA
Organism: Lathyrus oleraceus; assembly: GCF_024323335.1. Taxonomy (NCBI): domain Eukaryota; kingdom Viridiplantae; phylum Streptophyta; class Magnoliopsida; order Fabales; family Fabaceae; genus Lathyrus; species Lathyrus oleraceus. The sequence goes on along the minus strand of NC_066583.1, from coordinate 270,246,572 downwards.
ACTTCCTCCCTACACAGAACAAGAGTTCAACGCTCTCATAGACTTGATTGTGGAACCAAGTTTGAGTAAACAACCTTCATCCTGCAGGTTTGCAGCTAAGTCATCCAAGCTCACACCTTGATGAATCCCTGCTTCTTCTCCAAAGACATCAGACACTCTGATGCATGAATCTTTAGAAGGACCAGTTGGAGACTAACCCTTCAGCTATGCCAAGGATTCACTTCCTAAAGCAAGGTTGTTTCCATGATGTTAAGAATGTTGCCACTTGTTCTTAACTCCACAGTGTGCATTAGCCAATGCACTTCCTTACCTAGATCAGAAATAAACTGATCCAAGTAACCACCATCAAGACTATGATGTCTTCTTCTTCTTGTATTCACCAAGGCTGAGCATGTTTCTAGCCAGGAAACCTTTTCAGAGATCATATGCTATTGCTGCCACCAAAGAGATAGATCATAAACCACTGTACTATCCTTCCTGTGATTCTGCACAGGGTCTTGAAGAAGAGATGTTCCAACATCTTTAAGAACATCAGTTATCTTGAGCTCCAAGGATAATCAATTAAATACTTGTACTTGCACAAGTAGACATTGATCTTAAATCCTTTCCCAATTATCCTTTCAGATACTTCCACCATAAGAATACTTTGAAAATATTCTTCTTGTGTCAACATCTTCTGCTTGCGAGCATCTCAACAGTTTTGAGAATCTTTCCAGATTAGATTCACCCTTAGGAGTGACAGAGATGACTCCTTCCTTGCAGAACCAGACCTCATGTGACACAGGTCAACAACCAACCAGACCCTAGGCTGACCAACAGTGAGGAGGTTAACCAAGACTCCCCCTCAAATTAACAATCATGGAAACTCCACACCAATATCCATGCATTGTACACAAATGTCTCAACATGACATACACCATCCCTACCAGTGGCAACTAACTCTATGAGTTATGCCTATACATACTCCAATCACACCAATCAGACTCCAGCTAACCATAAGTACTAGTGAAAAAAAACAGCACCAGTCAATAGTAGATATGCATTGCCAGAGCATACTACCTCAACCAACCTCTGAATCTTCATATTCTCACTCCTTGAAAGAACTGCCACTTCTGAGCGTGGTGTTTGAAAAACAAGATTCATGATCCCAATCCTCTTAAATGAAATAGCAATCAGGTTACCCCATTATTTACTTCTAACATCCAGGGGACTTGTCTTCCAACACAGCATAGTACTTCAGGGAACAACTATCCAACCCTAATCAATCTATAGGAATAAGACAAACAGCAGGAAATTGCACAATGTCACATCTCAACCAGCTCCACTTCTAGAGATCAGACTTCTAAAAATGACCTTCTTGAGCATACACACAGTTGACCCTACCCATGTCAACTTAGCACACACAGATGTCTCCTCTTCCAGGTCAGGAGTAGGTTCTAAACAAAAGTATCCCTTTGTTTGACACCTAAAAACATCTGCTCTTCAACCAGTAGCCGCATACTTGTTGAACAACATGTTCTAACATCACATAGACCATTAGTTCCACTTCCTTGGAACAAACCCTCCTTGAAAGTCGTCAAGGTCTTCATATACACTACCCAAGAGAGTAAAAGAATCAGTGATCAGGTGATTCTTACCATGATGAGTGGACTTGAGGGGACTCAAGTATCTTTGACATCTTCAGTAGATTATGATGAAATCTTGAATACAGCAGCCTTTCATCCACATGAGGGGAAACTACATCAGAGTTTGAGTTTTGCCAGGTATTATGCAGCGGAACTCATAATACAACTCAACCTATGAACACACACTTCACCAGATCAGCCTCCAAGAACATACCAAGTTTGAATATGATTCAATACTAGCCCAGTTGTCCCATACAGAGGCCAATTGCCAATCTCCAGAGACAGGTACACACAATTCCTGTCATGAATAGTCCATCCACCTACTTCAAGGACCATTCAGGGAAATCACAGAACCTTCCATAGGTTCCAACATCAGTACTAACATAACTCCTTGCAAGATACCAGAAAGTATCACCCATGGATCTCATCCAGAAACAGAACAGGATGCCTGCTCTGATACCAATTGAAATTCTGGTGTAGTCAGAGTTCAGATGTTCTACTCCAAGTCATGACATCTGATCCAACATTGTTACTAATACAACAAGATAGTTATACAATTAAAACCCAGTACTAATGCGCACACATTCACAGATGTCACGACATATGCTACTATATCACCATAAAATGGAAGAACACCCAGTTCTGACCATCTGGTACAAAGACACAGCAGAGATCAAACGTAGTACTTACTTCTGTTGAGCCTGCACAATTATCAGCATGATGTCTCAATAGTGATTTGAACCTCACCTGTTACAGTATTACAGTTTGCTGGCCTTGTACTTGTATTTCCTAAAATAAAGGTTAAACAAGTTAACCTAATTTCCACATATTAGGGTGCTAACAAATAGGCTATTTGTTAGGTTCATTAATTGTAGCTCAGTTGTTAGTTTCTTGGATTTTAGCTCAGCTGTTGGATTCCTGAAGAATAGCCTGAGAAAAATACTGAAACAGAAAAACTGACCATTCTACAATTTAGCATATGTTGTCAGGAATGAATGTCACAACATTCAGTTTGACGTCCAGAACATTGACCATATGCTAAGTCTGTTATTTTTCTGAAAACAGACTGTGCCAAATGTTGTACTGTAAAAGACCAACCAGTCTATACTTCAGTATCAACTTACAGTAATAAATGTCAAGACATCCAGTTTGACATTTTCACAATGAGCCTTATGCCAGGTCTGTTATCCTCCTGAAGAACAGACTGAAATAGATACTGAACTGAAGCAGAAAAACCAACCTGCCTATTATTCAGTATATGCTGTCAATGATGAATGTCAAAACATTCTGATTGACATTCAAACAGTATGCTATGTACCAGGTCGGTTATTCTCTTGATAAACAAACTGAAATACATGTTGAGTTATAACTTACAGGATTATAACGTGCAGAAGAAACAAAAACACATGAAATTGTTAACCCAGTTCGGTGTAACATCACCTACTCTGGGGGCATACCAACCCAGGAAGAAGATCCACTATCAGCAGTATTAATTCAGAGTTAAACTCCCCCGTTTACAACTCTTCACTTAATCCCTACCCAATGCAATCTATACCTAGGAACTCCTAGATAGAAACCACCAGTTTCCATTCCTATCACTATAATTTCAAAGTAATGCTAAACAACTTGAACTTGCTTCACAGCTTTGTTCAAGACCACAACTACTCTTACCTACAGGCTTTGAGTCACAAATAATCTCATGCTTTGAGCACAGAGACACACATGGTAACCTTCCCACAGGTTAGGAGGTTTACCTCATACACACCCCTAATTTTTCATTCTTTGAGGCTTGCAAAACCTAGGTTACAATATGCTATTTATAACCTAAGCACCCAACTGGATTTGGGCCTTTAGAAATCGCAGCAAACTTCTTCTTTGCTGTTACAAAGTCAGCAGAAAACTTCTACTACAATCAAGGTCTTCAATCTTTTAGTTCCTAAAATATCTCCATATTTTGAAACTGTCTATTCTGATTGAGTCTTTAAGACCTCCACAAAGAAGTTAGGATATTCACCAAATATCCTCACTAATCCCAGAATATTAAATTAGTTAACACATGCCTGAACTAACTAATTCAGTTTTCTACACATGTGTGATGTTACAGTCACGATGTCGTGACATCGTACATGACATATTGGTCCAGATGTTGAACTTCTTCAACCCAACATATTAAAACAACAGAGGTGATTACATTATTTGTTCTACAAAATTAATGTCAATCCTAAGGTATTAACAATACACAAACAAACTACCCGGGAATGTATTGGATGAACATCCAAAAATCCTTGCTAGGGGAAAGCAGTCCAAGACAAATCATTCCACTACAATCAAGGGGAACTTCTCATATCAGACCCTCTAGGAAGCTGGTGAAGAGGACACAAGGAGCAAGAATGCTAGAATATGAACAAATATCTTACCCTTTGGTAATCATACTATCCTTGGGAAAGCACTGAGGACATTCCACTTGTCCTTTCAGTCATTGTGAATATTCACTTTGTTTAAAACAGTTTATTTATGAAAACTTTATTTGTTTAAAACACTGATATTCATCAATTAAAACATGCAAACATTTGTTAAACAGAAACAAATAAGAGTGCAAAGAATTGGATAAAGGCTCAAATTTATTTAAGAGAATGGTAGTCTGCAAATGGCGAGACTCCATGGATCTTTACAAATTTGAAATTGGTGATATACATGGAAAAGGGCTACATTGAACATAATGACTGTTTCTCTACCAACTCTGAATCCACTGTATTTGAAACTTCAGTTGATGATGACTGAGCGAGAATCTTTGACAGATGACAGTTGTAGAACAACGTCTTGTCAGGATGCAATTACTTTCCAAATCCCTAATTTTTGCCTAGATTTCCCCAGGGTGAGGTACTCAATCTAGAGGGATATATATTCATTTTTTTTCATGTCTCTAACTTTTGCCTGGACCGCTCTTTCGGGTTTTCAATCCACCAAGACGCTCATTTTTGCCTAAGCCGCCCTTTCGGGTTTTCAACTTAGCGAGCTATTCTCTTTTTATTTTTAGACGAAGTATTTCTTGACTGCATCTGAATTCACATGACGAGTGAAATCCTCTCCATCCATAGTTGTGAGCAGCAGAGCACCGCCTGAAAAGGCTCTCTTAATAACGTATAGACCTTTATAGTTTGGAGTCCACTTGCCCCTAGAATCGGGCGCGAAAGACAAGACTTTCTTGAGTACGAGGTCACCTTCTCGGAACACACGAGGCTTGACCTTCTTATCAAAGGATTTCTTCATCCTTTGTTGATACAACTGACCATGGCACATGGCAGTTAATCTCTTCTCTTCAATCAAATTCAGTTGGTCATAATGACTCTGAACCCATTCAGCCTCAGTAAACTTGGCTTCCATCAAGACTCTCATTGATGGGATCTCGACCTCTACGGGGAGCACAACCTCCATGCCATATATAAGTGAGAAAGGGGTTGTCCATGTTGAAGTCCAGACGGATGTACGGTAGCCATGCAAAACAAATGGCAGCATCTCATGCCAATCTTTGTACGTAACAACCATCTTCTGAATAATCTTCTTGATGTTCTTGTTAGCAGCTTGGACATCCCCATTCATCTTAGGTCTATAGGGAGAAGAATTATGGTGTGCAATCTTGAACTCGCTACACAACTCTCTCATCATCTTATTATTCAAGTTAGATCCATTATCAGTAATGATCTTGTCTGGTACACCATATCAGCATATGAGTTGGTTCTTGATAAACCTCACAACCACCTGCCTGGTCACATTTGCATACGATGCCGCTTCAACCCACTTGGTGAAGTAATCAATGGCTACGAGAATAAAACTACGACCGTTCGACGCCTTAGGCTCAACCATACCAATCATGTCAATTCCTCACATGGAGAAAGGCCATGGTGAGGAAATAACATTCAGAAGTGTCGGGGGAACATGAATCTTATCCGCATAAATCTGACACTTGTGGCATTTCTTCACAAGCTTGCAGCAATCAGACTCCATTGTCAGCCAATAGTAGCCTGCTCTCAACATCTTCTTCGCCATGGCATATCCATTGGAATGAGTACCAAATGAACCCTCATGGACCTCAGTCATCAACAGGTCTGCTTCATATCTATCCATGCATATGAGAAGAACCATGTCAAAATTCCTCTTGTAAAGCACATCGCCATTAAGGTAGAAACTGCCAGATAATCTCCTCAAAGTCTTCTTATCTTTAATAGATGCCCCAGGCGGGTAAATCTGACTTTGGAGAAAGCACTTGATATCATAATACCATGGCTTATCATCTTTCACCTCCTCAACTGCAAACACGTGAGCTGGTCTATCCAAGCGCATCATAGTAATATTTGGAACTTCATTCCAGTAATTGACAACAATCATTAAAGCGAGCATAGCGAGAGCATCCGCCATTCGATTCTCATCTCGAGGAATATGATGAAAGTCAACTTTAGTAAAGAAAGACGAAATTCTTCTCGCATAATCTCTATATGGGATGAGGCCGGGATGATTCGTCTCCCGTTCACCCTTAATCTGATTAACAACAAGGGTTGAATCGCCATAAACATCAAGATGTTTGATACTAAGATCAATACATTCTTCCAAACCCATAATACAGGACTCATACTCCGCCATATTATTCGTGCATTTGAAAGTCAGCCTTGTTGTAAAAGGAAAATGTGTGCCTTGAGGAGTAATAATCAATGCCCCAATACCATTTCCATACTGATTAACAGCACCGTCGAACACCATACCGCATCAGGTGCATATTCTTTCTTTCCTGATTCATCTTGCTGACCAAGGACACAACCCATGGAATCATCAAGCACAGTCAAGTACATAATCAATGGTCTCCCTTCAACATGCGGAGACAGAATCGGAGGTTCGGACAGATACTCTTTGATACTGTCAAAGGCCTTTTGGCAATCCTCGGTCCAATCATGACGTTGATATTTCCGGAGGAGCTAGAATATAGGCGCACATGTGGCAGTCATGTGGGATATAAATCTCGAAATGTAATTCAAGCGGCCAAGAAAACCTCAGACTTGCTTCTCAATTTTGGGCGCATGCATCTCTTGTATTGCTTTGACCTTGGCAGGATCAACTTCAATACCTCTCTCGCTGATAATAAAGCCCAACAACTTGCCGGAACGGGCTCCAAATGTACACTTGTTCGGATTCAAGCGGAGTTTGTACTTCCTCAAACGCTGGAAAAGCTTCAACAAGTGTTCTACATGTTCAACCTTCGTTTTCGACTTTGTAACCATATCCTCGACATACACCTCGATCTCCTTGTGCATCATGTCATGAAACAAGGTAGTCATAGCACGTTGATATGTGGCTCCGGCTTTCTTCAAACCGAAGGGCATCACTCGATAATAGAGTGTTCCCTAAGGTGTGATGAATGTTGTCTTCTCCATATCCTCGGGTGCCATTTTAATCTGATTATAACCGAAAAATCTGTCCATAAATGAAAAGACATTGAATTTAGCCGTATTGTCTACCAACATATGAATGTGGGGTAGAGGAAAATCATCTTTTGGACTAGCTTTATTCAAGTCACGGTAATCCACACACATTTGGACTTTTCCGTCTTTCTTCGGTACATGCACAATATTGGCCACTCATTGAGGATATGTAGAAGTCACTAGACACCCCACATCAATTTGCTTCTGAACTTCCTCTTTAATCTTCACTGCCATATCAGGATGAGTTCTTCTGAACTTTTGCTTCACAGGCACACATTCAGGCTTCAACGATAAGAAATGTTGCACGATATCAGTATCCAAACCAAGCATGTCTTCATATGACCAGGCAAAGATGTCGACATATTCTCGTAGCAACTCAATCAACCCCTTCTTAACAGACTCTTCAAGGAGTGCCCCAATCTTCACTTCACGAACGCAGTCCTCGGACCCCAAGTTGACTGTTTCCAGATTCTCAAGATGTGGCTGAATGATCTTCTCCTCGTACTCAAGCAGACGGGTAATCTCATCAGGAATATCTTCAACATCATCTTCTTCTGCCTCAAATACAGGGAACTCAAAGTTGGGAGATGGTGTTGGATCATTATGTTCAATGGGTTTGATCAACCTGCATAATGATTTTGAGTATAAAAGAGATTTCAGAATTCAAACAAGGCAAATCATTATGCAGATGAAAGAATTGATTTTATTCTCTTTTTTAAGGTTTTATGGTGATCACCAATCTCATGTGAAAAGCAAAAAATGAAAAATAATTTGAAAAACAAACATTTAACATGCGATTATTGAATGAATATCATTGTATTAATCAATTATGCCAACGATGTCTTCACTTCTCCTTTTGGCATGGGAGAAGGGTTTTTAAACAAAATAAACATATTACATTGACGTATGGATAACTGTTGGAACATCAACATCGACCCAATTATTGCAGATCCCGCCAGGTATGACAAAGTTGCCGAGGTCTTCCTCTTCATCTTCTTCAACGATGACAGTAGCTTCTTGATCTCCAACGGTGTGGATGAAATCTCCACTCTGAAACAGCCCAGGATCATTAGAAACACCAGAAGAATACCCTATACCATCCCGGGATTTATTATCTTCCATCTTTATCATTTTCCCCAAACCAGTAGTTGCACCATGCTCGATGGCCAACTTCGCATCATTGTAGGAGACAAATGAAGAAAGTCCTTTCCTAGAAGGCTCAGCAATAGATAGGGCTTGGAACGGAGTTCCAACCTCATCCTCAACATAAATGTAGGAAAAGGAAGATAAATGGCTGACCAAGAGAGCCTTCTCTCCCCCTATCACCACCAACTTCTTGTTCTTGACGAACTTCAACTTTTGCTACAGGGTGGATGTCACGGCACATGCCTCGTGAATCCATGGTCTACCTAGCAAACAGTTGTATGACAGATGTATATCTATAACTTGGAAAGTGATCTGGAAATCACTAGGTCCAATCTTGATCTGGAGGTCTAATTCACCGATCACGGTCTTGCGCGATCCATTAAAAGCTTTTACTACCACTCCACTTTGCCTCATGGGAGGCCCCTGATATGAAAGTTTGGCGAGAGTGGACTTTGACAATACATTAAGTGATGACCTTGTGTCCACCAACACATTGGATAGGGCATCGTCTTTACAATTCATAGAGATATGTAAGGCCAAATTGTGGTTTTTTCCCTCCTCCGGAAGATCATCATCACAGAAGCTCAAATTGTTGCAGGCAGTTATATTTGCAACAATTCTATCAAACTGCTCAATCGTGACATCGTGATCCACGTATGCCATGTCCAACACCCTTTGAAATGCTTCACGTTGTGGCTCTGAATTCATCAACAAAGATAGGACAGATATCTTTGATGAAGTTTAGGGCAACTGCTCCACAATGTTGTATTCACTCCTCTTGATGAGCCTCAACATCTCATCACCATCCTCTCTCAATATGCTAGATTGGCCAACTAGGATAGGAGCTTTATCAGCTTCGACAATAACAGGGTCAACACCCTTCACAGCATGAATAGAATGATTTGAAGAAGAAGTCCCCACGGGACCGGCAGAGCTAACAACATCCTTCTTCACGACGTCTTCATGGGATTTCGGCTGAGCCGAGAAAACACGACCACTACGGGTCACTCCACTAATATCGGAAATGCTTACAACAGAGGTTGAGGGCAACAACACCTCCTTCCCATCTTCCAGCATAACAGCATTATAACGGTACGGGACTGCTTTATCTGACACATACGGGAAAGGGCCCGCTGGCTTGATCACAAGAGTTGGCACCACCTTCTTCTTGCTGCCATCATACTTGATGACAACAGGATCAGGAATATTGAATACTGGGGTAATAACATCGATTTCATCCTCATTACAATTTTGAAGTATCTCAATCATCCCTTGGTCTAGCATCACTTGGATGTCCCTTCTTACTTTGCGGCATCCTCTTTCATTGACAGTGCATACATGGCACCTATCATGATCGTGCTCATGTGATTGTGCTCACACAATAGCTTATGCATCTCTACCAGGGACTGTCTTATGTCATTCACATAAAGGACTTTATATTTGCCAGGGCACCCCTGGACCATGTTGACAGCTGCCTTCCCATGCTCAGGCAATGGGTTCTTCTTAACATTCGGGCCTACATCCTCGAAGAATAGTATCCCACTCCTCACAAGGTCTTGCACCTTGGTCTTCAACGAAAAACAATTCTCCACATCATGTCCGGGAGCACCGGAATGGTACACACAATGATGTTCGGGCTTGTACCACCATTGAGGATTGGCTGGCACAGCAGGAGGATCTCGTGGAGTTATCAACTTCCTATCGATCAAGGAAGAATACAATTCATCATAGGTCATAGGAATTGGGTCAACAGTCACCCTCTTCCTCTCATAGTTACTAGTGATGTTGTTGTTATTGTTGCGAGGCTGGTAAGCCTGCTGTTGTTGACGAGGTTGTTGTTGTGGTTGTTGAGCTTCTCTGAAAGCAGGTGCTATATGAGCCACCTGGTGTTGGTTGATGATAGATCTCACTTCCTTCCTCCTTACAGAGGGCCTTCTTTTGATATGGTAAGAAACAACATGAGTCTCCCCTTCCTTCTTCCTGGCAAATCCTCCATATTTCTTTGTCGAATTGTCATCACGAGACAGCCGTCCTTCGTGGACTCCCTCTTCTAGCCTCATCCCCATATTTACCATTTCGGTAAAGTCCGAGGGAGCACTAGCAATCATGCACTCATAGTAGAAAGAGCTCAAAGTCTTCAAGAAGATCTTTGTCATCTCCTTCTCCTCCAAGGGTGGCACTATCTGAGTTGCCAATTCCCTCCACCTCTGGGCATATTCCTTGAAGGTTTCTTTATCTTTCTGGGACATCGCCCTCAACTGATCTCTGTATGGAGCCCTGTTCACGTTGTATTTATACTGTTTCACAAAAGCCTCTCCTAAATCATTGAAAGTGCGGATGCTTGCACTCTCCAGTCCCATATACCAACGGAGCGCAGCACCTGTCAGGCTGTCCTGGAAATAGTGAATCAGTAGTTGATCATTATCTGTCTCGGTCGACATCTTGAGGGCATACATCACAAGATGACTGAGTGGACACGTGTTTCCCTTATACTTCTCAAAGTCAGGCACTTTGAATTTGACTGGGATTTTCACGTTGGGCACTAAGCATAGTTCAGCAGCACTCTTCCCAAACAGATATTTTCCTCTCAGCGTTTTCAGTTCCTTGTGCGGCTCAAGGAATTGATCCTTCATCTCATCCATCTTTTCATAAACGTCCGGGACCTCAGATGGCTCGGAATGATAGATGGTGTCTTCAACACGCGGTAAAGTGTGCACAACGGGAGATGGCACAGACATGACCGGGATAGATGCCGGCATAGAAGCAAAGGTGGGAGCGAAACCCTCTGGCACAAAATTGGGTGGCATTCCCCAAGGGAATCCAGCAGGCATATTCAGAGCGAAGTGGGCGATGGAAGCAGGCACTGTTGAGGTTACCACTTCAGAGATGACTGTCCTCGCGGGAGGAGTTGTAGGAGTTGGAGAAGCTTGACTCTAAGCGGAAAGAATTGACTCCATCATGGCAGTCAGTTGGGCAATATCCTCTTTCAAATCCTGGTTCTCTTGCTCAAGATGTTCCATAATCTTAGAATGATTTGCTCGAGTATTATACCGGTGCGTCAGCTTGTCTTCAAAATAAATGAAGAGCAAAGAGTTAGACCATTGTATCAAGGGCTCGGAACCAAACCTGCTTATGCGTATGATGCATGCAATGCTCGTACATATGATTTGTTTTTTATTAGAAGAACTTTATAAAGATCTATTTGCAAATGTTTTTTAAAATATTGAACTTTATTAAGACATATATGGGATACTCATAGCAATATAGTATTTGGAAACTTTTTACACCAAAGAAGCAGTACAGTCTTGGTAATCAAATACAATACAAGAGAAAAGGAGAATAAACATCCTATGGAGCCCTAGAAACAGTCGTCTAAAGCCTTCGAGATCGGAAGATACGTCGCACGAAGCCTCTTCGCCTCTCTCTCATAAGCTGCTTCCAAGTCAGCTTTCTCCTTAGCGAGCTGATCATATCTCTTCTTCCAAAACCTAGATGAGTGAGGTAGAAGAGAAGTAACCACATCATCGGGCTCATCAATAACCTGATGCTCTGGAAATTCGATCATTGCATCCTTATCCTTGAGCTACTGAAGAAGCTCCTCACGCTCACGAACCCAAGCATGCATACAGTCTTCGTCTCTCAACTCCTCTACTCCTTGATTAGGGAGGGTTGAAGGCCTAACCATAACCATAGGGGTAGGTCTCGGATACTCGTAGGGCATGCGGTACTCAAGAGCTCTCTTCCTTACCCAAGAGGTGTAAGGCTCCAAAGCAATGCAATTCTTCAGACCAAGCTCATTCCTCCCTTTCCTATGAACCTTGCGCCAGGCGCGGACCATTCTATCCTTCAAGTTTTGGGGATATTTACCCTCTTGAAAGAATAAGCCTTCCAACAAAATGTTGTTAGGTTTATCCTTAAAGGGGAACTCAAGCTGACGACGAGCCAAAGCAGGGTTGTAGTTAATTCCACGACATGTACCAAAAAGAGGTACATTGGAGAACTCACCACAAAAATCAATAATCTTAACGCCATCATAAACACGGTTATACCAAGAGATATCATCATTAGTGAGAGACATAAGTCTCGTGGACCATCGTAGACATCCCTTGTTCTCCTTGAAGGCAGGCGTCTGAGGCAAGTGCGAAATAAACCACTTGTACAACAGAGGCAAACAACAAACAATGGAACCACCACCCTTTGCATTCCTCATATGCAAAGAGAAATAAGTGTCACCCAACAGAGTCGGAACGGGATTAAGAGAAGAGAAAATCCTAATAGCGTTCACATCCACGAAGTTGTCGATGTTGGGAAATAACACTAGCCCATAAATGAGGAATACAAATATGGCTTCAAAAGCTTCCTTACTCATGGCCTTCACAAACAAAGTAGCTTTGGTGATCAGAAAATCAGACGGGAGACCTCGAATTCCACCCTTGGTAGTCATATTGGCAACAATGTCAGATACCTCCATATGAAGCATGTCAGCAATCTCTTGAGAAGACGGGATCTTCTCCAAACCACTGAACGGAAACCGGTCAAGAATAGGTATACCCACATGATGAGCATACTCCTCCAGTGTAGGCAAAAGCTGGAAATCCGGAAAAGTGAAGCACCGATACAGAGGATCGTAGAACTGCATCAACACACTCATCAGACCCTCATCTACCTTGGTAGAAAGAATAGCTAGAAGTTTCCCATGGCGAGCTTTGAACTCTAAGGGCTCTAATACATAAGATGTCAGACGCCTTAACTCTTTCAAGTCGGGTTGTCTGAAACTGTACTTCTTCGTATTCCTTCTTTGCTTATCCATGTCTGAAAATTTGCAAATAGACCTTTTAAGTTCCTTGTAAAATCTTTATTGTTGATGGCATGAATACGAATGAATACATGATTGCATGGATGTAGCAAACACATGCAAGGATCAAGCAAGTCACACCACACAAAGATCACGGGATGGCTCAAGTCATCGTTAATATCAATCATCCATTTTGGTGTATTATGGTTTACACCTTATCAACACCCAAGTTCCGTTGATATTGAGGATATATGTGAACGGATCGATCGTGAATCACGGGTTTGTTGTAAGTCACGATCATGGAGTCTCGATTAAGAACCACCCAACGGGAGTGTACTATGGTTAAACCTGACAATCATGTTCTAAAAGGTTCCCATAGTCATCATCCCATCTTTCGGATATTATCGGATAAAGCGACTAATCGTCCTCCAAAAGTATTCTCAAGAGGGACTCTTATGAGTGTAATATCGCGTAACAATCGCATCAAGTCTTACACTTGAACGACCTTCGCACTACGTCCTAAAATAGGCCAAGATGGGTTAGGTATCTAAGGTCCTTGGTTTCTAGGGTTCCTATTGGAAAGAGTAATGCCTAACCACGACTACTCGTTTGACATTAGTGATCCCAATAAAAACCTCCACCAAGTGAATGGACTTGCAAGTTAACTTGTTAAGGAATAACACCACACAAGCCAATAAGACTATGCCATTTTCCTATCATAAGTGCACTCGAGTTCGGGTATAGAACTCATCTCCCAAGAAACCACCAAGCATACAAGCAATTAATATATCAAGCAATTCATACATTACAAACAATACATTCATCCCAAATTTGCACAAAAATATGCCACAAACAAATATAAACATACAACACATACAAGAAAAAAGTAGGCTAAACCCACGGGCAGTTGTCTCCCCAGCAGAGTCGCCACTTTTCTGTAGCGGGGTTTTCGTTACCTTTAGGTTTATTGACTAAACCAAAAGTCAACATACAATTCGAGTCACCCCCGCACTTTTATTTGTCCAAAGGAAAGGCTAAAAAGCGAACAAAAGCCAAGTAAGAACTTTTTCAAATCAAAAACTAATAAAAATGTCAGAGATCTAGGTAAGGGGGTTGGTTATGAAATGGGAAGGTTTTACGCACCCAAAACATCCTTAGTACTCTAAGGGAACCCTTTTTGCAAATATGTGTTATAGGTTGGTATTTGTGAAAAGATTTGTACAAAAGATTTGAGGGATGAGAAGAGAATAGATTATATTTACAAATTTTACTGTTAAAATGGATGAACCCATTGCCTACGTACCATCACAAAGGAGGATCAAAACCTCGTAGTTCGGGGTAAAAATTTCAAAGATTGGTGAATTGATTTTAATCAAAAACATTAAGGTATTTTGTTATCAAAGGGAGAAAACTCAACCTAAACCAACCATCCACCATGTGAGGAAGGCTTCAACATGCTAGTGAGGGGTTAACCCTTTAATAAGCATGGAAGGCTTATAATCCAACACTAAGGATGAGGTGAGATTTACATCAACCACTATGATAACTCAAACCTATGACTAATGTTTTGAAAAGGTTTTAACAAGTGGCCATTGGAACCATAAAACAACTTGAAATGGGTTATATTTACAAGTTAGATTTATTTACAAAAATGAGGTCAAGGTTGGATTAAAGTTTATTTACAATGAGTGTTTATAAAAATGGGTTTAAAAAGTCAAAGGCCTAAGGCCTATGTTTCTAATTTGAAATAAAGTCAAAGTTTTGAAGAGAGAAGGGCTATTCCTAAAGCATACAAAGATAAGAGGGGAAAGATAAAACCCTTGGTGTTCCTTTTCTTGAAGTCATAGAGATGACTCAAGATGCTCCTTTCCTTTGGATTTAGCACACAAACAAGCAACCAATAATTGAATTCAAGCTCCTAGGATCTCCATTTGGCTTGGCTCTTAACTTGGCTACTCATGACAATGGTCCTCTTTTCACAATCTTAAGATGGGATCCCTATCACACAAAAGCAAATATCAAAAAGTTCATAACACAATAAAGGGAATGGACAAAGAATAAGTTTGAGGAGAAGTCCTTTGAAGTCAACTTTGAGTATTAGCATTCTAAAGGCATGAGGCCTAGTTGCTCTTCAACAAATTTTGCATTCTAAAGGCATGAGGCCTAGTTGCCCTTGAACTCCTTTAAGCATGGGTAAATCCTAATTCTAAATCCTTTCTCCTTTTTGCATTGGTTCACATCAAAACAAACACAAACAACACAAAATAGTAATATATTTACACAATAATGGGCTCAAATGAGCAAAAGAAAAATGACATAAACATAAAATATGTGCTCAAGTGAGCAAAGATGAAAATCAAGATGAATAATGAGCAAGAAATAAATGACATTAAAAGTAAATGGCAAGAAATTAAAAGCTCAAATTAAAGTTAGTAGTTAGTAAGGTTATGTTAGCTTGTCATAAGACAATGTAGCGCTATGTTAAGCAATCGTAAGTGGACTAATGTAGTAGTCACACCTATCAGAGGCCGGTCAATAAGAATATAAGAAAATAACACAAGTTAGAGGTCATGACTAGTAAGCCAAGCTCCATAAACTTGCCATGCCAAACAAAAGGGGAAGGGCCTTGTATTGACTTTTGGTTATTTGCTTGACCAAGAAGCAACTTATCTTTGACACAAAATAACTCACTTGAACATGGATCAAGTTGAGTTTGGTTTGGATCAAAGAAGGTTAAACTTCTCATTTTGTCAAGAGCAACTTCAAGACTTTAACTCATTGGCCATTGAGGGAAAAAAGGGATGAAGATGAAAGGGATGGGGGTAAGAAGTCAACAAACAATTCCAATTGATCAAGGGATAACTCCTCCTTGATCAAATTCATTCATCTTTCTAAGTGATGGTCCTTAAGAACTTTCAAACCACAAGATTCAATGAATTTGATCAAAGTTGAATCAATTCAACCTCAATCAACACCAAACAGAAGAGAAATGAATATAACAAATCAAGAGGTCAGTGATATTTTTTTGGTATTTTTTGAATTAAAAGAAAATACAAATAAAAAATAAACAAACCAAAAGGAACCTCAAATATAATTCAAAGCCACTTCAAAAAGTCCAATTAAATTCTCATAGGTTCAACATAGTCAAACAAACTTTGACTAATTTTCTCACAAATTTTTGGAATCAGAAAGTAATTAAAACCAATTAAAACAATTAAAAATAGCATAATATGAATTAAAATCTCAAATAATCTCAAAATAATCAAGAAATTGTTAAGACTATTTTTCATTGACTTATCATGATCCACAAATGCTATGAAAATATTTTTGTATTTTTTAAAAGTCATAAAGTATTTTAAAATGAATTAAAATCATTAAAAACCAAGTAATTCATAAAAAAATATCAAATGATGTCACAAAAATAATTAAGAATCATAATATGAAACAAGATTTTTCAAGAATTTTTTTGGAATTGGTCTCATATTTTTTTGACTTCAAATGAATTTTTAATGAATTTTTGAAAATAAAATGATTTAATAGAAAATAAAAATAAGCGGAAAAAGCAGAGCCACGTGATCCAGTTCATTAATTGACGTGGCACAAGGCAATGGTTTAGATCTGATGACACACGGTGCACTCAAGTCAAACGCGCCACACAAAGAATTAAATGAAGTATTTAAAATGAATGAACAAGATTAGATCGTGGCATGGAGATCCAAGGGCCCTAGCGTGCACACGTGGTGGTGGTGATGGAAACCACCATCTTCTTCGGCGAAACAACAAAGTCCGGCCACATTTGCAGAAAAATAAAACAATGAAAATTAAAAACAAGGCCATGGAAATGAAGCTCGTGTGATGTAGATAATCACTATACCAATGGATTTCCCTCACTCTTCCTATATTGAGAGAAAGGTGAAGGAGAAAATCATGGTGTCCACACGGATTTCTCATGAAATGAAAAATTAAATGCATCAACATCTTGCCTCAAGTGTGAGGACTTCAAAAAACCTCAGAAAAACAAGCAAACTACATTGAATTAGGAGTTTCAAATCCAAAAAGTTTGAATGGATACCTTCAAATTAATGAACCTCTGGCCATGAATTCTCCAAGATCTTTGCTCCTCTTTGATCCTTGAGTGTAATAGAAGTGATTGGCTAAGGAATCTGACTTTAAAACTCAGCTAATGATGCTGAATTTCAAGCTCAAAAATCAGAGAAAAAATGGAATGATTCCTTTGATGAGGGTGTGGTTTCACTTCTGCAGCACTTGGGATCTCCAAAAGGTTCCCCAAATGAAGCTCATGAGGGTGTTATTTATAGCTGAATGGGGTTGATCACACACTTCTCTCGTGTGCATGGAATTTGAATTTTGATGTGCATGGGCCTTTGTGGGCGTGTGGAAGGCCCATGGATGGCTGAAGCAACATGCTGAGATCAAGTGACATGCATTTGGACATGCACATTGGACTGAAGATGCTTGCAATTCAAGTTATAACATAAAAATACCAAAATGCACATGATTGAAAAGAATTTCAAAACTCACAAATGGTAGACCCAAATGAGTATTGTGAGTAATGGTTGAAAAGCCCTTGAAATAAGTAACAGAAGTCATATTGGGCAAAAAATCATTTGGCATGTGAAAATTGATCAAAACTGGGTTGGAAAATTCAAGTACAAAACATATTCAAATCATTTTGAAAAAGTTCCCCCAAAAACAAGCTTAATCAAGCCCTTCTGTCTTCATGATGCAAGCTACAAATGAAAACATCTCCAACATCAAAGTTGTATATATTTTCAAGATGGTCAATATAGACTCAAATTTTGCATCATTTGGATTTTTTATGACAAAGTTATGGGCATTTGAAGTTGGGTACTTTTTCAAATTCAATGAATTAGGTCCAAGATGACCTATAATGTTTTGCATTATCACATGTATTTTCTTGAGGATTATGAAATTTTGTCAAAAATAAAATTTGAAGAAGACATATAAAGATTTCCAATTCCTTTGGTCTCACCTCAAAATCATAAAAATTAAGGAAGTTATGCCCTTGATAAGTTGACCCAAAATTAGGGTTTCAGTCAAAATGACCTATAATGTTTTGAAATGAATGATGATCTTCCAAGCTTCAAATGGATTTTTGATGAACATGAAAGTTGTTCATATAGTTCTTAGGAATATTTTTTGCTTTTGGGGTCATCTTCATTTGACAAACACATCAAAAATTATATCTCATTGAACCTCAGCTTAGTCAGATGACTTGACTAGTCAACTTTTCAAGGCCAAACTTCCAATCTTGATGAATAAATGATTGAGGGGCCTCAAATAGGCTCATATATGCATAAAAGGATGAATGAAAGAACTTCTCTTGATTAAATTTGATCATAGGTTGAGATTGCTTCATGGGCAAGGCACGGTCAAAGCATAGTGAAATTAGGGTTTCCTTGGGAAACAATCTTCAAGCCCTTTGGGTTATCTTGATCAAATTGGAAAATTGAGATACTTGGGAGACATATATGATTATTAGGAACTTTTTGGACCATTGTCATGTTTTTTCTCATCTTCATCTAGCCATTGCATTGGGCTTAGGAGCCTCTTAGGAGCATTGTCGGGCACATGATCACTTGAGCTTCAAAACAAAAAGAGTTAGTGACATATTTTTGTTCTTTTGATTAGTAATCAAATAAGAAGAGCAATAACATACAATACAAGCATGCTTGGTGATCTCAAAACACTCAAACAAATCCCAACCCTAGGGTTAAGGAGCCAAACATGCTATGATCCTTGAGGCAATGCACTTGTACAATAACATGATGCCATGAGGGATCTTAGGGTCAAAATTAGGGTCTTATAGTCGGGCAATATCCTCTTTCAAATCTTGGTTCTCTTGCTCAAGGTGTTCCATGATCTTTGAATGATTTGCTCGAGTGTTGTACCGATGCGTCAGCTTGTCTTCAAAATAAATGAAGAGCAAAGAGTTAGACCACTGTATCAAGAGCTCGGACCCAAAACATGCTTATGCATGCAATGCTCGTGCATATGATTTGTTTTTTTGTCGAAGGAACTTTATAAGGGTCTATTTGCAAATATTTTGAAAATACTGAACTTTTTAAGACACATGTGGAATAGCAATATAATATTTGGAAACTTTTTACACCAAAGAAGTAGTACATTCTCGGTAACCAAATATAATACAAGAGAAAAGGTGAATAAGCATCCTATGGAGCCCTAGAAGCAGTCGTCTAAAGCCTTCGAGATCGGAAGATACGTCGCACGAAGAATAAATAATCTTAACTCCATCATAAACATGATTATACCAAGAGATATCATCATTAGTGAGAGACATAAGTCTCGTGGACCACCGTAGACATCCCTTGTTCTCCTTGAAGGCAAGCGTCTAAGGCAAGTGAGAAATAAACGACTTGTACAACAGAGGCAGATAGCATACAATGGAACCACCACTCTTTGTATTCCTCAT
Source organism: Lathyrus oleraceus (assembly GCF_024323335.1). NCBI lineage: Eukaryota > Viridiplantae > Streptophyta > Magnoliopsida > Fabales > Fabaceae > Lathyrus > Lathyrus oleraceus. Next base: position 270,227,060 of record NC_066583.1, on the reverse strand, counting down.
ATGCAAAGAGAAATAAGTGTCACCCAACAGAGTCGGAACGGGATTAAGAGAAGAGAAAATCATAATAACGTTCACATCCACGAAGTTGCCGATGTTGGGAAATAACACTAGCGCATAGATGAGGAGTACAAATATGGCTTCAAAAGCTTCCTTACTCATAGCCTTCCCAAACAAGGTAGCTTTGGCAATCAGAAAATCTGACGGGAGAAGACGGAAGCATGTCAGCAATCTCTTGAGAAGACGGAATCTTCTTCAAACCACTGAACGGCAATCAGTCAAGAATAGGTATACCCACATGATAAGCGTACTCCTCTAGTGTAGGCAAAAGCTGGAAATCCGGAAAAGTGAAACACCGATACAGAGGATCGTAGAACTGCACCAACACACTCATCGGACCCTCATCCACCTTGGTAGAGAGATTAGCTAGAAGCTTCCCATGGCGAGCTTTGAACTCTAAGGGCTCTAATACATAAGATGTCAGACGCCTTAACTCTCTCAAGTCGGGTTATCTGAAACTGTACTTCTTTGTATTCCTTCTTTGCTTACAAAAAATCTTATTATCGATGACATGAATGCGGATGAATGCATGAATGCATGGATGCAACAAACACACTCAAGGGTCAAGCAAGTCACACCACACAAAAGGTCACGGGATGGCTCAAGTCATCATCAATATCAATCATCCATTTTGGTGGTCTATGGTTTACACCTTATCAACACCCAAGTTCCATTGATTTTGAGGATATACGAGAACGGATCAACCGCGAATCACGGGTTTGTTGTGAGTCACGAGCATTGAGTCTTGGTTAAGAACCACCCAATGGGAGTGTACTATGGTTAAACCTGACAATCATGTTCTAAAAGGTTCCCATAGTCATCATCCCATCTTTCGGATATTATCGGATAAAACGACTACTCGTCCTCCAAAAATATTCTCAAGAGGAACTCTTATGAGTGTAGTATCGTGTAACAATCGCATCAAGTCTTACACTTGAACGACCTTCGCACTATGTCCTAAAATAGGCCAAGATGGGCTAGGTATCTAAAGTCCTTGGTTTCTAGGGTTCCTATTGGAAAGAGTAATGCGTAACCACGACTACTCGTGTGACATTAGTGATCCCAATAAGACCTCCACCAAGTGAAGGGACTTGCAAGTTAACTTGTTAAGGAATAACTCCACACAAGTCAACAAGACTATTCCATTCTCCTATCATAAGTGCACTCGAGTTTGGGTATAGAACTCATCTCACAAGAAACCACCAAGCATACAAGCAATTAATATGTCAAGCAATTCATACATTACAAACAATACATTCATCCCAAATTTGCACAAAAAATATGCCACAAATAAATATAAACATACAACACATACAAGCAAAAAGTAGGCTAAACCCACGAGGCATTTCCTTTCCCCAGCAGAGTCGCCACTTTTCTATGGCGGGGTTTTCGTTACCTTTAGGTTTATTGACTAAACCAAAAGTCAACATACAATTCGAGTCGCCACCGCATTTTTATTTGTCCAAAGGAAAGTTTAAAAAGAGAACAAAAGCCAAGTAAGAAGTTTTTCAAATCAAAAACTAATAAAAATGTCAGAGATCTAGGTAAGGGGGTTGGTTATGAAATGGGAAGGTTTTACGCACCCAAAATATCCTTAGTACTCTAAGGGAACTTCTTTTTGTAAATATGTGTTGTAGGTTGGTATTTGTGAAAATATTTGTGCAAAAGATTGGAGGGATGAGAAGAGAATAGATTATATTTACAAATTTTGTTTTTTGAATGGATGAATCCATTGCCTACGTACCATCACAAAGGAGGATCAAAACCTCGTAGTTCATGGTAAAAATTTCAAAGATTCATGAATTGGTTTTAATCAAAAGCCTTAAGGTCTTTTGTTATCAAAGGGAGAAAACTCAACCTAAACCAACAATCCACCATGTGAGGAAGGCTTCAACATGCTAGTGAGGGGTTAACCCTATAATAAGCATGGAAGACTTATAATCCAACACTAAGGATGAGGTGAGATTTACATCAACCACTATGATAACTCAAACCTATGAATAATGTTTTTGAAAAGGTTTTAACAAGTGGCCATTGGAACCACAAAAACAACTTGAAATGGGTTATATTTACAAGTTAGATTTATTTACAAAATAAGGTCAAAGTTGGATTAGAGTTTATTTACAATGAGTATTTTATGAAAATGGTTTGAAAAGTCAGAGGCTTAAGGCCTAGGTTTCTAATTTGAAATAAAGTCAAAGTTTTGAAAATGATTTTTGGCTTGGTTAGAGTGGGGAGAAGAGAGAAGGGTTATTCCTAAAGCATACAAAAATAAGATGGGAGAGATGACCCTTGGAGTTCCTTTTCTTGGAGTCATAGAGATGACTTAAGATGCTCCTTTCCTTTGGATTTAGCACACAAAACAAGCAATCAAATAATTTGAATTCAAGCTCCTAGGATCTCCATTTGGCTTGTATCTTAACTTGGCTACTCATGATAATGGTCCTCTTTTCACAATCTTAAGATGGGATCTCTATCACACAAAATCACACATCAAAAAGCTCACAACATAATAAAGGGAATGGACAAAGAATAAGTTTGAAGAGAAGTCCTTTGATGTCAACTTTGAATTTTATCATTCTAAAGGCATGAGGCCTAGTTGCTCTTCAACATATTTTGCATTCTAAATGCATGAGGCCTAGTTTCTCTTGAACTCCTTTAAGCATGGGTAAATCCTAATTCTAAGTCCTTTCTCCTTTTGCATTTTGGTTCACATCAAAACAAACACAAACAACACAAAATAGCAATATATTTATATACAATAATGGGCTCAAATGAGCAAAAGAAAAATGACATAAACATAAAATATGTGCTTGTAAGACCCTAAATTTGACCTTAAGATCCCTCATGGCATTATATCATTGCCCATTGCATTGCCTCAAGGATCATAGCATGTTTGGCTCCTTAACCCTAGGGGTGGGACTTGTGTGAGTGGTTTGAGACCACCAAGCATACTTGAATTGTATATTATTGCTTTTCTTATTTTTTTTACTAACCAAAAGCACAAAAATATGTCACTAACTCTTTTTTTTAAGCTCAAGTGATCATGTGCTCCCATGCTCCTAGGAGGCTCCTAAGCTCAATGAAGTGGCTAGATGAAGATGAGAAAAAGCATGAAAATGGTCCACAAAGCTCCTAATCATCATATATGTCTCCCAAGTATCTCAATTTTCCAATTTGATCAAGATAACCCAAAGGGCTTGAGGATTGTTTCCCAAGGAAACCCTAATTCAACTGTGCTTTGACTGTGCCTTACTCATGAAGCAACCTCAACATATGATCAAATTCAATCAAGGGAAGTTATTTAATTCATAATTTTATGAATATATTAGCCTATGTGAGGATCCTCAATCATTCATTCATCAAAATTTGAAGTTTGACCTTGAGAAGTTGACCAGTCAAGTCATCTGACTAAGCTGAGGTTCAATGAGCTATACTTTTTGATGTGTTTGTAAAATGAAGATGACCCCAAGAGAAACAATTTTCTTAATAACCATATTAACAACTTTCATGTTCATCAAAAATCCATTTGAAGTTTGGAAGATCATTATTCATTTCAAAACATTATAGGTCATTTTGACTGAAACCCTAATTTTGGGTCAACTCCCCAAGGACCTAACTTCTTTATGTTTTATGATTTTGAGGTGAGACCAAATGCATTGGAAATTTTAAGATGTCTACTTAAATTTTTATGTTGGACAAAATTTCATAATCATAAAAGAAACACATGTGATAATACAAAACATTATAGGTCACTTTGGACCTAAGTCATTGAATTTGAAAAATGCCCAACTTCAAGTGCCCATAACTTTCTCATGAAAAATCCAAATGATGCCAAAATTTGAGTCTAAATTGACCATCTTGAAAAGATCTATAACTTTTATGTTGGACGTTTTTCCATTTGAGGCTTGCATCATTGAAACAGAAGGGCTTGAAGTTGCTTGCTTTTGGTAAAAAATTTCAAAGGGAACCTAGACATGTTTTGTATCCCAAACTTCACAGCCAGTTTTCATAAATTTCCAAACTTCAAATGAATTTTTGCCCAACATGACTTTTGTTCGTCATTTCAAGGGCTTTCCAACCATTACTCACATTAATTTTTTGGACTTTTCATGAGTGAGTTTCAAAGAGCTTAATGTTTATGTTCAATTTTGCATTTCACATTAAAACTTCATGTGCAAGCAAATGCAGCTCCAATTACACATCCAATTCACTTCTATATGTGAGTTCAGCATGGATTTTCATTCACTTTTGGGCCTCACATGCGCCTGTACAGGCCCGTGCATGGAGGATCCAATTTTCATGCACACAAGGGAAAGCATTGCTTTGCATCCATTCCAGCTATAAATAGAAGCTCATGCTCATTCAAAAACCAACCACAAGGAGATCTGAAATGTTGCTGAATTGGAAACCAAACCCTCACCTAAAGGAATTTTAGTTTTTCTATTTCATTTTCAAGCTTGAATTTCAACATCATTAGTTGGTCTTCAAGTCTTAATTCCTTAACCTTGCATCACCATCACACTTCCAGATCAAAATTGGATCAAGAGCTTGGACAATTTGTGTTGTTTGAAGCTCTATTTCAGAGGTATATCACTAAACTTTTTTGATTCAGATCTTGAAATATAATGTGAATTGCTTTGGTTTTTGTTGTTTTCTGAAGTCCTCAAGCATGAGGAAGGCCAGTGGTGGTCTCAATTTTGCAAATCGTGCCATTTCAGATCAAACACCATGGTCTTCAAGCTCAGGTTTCTCTTTAAATAGGAACTTTGAGGAGAATCCATGGTTACAGGGGTGATGTACATCACCTCAGCTTCATTTTGATACCTTGCTTTTTCATTTTCATTAAGGTTTAATTTCCTGCGCGTGGTGGCCGGAATTGGTTGTCTGGTCGGAGAAGATGGTGGCTTCCACCACCATCCCCACGTGGAAGCCTTGGAACCTTTGGATCATGATGCAACATTCTAATCGTGGCCTTCCAATGTTATGACTTATTTTAAATCCATGTGTTGCGCGCTTGACCAAGGATCACCATGTGACCGCGCCTCTGAACCCTCAGATTAATGCTACGTCAATTAATGAAATGATCTAGTGGCTGCACATTTTTGCTATTTTCCTATTTTCTAATTAATTCCATTTAATTCCTTTTATTTTCAAAAATTTATAAATATTTTATTTGAAGTCACAAAAATATGAGACTAATGCCAAAAAAAATCTTGAAAAATCTAGTTTCATATTTTGATTTTTAATTATTTTTGTGACTTCATTTAATATTTTTTGTGAATTATTTGTTTTTTAATAGTTTCAATTCAAAAAAAATACCAAAAATTTTTGCATTCATTTTTAATTCAAAAAAAATACCAAAAAATTATGATTGACTTGTTGACTTGTAATCTTCATTTCTTTTTTGTTTAACATTGATTGATGATGACTTGGTTCACATTTGACCAATAGAGTTTGATACTTGAATTCTCTTTCCCTCCCTTTCATCTTCATCCCATTCTTTTTATCATTTGACCAATGAGTTAATGTCTTATGGTTGGTCTTGAAAAATGAGAGGTTTAACCTTCTTTGATCCAAACCAAACTCAACTTGATCCAAGATCAAGTGAGTTGTTTTGTGTCCAAGATAGGTTGCTTTTTGGTCAAGAAAATAACCTAAAGTCCATACAAGGTCTTTCCCCTTTTGTTTTGGCATGGTAAGTTTGTGGAGCTTGGCTTACTAGTCATGATCTCTAACTTGTGTTTATTTGCCTATAGTTCTATTGACCGGGCTCAGATAGGTGTGACTACAACATTAGTCCACTTACGATTGCTTAACATAGCACTACATTGACTTTTTCAAAATATTTTCATAAATACTCATTGTGAATAAATATTAAATCCTACTTTGATTCCCTTTTTGTGAATACATCTAACTTATAAATACAACTCACTTCAAGTTATTTTTGTGGTTCCAATGGCCACCTTTGTTAAAACTTCTCATAAACATTAGTCATAGGTTTGAGTTATCATAGTGGTTGATGTGAATCTCACCTTATCCTTAGTGATTAGATTATAAGTCTTCCATACTTATTATAGGGTTAACCCCTCACTAGTATGTTAAAGCCTTCCTCACATGGTGGATTGTTGGTTTAGGTTGAGTTTTCTCCCTTTGATAACAAAAGACCTTAAGGCTTTTGATCAAATCAATTCACCAATCTTTGTGATTTTTACCCCGAACTACGAGGTTTTGATCCTCCTTTGTGATGGTACGTAGGCAATGGGTTCATCCATTCAAACAACAAAATTTGTAAATATAATCTATTCTCTTCTCATCCCTCCAATCTTTTGCACAAATCTTTTCACAAATACCAACCTACAACACATATTTGCAAAAAGGGTTCCCTTAGTGTACTAAGGATGTTTTGGATGCGTAAAACCTTCCCATTTCATAACCAACCCCCTTACCTAGATCTCTGACATTTTTATTAGTTTTTGATTTGAAAAACTTCTTACCTTGGCTTTTGTTCGCTTTTTAGCCTTTCCTTTGGACAAATAAAAGTGTGGTGGCGACTCGAATTGTATGTTTACTTTTGGTTTAGTCAATAAACCTAAAGGTAACGAAAACCCCGCTACATAAACTTTGTGGACCATTGTCATGCTTTTTCTCATCTTCATCTAGCCATTGCATTGGGCTTAGGAGCTCCTAGGAGCATTGTGGAGCACATGATCACTTAAGCTTCAAAACAAAAAGAGTTAGTGACATATTTTTGTGCTTTTGGTTAGTAATCAAATAAGAAATGCAATAACATACAATACAAGCATGCTTGGTGATCTCAAAACACTTAAACAAGTCCCAACCCTAGGGTTAAGGAGCCCAAACATGCTATGATCCTTGAGGCAATGCATTTGTGCAATAACATGATGCCATGAGGGATCTTAGGGTCAAAATTAGGGTCTTACAGAGTGGATGGCAATCAGTGATCATCAAGGATAACACATGAGAAACCCTTCCCAAAGAAAGCATGGTATCACGGAACTGAACACTAGTGGTGATATTCTTTCTTAGAATAAGTTGTTGATCCAAACAGTTGATTAATGCACCAAACAAGTATGAAAGTTGCCATAATAACTAAAAGAAATGCATGAAGTACCACGACAAAGGTAGATTATATTTTGCAAAGTCTGTAGTGGATACAATCCAACTTGATTTTCTCTTTACTAATGAAGAAGAAAACTATGTAGGAAACCAAATACATGGAAAATATCATAAAAATAACAATAACTTCTCACATAGAAACAATTTTCATCAAGGATGGAGATTCAAAGTTGGTTCATCCTAAAAACAACATTTTCAACATTACTCACAAGCACCTCCACAATAAGATAAAATAAAAAAAATGGAGGATATGATCAATCAATTAATGCATGTGTCTATGGTCTTCCCCAAAAATATAAAATCCTCCATAAAAAACCTTGAAAAATAGGTAGGTCAATTAGCCAAGCAGTTACCACATCTCTCAAGAAACACATTTAGTGCAAATAAAAGGAACAACCCAAAGGATCATTGTAGTGTGGTTCTTGTGGATGAAATGATTGTTGTTAAAGCCATAAAAAGGAGTTGAAGGACCTAAATAAGGAAATTTATGGGATGAAACCTGCAAAGTTAATCAACAAGATCTACCCAAGTAAGAAGCTGACTCTGGTGTAGTCGTATTACATGTTTCTATAGGTAGTATGAAAGTTTGAAATGCACTTATTGATTTAGGTGAAATTATGAATATAATACCATTATCAGTGGTATAAAGGATTGGGTATATGCAAATAGAGCCAACTGCATAATTATTGCAATGGCAAACAAAACATGTAAGACACTGGTGGGAATTGTTAAAGACGTAATGATACAGATTGATAAATTTTCATTCCTTGTAGATTTTGTGATACTAGACATTAAAGCATATCCAAATATGCCTTTCAACCTAGGAAGACCATTCATGAAAACCATGAGGATGCTCGTGGGCATTGATAAAGGTGAATTAATGGTTAGGATCAAAGATCGTGAGGTATACTATAAGGTGGTTGGTATTACGTCAACTGTTAATCGTCAAGCTACTGGCGTTAAAAAATGCTTGTTAGGAGGCAACCCAGCCCATTTAGAGTTTACCTAGTTAGTCTTTTATTTTTTTTCTTTCAAAAATCATAGTTGAAGTACCAAAATATATATATAAAAAAAGTCAAGGAACCTCACTAGGCACACTTATACATGGGCTGAACTTCTCTCAACGTGCCTAGGGATGGTGTTAGCCCATTTCTCTCCTAGTATAGAGATTCTCAGCAAATGAGAGATTTGTTATAGCATCATTGGAAAATGGGATCAAACTTAAAATCACCCACTCCAATCATTTTTTCTCACTCTAATAATCTCTCTCACACATGAAAAAAGATCCTAACACACACTAGAAACACCCATACAAGAAGAAAAATTTCACATTTGCCACTTTAATTCAATTTGGAGATTTTTCAAGTATGTTAGTTTTTGCTTTGTATGCTCTAAAACTTCTGCATTATGAAGATGGATGAAGAGCAGGTAAATATGATGGAGAAATGTGATACGACATTGCTCCAAACAATGCCAACAAAAATGAAGGATCCAAGTAAGTTTACCATCTCTTGCACTATTGGTGGGGTTGAGATCCCACATGCTCTATGTGATTTAGAGTCGAGTATCAATTTAATACCTATAAATAAGGTGAAGGAATTAAAGTTTGGAGAGATCATGCCTAGTAATGTAACTCCTACTTTAACTAATTTATTGGTTACTCATCATCATGGTGTTCTACAAGATGTGTTAGTACATGTCGATAGTTTAGTTTTTCCTGCAGATTTTGTGATGGTAGATATGAAGGGAGACACAGGTGGCTCAGCTATTCTCGAACTCCCATTTTTGGGGACCGGGAAAATGTTAATAGATTTGGAAACAGGTGAACTTAGTTTGAAGTTCAATAATGAAAAAGTGGTGTTTAATGCTTATGAATGGACATTGTATGCAGATGATCTGGAAACATGCTACTAGATAGAAGATAAAGGCATCAAGGATAACAAAGGAAGGAATAAAGGACAAGCATCTGGCGTGAGGGTATCCCTTGCTCCTGACGTGCCTTAGGCATAGTCCATCAAGTTAATGACACTAAAGAAGTCTTGGGTGGGAGGAAACCCATCAGTAAGGTGTTTTTAAAAGTTTGATTTTATTTTATTTGATTAAACATGTCAATTTTTCTCTGTTATATGGAAAGAAAAGAATGCAGCTGAAAACAAAGTACATAAGAGACATGTGAAAGAAAATAAGAGAGGAAAAAAGAAGAAAAAAGAAAGCCCATGGAAAAATCATGCAGCTCATCCCAAGCATGATAGGGCTATATGGCGTGCGCGATGGCTTTATAACTCGTGCAATAGAGACAATGAGACTCTGGGAACCGTTGGTATCGCACGTGAAATAGACGCATAACACATATAATAGAGACGTTGGCTGAGAGACGTTGGAAGAATGTTAGCATCGCAAGTGTGATAGACGCATAACGTGCGCGATGAGGACGAAAAAATGACTATAAATAGAGATTTTCAAATCTCTTTTTCTCACAACCCTTTTCTCTAATCTCTCTTAACCTCAAATTTATTCTAAACACCAGTTTCTACTCAATTTTTCTCTCAGTGAGATGTTATTTTTGTGTTGTTGCAAGCATAACGGCTTCAAAGAGAGGTAAAGTTACAAGAGGTTCATCATCACGCACTACTCCGGCACCAAATGCACCAACTTTTCCAAATCTGAAGTTTCTTTCTGAAGCAAATGCTGAAAAGTATTTAAAGTTGATTGACTATCATATTATGAGAGAAAGAGCTTCTACATACGATAATCTAGGAGGTTTTGAAGGATTGGTGGAAATGTTACAGCAGCGATAATGGGTAAGTTTTAATAGTTTAATTCAGGAAACCAACAAAGCCATTGGCCTCGAGTTTTATGCAAATGATGCTTTTAAGTGATGTGGGTTCTTATACTTCATATGTGTGAGATAAGTACATCGATTACTCTGCTAGTACTATTAATTCTCTTTTGATTTTTTCAACCTTCTCCCATATGTGCTCTTAAAACTTATAGAAATAAGCATTGTGTTATAAACGAAGCCATGACCCAAGAAATGCTTGATGCTTTCTGTAGACCTGAGGATGAATGGGTGATTGAGTGTGGCTTAGCGTTGAGGCTTAAAATTGTTGAATTTCGCCTAGTCCCTAGGGTATGGGCGACATTATTTGTGCAAACTCTAGAAGTCGCCTATAATCAGTCACTATTTATTGTGAAGAGGTGCTTAGGACGTTTAGATCTTTTTAGGGGTGAGCCTATTAATTAGGGTGCTTAATTTATGAAAATATTAAAAATATAGCTAACACTACACAATGATCTTGTAGGAATTTTGTGTTATTAATAAGTTATGTAGGAGAGTCGGAGTACCCACCTACCCAGATGATGATTTGATAGGTCCACAAGTTCCCATCAACGCTTCGACAATTAGGAGGCTTCAACATAATCACCCAGCAGAAGCAACTCAACCAGATCTAGAGGATAATCAATAAGGAAATGAAGAAGATTTCTACCAACCTCAGGTGCAGCAGCAGTTGATACATGTTCAAGGAAATCAACAGGCATCCTAATTTCAAAGAAGGATGGAAGCTCATGCAGTGGGAGTAACAAGGTGGATATCAAAAATTTCACCACCTTTTATGCTGAACCCTCCATATTTGCACCAGTATTCATAAACTTCTACAACCAACAAGAAGATCATATGACTGCTCAAAGTTTAAGAGCATGCTTTGCAAGCACCAAAGAGATGAGAATTATTTTAGAAATCAAGATCAAGAGCAAGAGAGAAGAAGAGAACACATGAGATCATAATGGACCCGACAAAATAATGATTTCAACAACACCATGAATGGCATGCATTATCTTTTCTACAATGATAACATGTGAAGAAGACATGTAGTCAGTTTTTAGTTTCTAGAAGTTTTTTTTTCTTTTCTAATGTATGCCCAGCGAAGAGTAATAAAACTTATAAGTACTTCTCCCCATTGTATAATTCTAATCAGTTTTGTCTTTAATGAATGAGTAAACCTTACGAATTGAATGAAAATGATAAAAATAGAGTCAACAGACTTGTACTCGGCCTTCAGATACCTCAACTAGTAAGGTTTGAGCCAACTTATTTCCACAGTTTACTATTCTATTCATTGGGTGTATCCATGCATTATTGTTTTATCAGGTTTGACCTATTTCCAATTCAATTTGTTTGGTTTGATTTACACATGCACATGCAGTTGTTTTCTATGAACTTTGAGCCTTTTTTAAACCATCATGTAGTAATAGGAAAACTCGCTTTCTAACCAATTTGAGCTTGGCCCTTCTTTCGGTGACTAAGCCTTATTTATTAGCCATGTGACTTGAAAGATTACATCTTCTCATCCTCTATTTGGAGTTAGGTAGAAATGTTTAGTTCTAAAGTTGTATGAAATATAATAAGTTTGGGGTTGCTCTTGGAAGTGAGCAAGGTTTAAGTTCGGGGTTGGGGTACTAGAGAAAAAACGGTCAAAAAATCAATTTTTTTGAGAAAATAAGAAGTTAAAAATAACTTCTTCAAAAAAGGGGGAAAATAATGCAAATGAATATTGAGGACCATAATAGACATATCTCTAGCACCATTGATCAGGAAAAGAGTGGCATGACACAATATGAGAACTAGGTACCTAACTCTAAAGGTTTAAACCTACTTTCCAAAAAATGTTCTACCCGAACATAAGCCAAGTTACAACCAAAAAAGCACTTAAATGTGTTTTTTTTAACGAATTCTACTAGAAAATGATCAAGCTTAATATAAATTATTTTGCATGTTGATTGAGAGACTACCCTGTCAATTGAGTGAGTCATGGTGAGATGAGAGACATGTTAAGTACTGGTCAAAGATTGAGGATTGCTTTTGAATTTTCTAGATTGCAGTTGGAATCTAAAATGGTGGTCAGCTAAAACAAAGTTCATATGAGAGACATGTTAAGTACTGGTCAAAGATTGAGGATGTTTTTTGAATTTCTCGTCCAATGCACCACCCCTTTGACTAGAGAGTTAACCCTTGTTTCATCACGAAGTAGTTGCATCTGGTTGTGTCGTCTGGCCATGCCATCTTGCACCTAGAGCGCCTATGTAAAGCCTAGCGAGCCTTGTTTCTTCTAGGTTTTTCTTTGTCTTAGTTTTTGCATGTTGAATAGTTGTTTTCCAGTACTTTCCACATGGTTTTTATTAATGCATATAAGAAAAGTCCAAACATGTTTTTTTTCTTACTTTCCATAGATAAATTGGGGGATTTTTATATTAATTTATTTATAAAATAAGTTAATAAGTTCTGATGTTTTTAAAGTAAATATGGAACTTATCACACACACAAAAATGATATCAGGTTTCAGAATAGTAATATTGAGTTTGATAGAAACATTCTTCATGTTAAACAATTTGTCTATATGGCATTTAATTCTTTCAAAGGGGAACATGTACTCTTCAATCACAATTTCACAATTATTAAATGCTTTGACATCAATGTCGACCTCCTCCCACTCCTAGAAGCATACAATTTAATTGGTGTTTTCCTAATTATAATTCGACTAAGTGCAACATAGATAGAGTTTCAAGAGGAAATTTTGAAATATCAACTTGTGGTGACATATTTAGGGGAAAGTCATTTCACGCGTTGATAAAAAATAATAATTTTTTAACTATAAAAATGTTGTTAATGTTTGAGAATTAACATTCATGTTGATCCTTATGTAGATCTATGTACTTACAGGTATAATGAGAGAACACATATATCTATCGTGTGTTGCTTATAAAAGAAAAAACTACAGTATAAAAATGCTTCATCGTGTTGAACTTCCTAATTGATGAGGGAAACTATTACAGATAGACTCACACTTAAGGAATAATGTTGAGAAAAATAAATGTAAGCTAAAAGTGTTAAGAAATAAGTATGGAGAAATCTCTTATTAATTAAAAAAAATAGAAATCGAATATTTTATAATTAAAAGAACTCACACATATTATCATAAATTTTTTGTATTAAAGCTCGAATTGATGACTCAAGACAACTTAATTTAAAAACATGTATTTATTAATAATTTAGTCCAATTCAAATTTCAAAATTCACGGTAAACGAAAATTGTCATCCTGAAAGCTAAGTTTCTTTTAACACTTTTGGGATTTTTTTTTAAAAATAATCAAGTTTTTCAAAAAAAATACGAAAATAACCATGTTTTCAAAAAATTACAAAAATAACCAAGTTTGGTGAGGATGCACCGGGGAATTGGCGCACCCACATACCTTTAAGAGGAGGCGTCAGATGCATCTAGCGCCTGAGTGTTGCTTGTGAAAAGAAAAGAGTACGTCAAACACATTACCATTGCACCACAGACCCTTCATGTTAATTTGTTTCATCATATATTTAATATACCGTGTATAATTGCAGTAGATTAATAAATTACTAAAACTTGGTAGATGAGAAGGGGGAGATAATGATAGGTTAAAAGTCTTATTAAAAGAAATTACTAACATAAATCAAAATGAAATTTTCAATTTATTAAAAATAGAATAAGCAAAAAAAAATTAACTAAGAATATTTTATTTGAAAATTTTTTTAATTGACCAAAATTAGAAGGGGGACAATTTTTTTTATTTCATTTGTCTTCCTATTATTTAATTGACCAAAATTTCATTTGTCTTCCTATTATTTTAAAATTTATGTCATAAATCGTATACATAGTAATGTGAGCGTAACAAAGATGTTAACTATAAATCACATGATATTTTTAACAATTTTATATTTAATAATATTAATTTAATATATAGAGATGTTAGTTTAGTTGTCAAGTCCCTTACATAAAATGAAAAATCATATTAAAATCCATCACGTCAATGAGTTTGTCACTAAATATATAACTGTACATAATAGCTTATTTAGAATTGGTGTTTAATTTTGTCACTAATTATATTTCATCCATTATTTTATTTAATGTTTATTTTTATAAAATTAAAATATTCTTTTATAGAATACTCTTTTTTATTAAACAATTCTTTTTATAAAATAAAAAATATATATTTTATTTAATTTTATTATAATCAATTTTAAATAAACATAAATATTTTAACTATCTACGTTCATATTTGATATGTCGAATGTATATTATCTATATTTTATATTTAATGTTATAATATAAAATTGTGATTATACTCTTAAGAAATTAAAATGCAAATATTAAATAATATTATTAACTTATATATATTTTAAAACAATGATAAAATTAAATTAAATATATATTTAGTTAATTTAAAATTTTAAAATAGGTATAAAAGTTCTAATTAAAAATAATTAAGACAAATATATAGAGATGAAACAAATTAATCTACTGTAATTATACATTATGTGAAAAAAATTTCAACTAAGTTTTATTAATTTATTAATTTACTGTAATTATACACGGTATATTAAATATATGATAAAGCAAATTAACACGAAGAGTCTGTGGTGTAATGGTAATGTGTTTGACTTCAGATCAGAAGGTTGCGTGTTCGTTTCCTGTTGGTTTCAAAATTAAGTTTTCTTTTCACAGGTGTCAGATTCATGAGGCCCAATACATGTGCGCCAATGCATCTCTTAAAGATATGTGGGTGCGCCAATTCCCCCAGCACATCCTCTACCAAACTTGATTATTTTGATTTTTTTTTAAACATGGTTATTTTCGTTTTTTTTTTTTAATTTGATTATTTTTTAAAAAAATCCACACTTTTGTTATAAATGGTTTGATCCATTTCTTTTAAACTTTTGTGATAATTCAGTTTAGTTAGTTTTGTAAGTTTCTCACTAAACTACCATTTTTTAAATTATTCACTAAAATATCATACCTTTCCATTAAATATTTTATTGAAGAACCGCCCATTACTTTGTTGGTTCAATGTTATTTTTTTAAACTATTTCTTTATTATCTACAGTTTTTTTTTTTTGGATTTTCCTTATTCTTATGGAATTGTCCGCAGATTTCTAAAATATATGATTTTCTAAAGATAATTTTGTTAAAATTCGCAGATTTTTTTTATTAGAAATGATGTAAAAAATAATGTGTTGAGAATGTGATAAATATGAGTAATGTGTGCTATAGTTTTAATATGGAAATTTAAAGTACAAATGTGAGAATTCATTTACATATCACTATAAAATTTTTGATAAATATATAGTATGTCTCTTAAAAAATATTACTATAAAACAAATTTACAATATTCAATAGTATATTAAAAAACTCTTTCAACAAGAATATTCGTAAAAATAACCACAGCAAATTCCAAGTCATCAAATTCCTAAGAAAATCATTATTAAAAATATATACAAAATAGGATGGCCCGCCAATTTAATTGTCGGGTTGTACTTCAAAATAGTTTTTTTTTCTTTTAAAAGATGTTAATATGAAATTTATGGGAAATATATAATAGTTTTGTATTAAAATTGAAAAAAAAAAGTATATTAGTGAAAAATTCGAGTTTTTTTGATTGAACTGAATCATTAATCGTCCTAACTCCATCTCACCTAGTTGAATTTCATTTGTGCTCAAATTTTGAGGAAGCAAATCTATTAACGGCAACTTCTTGTGTGTGCACGACGAACATTTTTGTGCAAATATAAAAAGAAAAAACTGTCCATGATGGGTAACTTGGTGTGGGTCTCCTTGTATGCGTACAATAAACATTTGAATGCAAATAAAAAAAATGGTGTCTCCATGATGTGTTTGGTTGGATTGATGCATGAATTCAGTGAAGTGAATCAGAATTCAGTGCATATCTTGGGAAAGATTCCAATCAACTGACATGAACAATGTGGAATCCAATGGGTGTGTGTGTGGTTGAAAAACATGCACGCATTGAGTATAATTAGATAAGCTATCAAAAGTCTAATTGATATGATATGATATTTGAAACTGTTGTTGTCTAGAAATAGAGAGTGAGAATGCCTAATGACTTTTGCTAAAATTAGTAGTAAAAACAATCAAAGATGGGTGCTCTGCTCTCTGTCTCTGTGCCTGACTCACAGTAAAACCTTTCGAATCCACTATCAGTTTTGCACATCTATCTCATGGCTAAAAACTATATCACGGTAAGAAAAATGTCATTTCAAAAATTAATACAAGCTAATATATTCAAAAATATTTATATATATAATTTTGTCCAATCCTATTTTAGGGTCCTGTTAGGCTGGATTATTTTATATATATATATATATATATATATATATATATATATATATATATATATATATATATATATATATATATATATATATATATATATATATATATATATATATATATATATATAATTTAGTATTTTTTATCTATGTATTATTTATTTATTTATTTAAAAAATCGACATATTTTGTTGATTATATCCCTTTTGAGAATTTTTTTTTTAAATATTCAAAATTTTAAAAAAAAATTCAAAAATACACCATTTTTCAAAATAATTACACAAATGGCCATTTTTAGCCAAAATTTACACCTAGGCGCCACCCTAGTTGGCGCCTACCCTTAATGGGTAGGGCAAGTCGCCACTAGGAGTGGCGCCTACACCCATTCCCTTTTTTTTTTTTTTTTATGTTATATTTATTTATTTATTTATTTATTTTAATTTATAAATTTATATTTTTTATTAATTATATTAATTTATATTAACACATATATATAAATAAAATTATTTACAAGATATATATATATATATATATATTAATTTATATATATATATATATATATATATATATATATATTAATTTATATAATATATATATATATATATATATATATATATATATATATATATATATATATATATATATATATATATATATATATATATATATATATATATATATATATATATATATTAATTTAATTTATAAGTAATTAATATTATTTGTAGATTTTTGGAAAAAAAATTAATTTATATACGTGTAAATAAATATTTATACACATGTAAATTAATATATATATATATATATATATATATATATATATATATATATAATATATATATATATATATATATATATATATATATATATATATATATATATATATATATATATATATATATATATATATATATATATATAAAGATATGATAGACAATATCTTTAAAGATAAAGATAAAGATATAAAGATAATAAACAGAAAATATTTTTATTTAAATAATAGACAAGACAAATATTACAAAGATATGATTAATCACATATGATGCGGTCCCTGGTACGATCCGCACGGGGGAGGTCTAATTACTCGCCTAGACGGTTCACGTGGTGGTGGTGCTTCCCTATTACCACCCCTTGCCCTAACGCGTCCCCTTGCCGTTTGCCGTTGTGGTTGGGTCGAAGTCCCTTCAGTGCTGTAGGAAAGACGGGTCCCCTCTGCGCCCTCAAAGCTTTGTCTCGGTGGGACCAACTGACTACTGCTGGGTGCGCCCTCGAATTGTGGTCTTTGGTAGTTTAGGGTTGAATCGGGTTGGCCAAAGTATAATGTTTGTTGTGGTGTGTAGTAGTCCTGTTGGTAGTCCTCTTGTATACCCGTGTCGGGGCTAGGTGGAGGACTGGAAGAGCTCGGGACATTGTCGTGATGGAAGTGTTGGGATTGGTGGAAGTGGGGGGATTGATATTGTGGTAGGTGTTGGGACTGTTGATGGTGGTGGGAATGTTGAGTTTGTTGTTGGTAGTCTTCATGGTATTGGGGTTGAGTTTGTGGTATGTATTGTTGATTTGGTTGGGGGGTGGACATGTGTTGTGGTGGTTGTTGTTGGTAATATGGTGGTGGTGGTTGTTGTTGGTAATAAGGTGGTGGTGGTTGTTGTTGGTAAAATGGTGGTGGTGGTTGTTGTTGGTAATAAGGTGGTGGTTGTTGTTGTTGGGAATACTGTGGTGGTTGTTGTTGTTGGAAATATGGTTGTTGCATCCGGGGATCGTCCAAATAGAACGGGTCAGACACAATCATTTCTGGATTTGTATTTGCTCTATACCAATCCACATATTCCCTTGTCGGCTTCATTTCGTTGGGCGCCACCGGAAATTGTAGAACATAGTGGGCACGGTCTTTCCACATTTTACGAAACTCCTTAGCAAATTCCTTCCAATTTTGGGCATACCACTGGTGGCTGACTTTTTTTAGATGCCAAGGTTCCATAGACATTGGGGGGCCTGGGATTTCTTGATGCATTCCGAATTGCAGCTTGACACGGTCACTTTGGTGCATCTCCACAGTGGTGAACCGCATTATGGCCGTTTTTTCTGTCCAAACAGCTGCATCTTCGGGGTTGGGTTGATGTTCCAATCCCAAATATGGCCTCCAAATAAACTGCAAAGAAAAAAGCAAATATGTTATTTATCGAGAATGCATGATATTAATAAATCAGTTAGAAGCTGAGTGATTTAGTGGTAATACATCTTGTGCTCGGAGACGATCCAAGAGTTGACGATAAAATATAATTTTATTTTTGGGGGTAAGACTGTAATCCAGTCCGGTTGTAATGAACCTAAACAAAAAAAGATAAATAATATTATTTACAAATATTTATAGAATAAATATACAAAATGAAATAACATCATAAATTTACCTAGTTGCGTAGGGGAAGGAGTAGACATTAGGATTTTCTGGGGCTAGCCTCGACAATCTCCACCACCCCCATGTTTGGAGCAAAAAAGCACATCCAGAAAATGTACAGTGCTCATTTTGTGCATTTTTACACAAAGAGCTATATAGGAATGCTAATACTGCAGAACCCCAACTATATGTGCTTATTCTATCAATGTCCCCGAGCAAACTCAGGTACATAAAGTTTATGCTATTTCCCGTCCCTTCGGGAAATAGCAAGTTCCCAAACAATAGCATAATGTAAACCCGGGTTTTTATGACTTTTTCTTGTTCGGAGGATTCCTCAGTCAAAGTTATGGAGTCGTGGTACAATTGTAGGCTAGATAATTTAATACCCTGACCCCTTGCTTTGGCAGACCCCTCACCCTCGACCAGATCTACCCCCAACATTTGAACACATATTTGGTTAGGCTGTTGAACATTTCCGTTCACAGGCTTACCATCTATTCTAAGACCCAAAAGCATGTACACGTCCTCTAATGTGACGGTACATTCACCAGTTGGTAGGTGAAAAGTGTGTGTCTCAGGTCTCCAACGTTCACATAGAGCCAGTTGGTGGAATCTGATGATGCAAAAATGTGACAAGTGGAAGGCATGCGTGGGAATCTTGCAGAATAGGTGCAGGCTAGGTGGTAGTGTTGGCATGCATTGGTGCAGACTAGGTGGGAGTTGTCTTGTCTTGGGGAAGACTTGGTGGAATCTGATGATGCAAAAATGTGACAAGTGTAAGGCATGCGTGGGAATCTTGCAGAATAGGTGCAGGCTAGGTGGTAGTGTTGGCATGCATTGGTGCAGACTAGGTTGCACTTGTCTTGTCATGGGGAAGACTTGGTGGAATCTGATGATGCAAAGGTGTGACACGTGGAAGGCATGCGTGAGAATATTATTTAAAATAAATAATCAGGTTGTTTAAAATAAATAATTAAGCTTAAATAAAATTGAATAAAAGAGGTTGTTTAAAATAATCAGGCATGCGTGGGAATATTATTTAAAATAATTAATCAGGTTGTTTAAACACATAATGGAAAAAAGAGGTAGTTTAGTATTGGAAGTGTGATATTCAGTATTGGAAGTTCAAGAAGTTTAAGTTTTTGGTGGAAGCAAAGCTAAAGCTGAGACTAAGTTCAGACTATGTGGAGAATACATTTGATGGATAGGCAGTAGACGTGGCAAAATTATTACATGCATGCAGCTCCACGTTGCCTGCAAGTTCTTGCATGCTTTACACGTGTCCAAGTTTTGCATGTGTTGCTCTTGGGGAAGGCTTGGTTGAAGACATGCATGCAAAGATGTGTCGGAATCTTGCAGTATAAATATTCACACACATTTTCACAAAGGTATTCACAATATCTTCACAGCAATCTTCACAAAACCTTCACAATATCATCACAAAACCTTCACAAAACCTTCACAATATCATCACAAAACCTTCACAAAACCTTCACGATATCTTCACAAAACCATCACAATATCTTCACAAAACCTTCACAAAACATGGCATCTTCATCACAATACAAAATCAAAGCTCACGTCAATGGTGAGACTTATGAATGTGATATGTCTGGCTTCCTATTTAGAAACACCGAATGCACTCGTTTTTGTCTAAATAGAGGAGCTGACTTCTCTTATCTGAAGAAAAAGATTGAGTCCAAACTAAGACAACCCGTGTCCCAAATTTTTTATCAACAACCTTTTTTTTCAGAAAACAACTCTGTCAAGTTTTATAAGTCATTGATTCAAAATGACATGGAGACAAAATACATGTTTCGTAACCATGAGTATTCTGGTTACAAATACATAGTGTTGTACATTGTGTTGGAACAATTTCAACCAACTCAGAATATTCAGTCACAGGTTATTGATCCTGTGATTGATGACGAACAAGATGTTGAGCACCACGTTGAAGACGATGTGGTTGATGATGCTGAAGACGTGGTTGATGACTTGGTGAACCGTGATTCTGAAGACGAAGACCAAGTTCAAATACCTATAGCGCAACGCTACTCACCGCCTGCGCACTTCACAACACTTAACTTGGGTGAGGATGAGCCCTCATCAGATATGTTCTACAACCCATATATGAGGTCTGATGAGGACTTAAAGAAGGGTGACCAATTTCGGACCAAGGAAGAGTGTCTGTTAGCAATAAAGAACTGGCACTTGAAAAACTGTGTTGACTACGATGTTATCAAATCAAATCCGGAAAGATACGTTATTGTATGCAAAAATCCGGAGTGTGGGTATAGGTTGATGGCATCGTACAAGAAGAAACATAATGCGTGGGTGATATGGTCCATTTCTCAAGCTCACATTTGCGTCAACACCAACATGGCACAGGATCATCGCAAACTTAGCCATGATATGATCTGCCATTCCATATTACCTCTAGTTGAGGCTGACCCGTCACTGAAGGTCAAAACAATTATCTCCCATTGCGTGGCTGTTTTCAAATATACACCGTCATACAGAAAGGCTTGGTTAGCGAAAACCAAGGCAATTGAACTAGTATACGGTAACTGGGAGGAGTCATACAAACAACTACCACGCTACCTGGCTGCACTACGATTGTATTCACCTGGGACGGTTTCTATAATGGAGACCTTGCCGGCACAATCCCCTGACGGAACTCGTCTAGAAGGTAATGGAATATTCCATAGACTTTTCTGGGCATTCCGTCCCTGCATCATCGGTTTTACATTCTGCAAACCACTTGTTCAAGTCGATGGAACTTGGTTGTATGGGAAATACAAAGGATCGTTACTGATGGCGGTCGCACAAGATGGAAATTCTAATATTTTCCCAATAGCCTTTGCATTGGTAGAAGGAGAAACGGCTGCTGCTTGGAGTTTCTTCCTTAAGAATCTCCGAACACACGTGACTCCACAAGCTGGCATCTGTGTGATTTCTGACAGGCACGCTTCTATAGACAGTGCATACAATAATCCAGCAAATGGTTGGCATGACCCCCCGTCTACCCATGTCTACTGCATCAGGCATATTGCTCAAAATTTTATGCGGGAGTTCAAGGATAACTTCTTGAAGCAACATTTAATAAACGTGGGGTATGCATTAAACCAACCTGGATTCCAATACTACCGTCGGGAAATAGTGTTGGCAAATTCTGATGCAGGGAGGTGGATCGATAATATCGACAGAGCGAAATGGACTAGATCATACGACGATGGGGTGAGGTAGGGCCACATGACAACAAATCTTGTGGAATCAATGAATGGCGTCTTTAAGGGCATACGTAACCTCCCGGTAACCGCATTGGTGAGTGCGACCTATTTTTGGATGGCAACGTTGTTCGTAACAAGAGGCAGGCGCTGGCATGAAGTGTTGCAGACGAGTCAGGTATATAGTGATGCCTGCATGAAGTTTATGAGGCAGGAATCTGCCAAAGCCAGCAGCCATCGGGTTACGGAATTCGACCGCCATGGCCACACTTTTAGTGTCAAGGAAACAATTGACCACAACCAAGGGCTGCCCAGACAAGAGTATAGGGTCCTAATACCAGACCGTTGGTGCGACTGTGGTCAATTTCAGGCCTATCGTATGCCTTGTTCCCATGTCATTGCAGCGTGTTCACACAGCCACTTCGATGCATTATCGCTAGTGTCTCCCATCTACAAAGTCGCAACATTGCTCAATGTATACGACAATCCCTTTCCGGTGGTAGCATTGGAGGCGTATTTGCCAGAGTATGACGGGGAAATTGTTTGGCACAACGAATCAATGCGGCGGAATAAAAGTGGTCGCCCAAATAGCAGGCGCATTAGAACTGAAATGGACGTCGCAGAGAAAATGCAGAGGAAGTGTAGCATATGTAGACAACTAGGGCATAATAAAAACAAATGTCCATATCGTGGATCTAGTTCCACAACTTAGTTTTCATATTCATAAATCTGTGTACCCATGCTATTTATCATTAAAGTTTACTTTTTATTCCAAATAGAAGATGACACTTGAACAACAAACACAAACATCTAACATTACAACACCAATTACTAAAACAAAAACAAATACTGGAACAAAAACAAGTACTAAAACAAGAACAAGTACTAGAACAATAACAAATACAACAACAAATGACAAACAACCATTAAAATCTAAGAAATTACAACAGTTAACACTATGTCATCTGATCCATGCATCATTTGGATGCAATCAATGTCGCTTTCAACTTCAACCCACCAACGTATCGTTTCTCCAGTTTCAAATGAGAACCTTGTTCTAAGCCTCTGAATCCTTCTGATGACTTCACCAGGTTGGTAATCTCCCTCTAACCAAGACATCAAGGACCTTTTTAGTTGGTCCAACGAACGGATGTTCCAAAATTTCATCTCCATTGGGGGTTTCAAAGGCGAGAAAATAACATGCCCATCCTTTTTAAGATTACTTGTTCAGGATCCGGGCGCCTTGATGATGTTCGCTGCCATGAAGACGGTCTTGGGGATGCCATGAACTCAACTTGATAGAGAAAGTGATAGGAAACAGTGGTGAAGAAAATGCAAGGAAATAACACTTTATTTATAGGAAAAGATCTAGGTTGTACACCAATCTACTTAACCCTAATTAGTGTCGCACTTGATAAATTAACCTTAACATGATTAACCCTAATTTTCCCAAAAATTTATAAATAATATTAATTACTTATAAATTTAATTAATATATATATAAATTAATATATATATATATATATATATATATATATATATATATTAATCTTGTAAATAATTTTATTTATATATATGTATTAATATAAATTCATATAATTTATAATAAATCTAAATTCATAAATTAAAAAAAATTAAAAAAAAAAATATTAACAAAAAAAAAAGAAAAAAAAAAGAAATAGAGTGTAGGCGCCACTCCTAGTGGCGACTTGCCCTACCCTTTAAGGGTAGGCGCCAACTAGGGTGGCGCCTATGTACAAAATTAGGGCAAAAATTGCCCAATTTTGTATTTTTTTTGAAAAAATGTTTATTTTTGAAATTTTTTTAAAAAACCTGGATATTAAAAAAAAAACTCCCCTTTTGACACAATGTTTCCAAGTTGTAATCCTACACGTGGTATTCTTATAACAAAAGTTTACGCTATATTGTTCATCAATAAAATATACAATGAAATACTATATTAATAAAATATTTTAAAAATATATATATATATATATATATATATATATATATATATATATATATATATATATATATATATATATATATATATATATATATATATATATTAACTCGATATTGATTGAGGAACATTTGATTTATCCAAATATTGCATGTCTACGAATTTCATCTAACATTTTTGTTATGTTTAGGTGTAAATAAATTTTCAATAATGTTGCATTTCAAGACGTGAGGTGATGCAGTTTAATTAGTAATTGTTGTGATATAATTCAAGTTAGTTAGTTTGTTATGATTAGTTATTTGAGTTACAAGTAACCTACTTGTATATATACATACATAATGTAATTTAATCTTAACAGTTCAATATACAATTAACTCTCTCTCTCTCTCTTCTCTTTAATTCCTTTCTCACCCAAGTGTATTTACACTAACAAATTGGTATCTAGAGTTTTTGGTTCCTTTTCTTGATCATGAATTCAAGAATTGCATGTCGATGGTCGTGTTTCCTAGGATTGTGAATCGTGTTTACTACAAAGATGAACGGTAGCAATGGTATTCTCAATTCTCTTTCAATTCTTGATGGAAAAAATTTGATCTGATGAGGAAAATAGATGCATTCATTGTTTGGTTTTCGTAAAATCCTAGAAATGGCTAATAATGGCATTCCTGAGCTTACCCAAAACATAAATGATGCTTAGAGAGTTACTCATAAGGATGTGAAGAAGAAAGATTGCAAGGTTACGTTATGTATTCAATCTGCAGTAGATATGACGAATTTTGATCAGATTTCTCATGCTGAATCGGTGAAGGAGGCATGAGATATTCTTTTTAAGTATTATGAAGGTGGTGAGAAAGTTAAAGTTTTCAAATTGCAGACATTGCGAAGGTAATATGAGTTACTGAAGATGGGAGAAGATAAAAAAAAATTGTATGCTTTGTCTCTAAGGTGCAGAATCTTATTCATTTCATGAAAGGTTATGGTGAGGTTCTAACTGATAAGATGATGTTTTATAAGGTAATGCATATATTGACCTCTCATTTTGATCATGTCATCGTAGCTATAGAAGAATCCAACAATCTTGAAACCTTGAAACTGGAAGATCTGGTTGGTTCGTTGGAGGTACATGAGTTAAGGATTGTCGAGAGGAATGGGGTTCAAGATTCGATACAAGCATTGCATGCCTAGACATGGAAAAACAATGGTGGTTCCAACAAGTTCAATGGAAAAGAAGACAAGACTCTGAGCAAGGATATTGGGTGAATCCTCAAAAACATAAGTTTGGTGGTAGGTCTTCTGAATCCTTGAAAATAGGAGAAGGAACATCATATCAGAAAGAAAAATAGGAGAAGAAAAGTGTGCAATACTATAATTGTAAAAAGTTGAGTCACCTGGCCAAGAATTTTTGGTACAAGAAAGACAATGGAGCGACAGAAGGCAAGGATGGTGAAGGAGAAAAGCTTGCATGACAAGATTTAGATGATTATGATGGTATGGTGCTTATGGCTGCAGTTGCATATGAGCATGTCGACCCCAAGACCTAGTTCCTCGACACAGGTTGCTTGAATGACATGCCTAGTAGAAGACTGTGGTTAGAAAATTTTGACGAGTCGAAGAAGAGTAAGGTCATACTTGTAGATAATAACTCGTTGCAAGAAGAAGTTATTGGAAACATAGTTATTCAAAGGAGTAATGAAGCAAAATATATGATCAAAGTCGTACTCCGTGTACCTCACATGAAGTGAAATCTACTAAGCATTGGACAATTGGTCGAAAAAGGTTTATCAGTGGTTATGAAAGATGGAGCCTCTAAATTGTTCGACACCCAAAATAACTTGGTCTTAGAATCTCTTTTGTTGAAGAATAGGACATTCAAGACCATGATCAGCTCGACTGAGGCACAATGCCTAAAAATAGTTGTCAACCACAAGCATATTTGGATATGACATTTAAAGTTTGGCCATTTGAATTCTAAATCACTCAATCGTCTGATTGCCTAAAATATGGTAATGGGTATACCAAGTCTTATGATGCCCTACAAACTATGTGAATGTTGCTTAGTAGGGAAGCAATCCAAAAAATCTTTTGTTTCGACTATGCTAATGAGATCTTCCTACATACTAGAAGTAGTAAACTTAGATGTATGTGGCCCATTTGAGGATCATACCATTGGTGGAAATGTGTATTTTGTCTCATTTATCGATGAATACAGTCGAAAGCTTTAGATCTATGTGATCAGGCGCAAAGATGAAGTATTTTTAATCTTTAAAAGATTCAAAATGCTTGTCGAAAACCAGAGTGAAAAGAAGATCAAGCTTATGCAAACAAATGGAGGTGGCAAATACACATATAAGATATTTGAATAATTTTGTGCAGACCATGGTATTGACCATGAGGTAATTTCTCCTTACACGCCTCAATATAATGGAATAGTAGAAAGAAGAAATATGGCAAGATGCATGTTAAAATAAAAGAAGTTGCCAAAATCCTTATGGGGTGAAGAAGTTACTACTATTGTTTATATTTTGAATAGGTTCCCTAGCAAGAAACTGAAGAACAAGGTTCATGAAGAAGTATGGAGTGGAAAACAACCATCAGTGAGTCATCTTAAGGTGTTTGGCTCTATTTGCTACAAGCATGTTCCTGATGCTAGGAGAAGGAAGCTTGATGATAATAGTGAACCTATGATTCTGATAGGAAATCATAAGAATAGAGTATACAGGTTATTCAATCCAATGAATGATAATATTATGATGAGTCGAGACATTGCGATTGATGAGAACTCTGCATGGGATTGGAATTTAGGTGATGCAACTAACAAGCCATTAACGAGCTAAGTCTTTGATGAAGAAACTAGTGAGCATGAAGAAATTCCAGTTAATAGCATTCCAGTCACATCCGAAGTCAAATCATAAAATAGAGAGGTTATGGCTAGCATAATCCAAATATTTTAAAGAATCGGAGTTCTCCCAGCAAGACTTCAAGACTGTGAAGTGGTTGGCGATGATGAA
This sequence comes from Lathyrus oleraceus, assembly GCF_024323335.1. Taxonomy (NCBI): domain Eukaryota; kingdom Viridiplantae; phylum Streptophyta; class Magnoliopsida; order Fabales; family Fabaceae; genus Lathyrus; species Lathyrus oleraceus. Next base: position 270,200,113 of record NC_066583.1, on the reverse strand, counting down.
TTCACAACAGATGGAGATTTAGTTCATTTTGCTTTACTTGCATGTGTTGAACCAATAACCTATAGTGAGGCCTTAAAGAATAAAAATTGGAAGGAGGCTATGGTCGAAGAGTTACAAGAGATCAAAATAAATAATACATGGGAGGTAGTCAAATTGCCAACACACACAAAAGCTATCAAAGTGAAGTGGGTGTTCAAGCTGAATCACAATCCCGATGGGTTGATTGCAAGACATAAGGCAAGGCTAAAAGCTTGAGAATTTCTTCAGAGAGAAGGAATCGACTACTCTGAAGTATATGCACCAGTAGCAAGATTGGAGACTGACAGATTGGTGGTAGCCTTGGCATGCAAGCAAGGCTGGTCGACATTTTACTTAGATGTGAAATCAACATTTTTGAATGGTTCCCTAGATGAAGTCATATATGTCATACAAACGTTTGGGTTTGTGATACATGAGGAAGTAAGGAAAGTGTACAAGTTACACAAAGCCATTTATGGTCTCAAAAAAGGAACCTAGGGCATGGAACAAGAAAATTGACTCATACTTAGTCGAATTGGGATTCATCAAATGTAAGTCTAAATATGGTGTCTATGTACAGGTCATCTGCTTATTTGTCGATGATTTTCTAGTAACTGAAAATAGGATGGAGAATTTGTTGAAGTTCAAGGAGCAGGGGAAGAGGGAATTTTAAATGTCGAATTTGGGAAACATGTTGTATTTCCTAGGCATGTAATTTCAAATTACCAAGCAAGGTATGGTGTTGCATCAAAGGAAGTATGACAAATAAATACTGAAAAGATTCAGGATTGTGAGTGCAACTTTCTGTTAGATGTATTTTGCATGATGTCAAAACTAGGATACTTTAGCTTTAATGTATATTGGACGGTATCCTCTGATTCTCAATGTGCATCTGGCGCTACTAGGGTTTTTGACAAAGAAACCGGGACTTGTCATGTTAAAGAGAAAAAAGGAGAGTCACCGCCGAATTTTATTTGGATTTCCTCTATCGGAGAGGAGAGGGAAAATAGTCAATAAAACCCTCAAAGAGAAAAGGTGCACACAGGAAGTGCAAGGATAAAGAATCGGTCCCACAACCGAGACTTGGGTTCGGAATTCGATTACGCAAGGGGAATGTATTAGCACCCCTAACGCCCACGGTACTCCATGGGAACCATTTAGGTTGCTTGCGTGTGTGAGTATTTATCTCGTTTATTCTTGTTTTATTTTCTAAAGAGTGTAAAAAATGGGACTATGGGTTTTTTTATTATTATGCTCGCCAAGGATTGTGACCCTTGTACCTACGTATCACTCATCGGGTGATGAGCAATCAGAGCTTCGTACTTCGAAGTAGAAAATGTTTGTGTGTTGGTTGATTTTACCTTTGAGAAAAGGGTTTTCAAAGCGGTCCCCTAAGGCACAAAAAATGAGGTTTTATGGGTTGTGTTGATTTTACCTTGAATTAGGGTTTATGAAAAGAATGTTTGTGATTAGATTGCACTAAAGTCTATGGGTGGAGGTGAAAATTATAGACAAACAAGACAAGTGTCTTGTGTCCAAAATAATCAGAGTAAGGATGGGAAAGCTCCATTCTTACTAATTCTCCACCAACTAAGTTTCGTGGTGCACAATACTAATCATAATTTTAAGTATTTTGAATTTGATTATGAAAATGCCACTTGACATTGAATCAAGGGTTCATTTATTTGGTTATGAAATTGGGTAATGTAATGAATATAGAAAGTAACCAACAAGAAAGTAAAAGGTCTCATTGTAAGTTAGCCCAATAGAAAGCCTTGTGTGTGCAAAAGTGACCTAAGCTAACAAAGGATAATGGTCTTACAAACATGTCTCCCTAGGGTAGTGCCATGATGTCATTCTTACAACTGGTATGTAAGTTACAAATGAAATCCAAAGTTGAAATAAAGTATAACAAAGATATGGAAGGTTCCTCCAAGCAAAGGTCCTAAGATGAGATCCTCAAAGTCCAAGTTGATTACAAGTGGAATGAATCTTTTTAGTCTTATCATTTTATCATGTTTTTGGTGTTTTTAATGTATGATGACAATAATAGTAAAGAACAATAAATAAACATGCATGATAAGTTTATACGATGAATATGATGATGATAATTAGTACTTGAATGTAAATTACAAAGTAATAACACAAGGCTTATTGCAGTTGTGTCACTGTGTCATGTTGTCTTCTATATGATGTGTACTATCATACTACAATACAAAGGAATATGCTTTACTCTGTGAGCTTAAGTAAATGGATCATTGTAAAGGCCCAAGAAAAAAATAGATAGACAATATGCAACTTGAAAACCTATATAAATAGACCTACAATGCAATGAAGAAAGGAGTTCAAAAACTTGGAAAATTCTGCATAAGTGAAATAAAGGAAGACTGAGAGTCGCGGGTAGGCGTAACAGAAGACGTTGCTTGTTAATTAACAAATTAAAAGTGATTGAAGTGTCATACTTAGGTTTATCATTTCTATCTTCTTATTTTTGGAATGAGTAACTTACAATATTTATGTATTGTGCTTATTTTTCTCATTATGAGCTAAACTTTCTTTGTTGGTTAATGTGAAGTTTAATAAATTAGTAATCTTTTGAATGTTATGAATGAGTTGTCTTGATATATTTTACTCGTGTGAATTTATATCATATATTCATTCCTTTGTCTGGCTACCTAGGGAGTAGATAACAACTTGTTAATGTTGAGAGATCCTTTGACAAATGGAACTCATAATTAAATATGGTTGAAAATAGTAGGATAGACATATTCACTAAATTAGCTACTTTAGACATAAAGAGCTCAAATCATAGAGAACATTCGGAATGAAATCATACATGCATTAAAGTTACAAGTGAGGCTTAGAGATTTATCTCCTTAACTTACCGTATATGTTACTGATGTTGTAGAGATGCACCGTACGATCATGTTCCAACCTCATATGTCATGACATAACATATCAGAAGCATGCATTAGATGAATGCATTAAATGGAACATTGTCCAACATAATATTTATCTCAGTGTTAATCTTTAATTATCTTCTATGTTTTTCTACTTTCTTAACCATGTGACACATACCATTTTTTTATCACTGTTGTTCATGTTTACTTTACAACTTCTTGTATAAAATTGTTATGTTTAATACAATATTTGTGGGATTAATACTTTTTCTTATCACTTGCTACTAATTTGACCGTGTATACTTGCACATACAAAAATTAGCCAACATTATCCAAGAGGATCTTCTATTTACTTTACTAGATGGTTTATGGTTATTATTTGGGACTCTTGTAGAATCGTGTGTGGGAAGTTCAATATCTTTTGAAGCTTATGTCTCAACAGAAGATGTCACTGAATTATGAGTTCAACATATAAAGTTTCTTGATCCTGAGGAATGTTTTCTAAAACCTAAGCTTATTCAGTGTATTATATAACTTCTTCTTCATCAACATTTATTTCCTAAATTAGACCCAACTTCAAAAAATTTACAGCATTAAAATGTTCTCCATAACAAGTGGTTATGAGTTCTTCTCAATTTTCATGTTGTAGAGTGTCAACAAGACCAATCTTTTCAATGATATTTGATATCAACCTTTAAAAATGAATTTCTCTAGCTTAGCAATGCCTTATCCTCAAAATGTTTCTTTCCTTAAATATAAAGATGAGTTCATTTAAATTTTTCACATACTTTTTATTCATACACTAGAGAATGGAACAATGATCTCTATTTATGGTTTTTGTAAGTTTTGCAACATGCATGATATTCTTAGTAATAGTTTGAAAGATGACTTTGAAACGGTCCTTCAAATTTTAAGCATTGGATGCTCTGTTCTTTGAAGTGAAAATGCAATAATTACTTTTCATATATCAATAGTCTCTTAAAAAACTTTAGAAATAACTCTACCATGATTTTCTATCATAGTAAATGCAACAAGATATCTTGATCTATTCTTAAATATTATTCGATGAATATATGATGTGATGAAGTTATCATCTGAAAAAGCATGCTTCTAGAAATCTTTGACAAGTTTGGTGTAGACATGTTTCCTTTCAGAATCAAAGTAGTTCGTCCATTTCACTCTTATAAATCATAGTTAAACTTTGGTCTATGATTCGAATCACAAGACTCGTGACTCCAATCAAACACTTTAGCTTTTCTCACATTTAGCCCCTGCCAGTATGATTCGAATCACACTCCTATTTGATTCTGATTAGAGCAAGCATTAAATGAATATGTGTCCTTAATTTGAATCACAACCCATATGATTTGAATTAAACCCCAAGCATTGTCATTTGAATTGAATCAACGTTTCTTTTCATATTTTTGCTCTTGTGTCTGTTACTCCATTTCCATTCATTAACACTTTTTTACTTTATATCAACCCATACAAAAGTAATTCATTTCCATCATAATTCCTCATTTTCAAATTTTAAAACACATACATCTCATATATCTCACTTCATCTCATTCATCCACACCCCTTTCATTTCATGTTTCATAAAATCATTCAACCCACATTCATCAATCTCATCCATTACCCCTCTCTATTCATATCCAACTTACATCTCTCAAGTGCAACAATTGATCAACATCAATTGTCTAAGAAGCAAAAAGGGATGAGTAAAGTGTCATCTTCATCTAACCCCAAGAGATACCAAAAAGGAAAAAAAAAATGCGAGCAATCAAAGAATCTCATCGTCCTCATAGTGTCAAAATCATCCATCTAGGTAACTCATCATTTAATCCTTCTTTTACTCCTCCTTATGCTCCTATCCCTAATGCATCTACTCATAGTCATAATTAGTTGCATTAGTGATCAAGGTTAGTTATTTATTGTTTGAAGAATATCATAAGATATATGTTGAGAATTTTATGAATAAAACAATAGAAGTTGAGTATTATGTTGATATAATTTCTCGTTATGAGATTAAGAGTAATTTTCTTGAATTGTTTGATGATCATTTTCTACTAAAATTTATTAGTCTGCATAAGAGATTCAACCCTAACGATGGAAATTTTGTGCTAGGCTAGAGTCACCAGAGCTAAACTAGAGGTCAAATCTCATGGTAGACTCATTGAGTTCACTCATGAAGATTTTAAAACTCATTTTGGGCTTGAGTTTAGAGGCATGGAAGTTTGTTCATCTAATGCTCCAGTTTTCAACATAGCAGAATTCGTCAGAATGATTTTAAAATCTTTATTCAAGGACCATCTTGATACTTCTAATTTCCAAATTAGTTAGATTAAGTGCAAGATGTGTATGTTGCACTTGGTCGTAATTAAGATTTTGTACATGAAACCTATGAATTGGGCCAGAGTTGATGATTTGGACCTTTACCTCATGTGGCTTCTTCTCACACAAAAGGAAGAAAATTGGTTAAAGTTCATTTTGGATCAGATTAACAACTGTAAGTCAAAGTTGAGGCGTGTTTTGTTTTACAACCTTTTTATTTAGTATATTTTGGAGCTCAATGAAGTTTGTCATAATGAAGCAGATATGTTGGAAGCATCAAAGTTGTTTGACAACACTGCAATTAACTTGATGAAATTTGTCGTACCCCCAATTTTGTCCATCATTCAAAAGCTTTTGAGTGCCATTTTATTTTGAATAAGTTAAGTGGAACAATTGGTCGGAGCATGTGTAAGGAGCTATAAGGGAGAGATCTTGGGTTTGAATCTTACTTTCTCCAGTTTTTTAAAAAATAGATAAAATCAGGTCAAATAAAATCATTCTAAAAATATTTAAATCTCATTTAATTTTGAGCTAATTATTATCTATAAATAGCACAAGTTTTTTTACATTTTTTCCAGCCACAATCTACAAATACAGTATCTCAAAATTGTTGTTCTTCACATTGAAGAACAACAACATCAAAACTCTAAAGCCTTCATCATCATTATTGATTTTTTTTAAAAGGAGAGCAAAAAAGAGGAATTACAAGAATGTTATAACCAAATACGCGAAGAGCAAAGAAAAAAGAGAATATCACTTTCTTTATTCATCGGGGACAATCTCCTCCCCGTAGGTTGGTTTCATCTCACTACCTCACTTATAAAATTACTTGAGTTTTTTTTCTCCGATTTGATACTTACTACTTAGGATATCGGTTTGTTCATATTTGTTGTGATCATTTGCCTGTTTGTCTTGTTTTTTTATATATAATTTCACTTAATTGTTTTTATTCATTACATTTGAGTTTTTTTGGTTATTGATTAAATTATCATCCATTGAAAAATTGCTCACTATGTTCATTCCAAAAATATGTTAATAGTCTATGATTTTTCATACAAAAAAAATCAAAATGGATTTTCCTAATCCTTTTATTAAGTGTATTTATTATAATATTTTGATGCAAAATAAAAATACAAAAAATATAATTTATTTCACCCCATTAGCAAAAAAATACAAAAAAAAAACATAAATAGGTTTTCTTTAGTCATTTAATTTAGTTTTTACTAAAAATACTAAAACAAAATAAAATAAAATAAAAACATTTTTAGGGTTTTTAGATTAAATAAATTATTAGGTTTCTTTATTAAAATAATTTATTTTAGTCTTATTACAAAAATTCAAAAAATTACAAAAAACATGTTTTATAATTATGGTTTTTTTATGGCTTTCTTTTCTTTGATTAATTATTAGGACTAATTTTTAGATATAATTATCGTTAGGATAATAACAATGAGGATTAATTAGTGTCTAATCAAAATACAAATGTTTCTTTTGCTAATTAATTATGTTTAATATTTTCTCAATGAAAATTAATTATGTATATATATCATTAAATTTAATTTCTAAATTAAATTAATTATAGCATTTTTGTAAACTAATCAATTAACCTAAAATCAATGTCACAAATTCAAAGTTTAAGTCTCTGCCCTTGTGCATTGAGGCATTTTCAAAATCAATTATTTCTCTGTCTCCAATGCGTTAAGAACTTTCATAATCTAAAAAAAACAAAACAAACAAGCATTTTCTAGAAGAACTACAGTGTTTTCCTTCACATAATATGGAGGTACATAGACGTAGAGTCTAAACTCCGTCAATCAATTATTTTCTCTAAATAATAGTGTTTTCTTCATAAATAAATAGATAAAAAAACATAGGCAAACATTCTCTTATAAACACACACTAACCCTAGGATTAGAGAAGGATCCCATTGAGTACAATGGAAGTGAGGGGTGCTTAACACCTTCCCCTTCCTTAACCGACTCCCAAATCCTAGTCTCTCCCTTTAACTATATGTTTTATCATTATTTCCCTGTTCCTTAGGAGCGAATCAAATATGGTGGAGACTCTGTATTTTTCCATTCGCGACGAAATCTTTCCAGGATGTTGGTGGTGTGTACTACTACTTCGGTACTCATGCAAAGTTTATAATGATAAGTTTGTTCCCAACAATAATGCACCTGAATGTCATTTTCGGGGAAGGTCACTGCTCCAACTAGTCTGTATGCTCCACCTCCTGCTATGAAGGTTTATCTAGATGTGTGTGCTGACTAGATCATGGTTTCTACTCAAGTAAGAGATGAGCGTTTGCTGGCTCATTTTGATGCAGAGGTTGTTAAAGTCAGAGCAAGGGAAGACTGGATAATAAAACAAGTTTCAAGCATCAAAGAAGTTAATGTCGCTCAAAAGGGTTTTAGATTTAATTTTTATTTTCATTTTTATGTGGCCCATGATCCCTATTCATCAAACCTCATTTAGTTATCATGCATTTCATTCTAGCATCTGCATCACTTTGACTCATTTTATTTATGTTTTGTTTATTATCATCTTCTACTATTTTGGATATATTTGTACTAATTAAGTATTTTGGATAATTGCATGTATGGAATGGTTTTAGCATATTTTGATTATGTTGGTGTTAGTTCTTTGTTTCATATTGAGCCTACTGTATTCTCTTATCTCGTGAATTGTCTGAAATTGGGTTACTCTTACGCATGTGCTTGTATGCAATTTACTGGTTTTAAATTGGTTTGATATCGATTAGAATTTTGTATTGACTTATATGATGTCTCGAGTTCATCTGTATGCACTGTATCTATTTTTGCCTTTTTTTTGTCAAAGGGGGAGAAGATTGTGAGATATTATCGTTATATTTACGCTCATTAAAGTTTAATGTATGGGGAGCTTAAGAGCCCGAGAATCAATCAAACTTCAACTGTTGTAGCATATGTTGTGTGTTGATCAATAAACTCGGAATAAAAGTGAATCAAAATATAAATTACAACATTGAAATAATCTTCTCGAATCATATTGAATCAATAATATATCAATTTTTCATAACATTAAAAAGGGGGAGACAGAAATTGCATTGCAGTCGATATCGTTTTATTTTGATGTTCTGTCGTTTATAATTTTTTTAAGTTGATCATTTGATTTATGTGTTTAGACATGTACCTTGAGACACCCCTACATTTTATCTATTGGATTTGGACCCATGATAATGTGTTTTTAGCCTTTGAAATTTGATATAAGTCAAAATATTGATTGTAGCTTGAATCACAAGTTAGAATACTTAAATCAAGGTATTTGTGAAGCTTGATTTGAATCAGGCATGTTATGATTCAAATCAGATTTTTGCTTGGAAGTTCAGAATTTGGCCCAGCCTCTTGGATTAGAATTAGGAAAGTGTGCGATTTGAATCACAACACTTCATGACTCGCATCACAAGTTGTTCGATTCAAATCATGAAAATCAAAATGTTCTTCAAAATGAACTAAGATTCGAATCTTGCTTTTTGCGACTCGAATCACAGATACAAAACATGTTTCAAATCCAAATTAACAAATTCTTTACTTTACTATCTTTGAGTCAAATAATTATTTATTTGATTCAAATCATAAACTCATGATTTGACTCAAATCATCTCGTGTCTTACCCCACCTTTTTTTGTGCCTTATTTCTAACACCTATTTAAATATTTTACTTGTCTTTTTGACAAGAGATGAGTTTTTTTATAAGTTGTTGAAACAAAGGTTTTTAAAAACCAGGATATTCACAGAGAACCAATACACTCTTTGTCAAGAATCTTGAGAGAATGAAGAAAAAAATAATCTTGAGAGAAACCATTTTATCTCCTCTGATTAACCTTGTGAATAAAAACCCTAGAATGTTGATGTAATGATTTTGTAATTATGTTGTGTAACATCCTTTAAATAATATTCATCATTTTCAACATTATACCAATAACCCATTGTTGTGGTTCTCAATTCTAAATATTGAGTGTGAGAGGTAAATTCAAGGTACATTATGGAATCTATTATTTTTCTGTGAAGTTTTGTTGCGTGTATCAAGAGAAATGATTGCTTCTTGTTCAAAGTATTGATATGTGTTCATTAAGTAAGAGGGGAGTTTATTCATACTCCATGGAAGACTTTGGTGGATCCAAGTAAAGATTACCGCAGAACAAATTCGAGAAATGTCCTATCATTCTTTGTTAGAACAATCATTAACAAAAGTCTTCGTCATATCCGAGAAAAGATTTCTGTAGAATTGAAGCTTGAAGCATGATTATTCTGTCTAGAAAATTTGTTAGATCAAGATCATTTAAGATGTAGAGTATTAGAAATTGAGTCATCTACATCAACATAAGAGAATATCATTTTAGACTTGTGTTGGATAAAGCATTGAGTTGTTAGTGTTCATATTGATGATAATTTGTTGTACCAAGATACTTGTATCTTAAATTTTAAAAATAGTTGAAGACGTTACCATTTTCAATGCTGAAAACCATTGATGAGTGGAATATGCATCATGAGGACGAATTTATGAACCCATATACATTGAATATGTACATTTTTCTTTCTCCGTCTCTTTTAAATTTATGCATATTATCATGTGTGTTAGATATTGTTCATATTTAAAATGTCATCTAGAATTAGATCTTGCTTATAGTGTTTTATCATATATATTTAGATATGTGATGCATCTAATTCATTTAACATTAATTACTTTAATTGAGATTATGTTAATTCTAATTTGTTGGATTTAAATTACTTTGTATAGTAACTTCATTTACCTTTGTTGTTTATGATATTAATTGAATCATTGTTCCTAGGAAGACAATGAAAACTATGATTTTATAAATAAAAATGTTAATTAAATTGGTATAAGGGGACCGGCCAATGAAAATGACTAGTCCACATATCTACCATTGTGTGGTGTAATTTTTCACTGGGTCAAACAAATTAGTGTGTAAAAGTTCTAGTAATTTAGAGGGTGAAATAATACTTTTAGAATAAAAGTATTATTTCATAAGTTTTAATTTTTTGCGCCCCTCGGAATAAGAAAGTGATTAATACTTAAGATTAAGTTTTGAGATTAATCTCAAGCTTCAATGCCCTAATCATATATGCCATAGCCATCGCATTTCGTTCTCTAATATAATGAATTTCACCTCTTATTTTGGATGATCAAAGAACTTGATTTTATAATTTTTGTTTCTCCTTATACCACTAAATAATACATAGTCATCCTTTTAACTTATAGCTTTACATGAATTTTGATTGGAGACAATATTATAACCACTATAACTTAAATCACTCATATTTAGTAGGTTATGCACTAGTTCTTCGTCTAAAAGCACATTGTTATTAGAGGTAAGAGAACAAATACTAACTACTTAAGATTCTATGATATTTTCTTTAAGATTCTATGATATTTTCTTTTTGGTTTCCTCCAAAACCATTGCTGCCTATTTCCTTTATCTTGAGGAATTAGAACAAAATATTTTCGCTCATTATGTCTTTCGATATTTTTAACATAGGAAAAATTCTTGGTTGTGATATCAATTCAAATAGTAAGACTATAGATAATTAGAATCATGAGCTTTAATCAGAGGCTCTCTAACATATCCTAAACATGTCTTGGTATTGCTACTTACACCATATATCATTAAATGCATCTTACTTCTATCTATGTTGTTATCCAGGAACTCTTGAAACCCCACTTGGTGCTTTTTAAAGTTACATTTACTTGTGCAAGAAGATAGATATGTTTGATATTTTCAATTTTAAAAATATCAATCTCTTGTTCCAGAGTTTCGTGATGTTCTATTGACCTATCAGATATATTTTTAAGACCTTTATGTATGACATTCATTCACTAAGTCTTACCAAGTAACTCATTTAATAACAACTTCATCAAAATATAAGTTAGAATATACCTCATCATCATCATCATCAGTTGTGTCATCTAGTTACACACTAAAGGATGTTGTAACCATTATCATCTGACGTTCGATCCAGCTTATCAAAATCGTTATTATCAAATTCTTCAACTTGCAAAATTTAATATTTACCTTGTTACTTTTAAACTTCAAAGAAATAGACTTTTTCTCCCTCTAAGGTACAACCTAAAACTCTCACAGATGCTTGCAGTTTTGTTGGTTTGACGGCGGGGTATTATCATAGGTTCATCGAAGGATTTTCCAAAGTTGCAGCACCAAAGACGCAACTTACAAAAAAAAAATACCAACCTTTTGCTTGGACTGAGAAGTGTAAAGAGAGTTTTCAATTTCTAAAAGAATGATTGACGACCTCGCCGATGTTATTTTTACCATAATTGAAAGAACAGTACGATGTTTATTATCATGCATCCCTCTAAGATCTCGGATGTGTACTTTTGCAACAAAAGAAAGTGTTAGCTTATGCCTCATGTCATTTGAAGAAACATGAAAACGAATTACCCTACTCATTACTTGGAGCTTGTGGAAGTGGTGTTTGGCTTGAATATTTTAAGGCATTATTTGTACAAATGTACCTTAATAATATTTAGTGATCACAAGAGTTTAAACTACTTAATCAATCAAACGGAGTTAAACATGAGGTAGAGGAGATGCATGGAAACACTCAACAAGGATTTTGATTTTACACTGCATCACCCTATAAAGGAAAATGGGGTGGTAGCGAATGCACTAACTAGGAGGCGTGTTTCGGTATCCTTAACACTTATGACTACTCAATAAGAATTGCTAGAAATTTTGGAGAGCCAAATAAATCACTAGAGGACTTTCTAAGGGAATGTGTCTTGGATGACATAGTAAGTTGAAATGATGTATTTCCATCTATATGGCTCTATATGAGGCTCTTTATGGGTGTAAGTGCCAAACATTGTTGTATATCACAATGCTAAAAGTATAATTTTAGGATCGAAGATGGTACAATAGACCACATATAAAATAAAGAGAGTCAAGGAAAAAATGAAGATTGCATATGATCTTCATAAGAGTCATATGGACAGGCGTCATAGGGCATTCAAATTTGAAGAAGGAAATCATGTGTTTCTTCGTTTCACACCGACTACTTGTATGGGAAGAGCGATAAAAGTTAAGAAGATAACTCTAAAGTTTATTGGACCATATTACATTACAACTGATGGGAGATTAGATTGTGTTACCACTCATATTATCACAATGTATCACAATTAAGAGAAGATATTTTAGTTGAAGGAGAATATGTATTTTGAAGTGGCATCTGTTAGGATCCTGGATAAAAAGATGAAAAGTTTAAGGAACAAATAAATCCCTTCAGTAAAAGTAATTTAGAACAAAGATACCAGAGATGTAACTTGGGAACTTGAAAGAAAAATGAAGAAACATAACTCTGATTTGTTTAGAAGCATTTAAGTTCGAGGAAGAAACTTCTTTTTGGAGAGTATTAATGCAATACTTGTAGTTTTATTTTTGATAAAATTAGGTTTTATGTCTAGCTACTATTTATTTTTTCAGGTGTTGTTTGTCTAGCTAGCACCGAGGTACATTCTTTGTTATACATGACATAGTCGTATTTAGAAAATCGAAGGAGGATTTAAATGAGAGGTTGGAGATTTGGAGACGAACTTTAGAAACACGTGGTTTTCTCCTGAACAGAAATAAGTAGGAGTATATGGAATGTAAGTTCAACAAAAAGGAAGTGTTTCTAGTCTAAAGCTGAAAGTTTGATACTCAGATCAAAGGGTTTAAATATCTTAAGTCTGTAATAAAAAATTATGGAGAAATAGATGGGGGTGTAAAACATCTAATTTAAGCTGAGTGGCTGAAATGGAGGAAGGTTTCAAAGGTTTTATATGGCGCAAAGGTACCTCTAAAGTTGAATGGAATTTTTTATCGGAATACGCTAAGACCTGTGATGTTGTACGAGACAAAATGTTGGGCGATTAAGAATCAACACGAGAATAAAGTAAGTGTATCAGGGATGAGGATATTGTGTTGGATGTGTGGTAAGACTGAATATGATAGAATTAGGAATTAAAATATTAGAGAGAGTGTTGGGATAACACCTATAATAGAGAAGATGGTGGAAAATAAACTTAGGAGGTTTGTGCATGTATAACACACACCTGTATATTATGTGATAAGGAGGGTAGATCATCTGGATGGAGAGAATTCAAACAAATAGAGAAAGAGAAAGACTTGGAAAGATTATAATAGAAGTTATTAAGAAAAATCTTGAGATTAACACTTTAAATGTAAACATGTTTTTGAATAGAACATTATGGTTAAAGTTGATCCATGTAGCCGACTCCACCTAATGGATCAATGTTTTATTGTTGTTTGTTTCGCATATGATTTTCTATTTAAAAATTTATTTGCTTTATAAATTGTATGCAAAACTTAGAACCGCTCTAAATAAATTTTCACTTCCATAATTAGGCCAAATGGGTATGCTCATTAGAATTTGAGTTGAATCATTATTAATTCATTTTTGGTTAAAGGTGAAAGACAATCTAGGTATGAGAGTGTTAGGTTTGACCAGGAAGATTTCTTAGATAAGGGCACTTTCTAATGATATTATATATTATATGTTCTTAAATGTTAAGTGTTTCTTATGCATGAATTGATTGTTAAGCGATCGACCATATTGAAGTGTTTGGTTGTTCTTATTTTTAATGTATTTATAAAAGTTAAATTAGATTTTCAAATTATTGATTTGTCTGACATATGATTATTTGAATATATGTTTGACATATTGATATCATTACATATGCTAGATTGATAAGTTAGTGGTTATATATATATATATATATATATATATATATATATATATATATATATATATATATATATATATATATATATATATATATATATATATATATATATATATATATATATATATATATATGCTCATACATTTCATAGGTGAGTTGGTTTGACTACATAGAGGTGGGGTTATTGAGAATGGATCCATACTTATGTACAATTTGATTTCAATTTGATGCTTATAACCTTTCATATTTTAAAAATTGGTTGATTTGATTTTAAAATTGATCTAATAAGTATCAGCATTGGAGATCCTCGTATTAATTTATTTTTTTAATGTGCACACATATGAAAATATGAATAACTTTTTTAATTAATATTTGTTTTTATTTAAATAATTTATATGAGTGTGCAATTACTTTATGATTCAATAAATAAAGTAACTTACTTCATCTTACAACCAGTTTATTTTATAATTTTTATAATAAAAAAAATATATGTTACATCAAAAAGAAAAAGAGTTTTTGTTTATATTACTAGTGTTTATATGACACTCGTGTGTCGGTATGCCTTTTTTAGTGCGTACTTGTGTAAAATTATAAACGACAGAAAATAATAGAATAAAAAGAAAAAAAGAAAGTTTATAATACAAATTGAAAAAAACAAGTTACACCAGTGTGGTGTTTTGCCTTTGTACACTTTATAGAAATAAAAGATAGTTGGGTTGTTCAAATCAAAATTTATCTAAATAAAAATCACAAATTGATTTAAAAATAAAAAATCGTAAAATATTAAATATTATTAAATATGTTTGAATGTCATTTTATGAAAATCGATTTAATATAAAACTGTGTGTATATATTTTAATATTTATTTATTTTTATTATCATTATTTTATTGTTTATTAATCCATATTTTTAATATTATTTATTAGTTTAATTTAATTAATTAATTTTTATTATTTTACTTATTTTAACTATAAATCGATCATTCTAATTTTGCAATTATACATTTTTATATATTATATCTAACATTCTATTTTACATTATTTTATAATATTAATAAAAAATATATTTTGTAATTTGAATATCTAAATTTCAATTCAAATTAAACGTAAGAAATTACATCGAATCAGGTCAAATTTTTTAATCAATAATCTATAATTGAATAAATTGTAAATAAATTTATTTTTAAATCAGATAAATTTATGTCTCAAAACTAATTTAAACCGTGCACCGCAAAACACTCCAAAATGGTAGGAAGAAATTTTTAAAGAAAGGAATATATAAATACTCAATAAAGGGTTAGTGATGGAGAAGTAAATAAATACTGAAAAGACATATTTAAAGAAAAAAGATAGGCTGGAGAGTGTTTTAGTTTTATATATTGTATGGATTAAAAATTGCAAATTGATTCAGTTTTTTTTGTATTTAGAATTTAATCCTAAAACTTTTAAATTTTCATAAAAATAGTACAACAAGTTTTATAAAATGAAAACAAAATATTACTATATCCAAATAAAAAACAACTCAATGCATTTAAATTGTCTAAATTTTAGGTTTCTGTCAAGTCTTCAGTTATATCATCCAGACACTCTTAAATGTTAACCCAAGTTAAGTTTTTAAGAAAATCAACTTGACCCAAACTAGTCAAAATCAAAGCCATTGTCAAGTAGCTATATTACAACTTTCAAAATCCAACTAAAAGACGGTTAAAACTTTGGTATTAGGGCACTATGTATGTCTATGTTCAAACTATTTATAATTTTTCACATAAATAAACCAAAACTTTTATCATGTGAAATTAATCGACCTAGCATGCAACATGGAAATAATTTGAAGACCATTTCACAATAGGGACCATCCATAATAATAGGTCTAGGAAAATCTCTCTCTCTCTCTCCCATGTGCATGATGAATACTACTAAGTCACATGTTCCATTTATACATTCTCTATGTACAAACCAACCGGCAAGAGGCCCTCCCTTATATTTTGAATAATTTGTGAGTTTTGGGTCCCAAGATATGCTACTATTGTCGAAGCAACTTTACACTAAACAAAGAAAAATTGAATGATAGTAAAGTATCAATCTATACTTTATTATAGCAGGTTATTGCCTATCGTAAATAAAGCCCCACATGCATGCTCATGCATGTGACTTTCGACATCTTTGGGTCCTTGTTTCTAATTATGTCTATAAAAAGTTTTTGTGCAGCTCTTAAGCCAAATTACCTTCACATAATGATTTCTCTTTAAGTAAGAAGAAATAATAAAATTTTCCCCTTTTTCTTTGAATGATGGGAAAGATTTTGTTAAGGTCTTAAAGCCAAATCACTTGACATAATGATTTTTCTTTTAGTAAGAAGTTTTTTTTTTTTTTAAATATTAATTATAATTTTATATTATTATTTGTAATATTAGTTTTTCATATTACAATGTGAGCTGCTTGCAGCCGTTTATATACTATTAATATATAACTTATTAAATTATTTTTTTAATATATTATATACTATGTTAGTACTTCCCCTAAATATATTAAGTATTCAATCAATTTGAAACATATAATATAAATATATTGATTATTTAATATTGTTCAAAACAAGAACATTCAAATAAAAAAAATTATTCGACCAAAAATAAATAAACTCATAATAAAGATAAAAGAAGTTTTTTCATGGATATTGGTCTCCAAAATTACATCTTGATTTGTTGCAATTTTACTTATAATAAAGATAGGAGAATTTTTTACATACATATGTCTGGTTTCCAAAATCACATTGAAAACTCAGTTTAAAAAATTTAAACACACCAAATAAAATATGAGATAAAAAACAATGATAATCTAATTATACAATTTAATGCAATAAATAATCTGTCATGTAAATTTCAAATTAACAATAATAGATAAAAATAAATAATCACAAACTTTTTTACTCAGTTCAATTTATATTGATCTAATTTAGGAGTGAACGTATATATCTAATCCACCATCAATCAAGAGTCTAAATAAGAAATTTTGAATGAATTATAAAAAAATGATTTTAAAAAAATGATTTTTCAAAACATAATTTAGAAAAAATATATATATGATTTTTGCTATTTAAAAGTATTTATAGGAATTTTAACTTAAAAAATTGGATATTTTTTATTTTCATAAAAAATTGAACTTAAAACAATTAAAATCTTTATTCTAATTTTTTAATTTAAAAAAATAGGTTTTTAAGACTATTTACTTATGCATCCTAAAAAAAATTATAACATTTGATACCAAAATAAAAAATACTCATTTTAATCTGTAAATTTTAATTCAACCGACAGAAGCTAATATTATTAAATTGGATGTTATTATCAAAATTCAAACTCTGATACTCATAATTAAATGTGCGAGTTTCTAGTAATTATTATTGCTTTGATCTTTAGATTAAAAAAACAAACTTATTCGGTAAATGTTTGTTTTTCCTAGATACATATCTCATGCAATATTTTAAAAATCGGACCGATCATTGAATTGATAAAGATATACTGAGTTACTGGTCGAATCGTATGACTAAACTGAATAAAATTGAAAAACTCGGTTGAATAAATTTGTCATTATAACAAAACTATATAGGTATTAAACCGATTGTACTTAATGATCCGATGTCTAAAAAAATCAATAACACCTAAAAAATTCAAAATATAATAATTTTACAAGTTCATAATTTAAATTCAAATTTGAGTCAATTATAAATTTGTATTAAGTAATTGATTTAAAAATTTAACCAAAGTATGAATCTCAAATATAAACTTTTGTTTGTTGCGTATCACACATGCATTACTATTTACTTTATACAACACTTAAGTCCAACTAATAGAAACCAATGATATCAATCACATAGGGGAGAAAATAGAGTATGTTCAAATTCCGCAACCTACCAATATTATAATAGTGCAATAGCCTCTTCACTATATTTAACATCACTATCACCAATTTATAAATTGTTTTTTCTAACTCAAATTCAACAAAGCTTCTTACATTTAATTTAAATATGAACATAAAGAAATTTATGCTTTAATAAAAAAACCATAAACACGTCTTAGCTAAGAAATTCACTTATATTAGAAGAAAATGTAAACTAAACCTAATTGCAATTCAAAAGCATATATTGATATAACCTAGTGAATTTTTAGGTTTATAACAAATTTGAAACCAAAAAATACAAATGAAATTCTTTTCCACAAAACTGAAACAACACAAAATGTTGGAAAGTAACAAAATGATAGATAGTGACTGAAAATGACAACCTAAAATGCTACAAAAAAGGAAAAAATATTAGTTTTTCATTATATTTTTATTTTTATTTTTTTAAAATAATGAAAAATGATTCATTTTGATTTTAAAAAAAACGCACTTAAATTATCGGTTTCTGGTTTTTATCAATTTACACTAATTTTTATCAGTTCCCATTAGTTCAATTATATAATCGACTCAACCATTGAATCATATCGATTACCACTCTAGTTTCCAGTTCAATCAGTCTAATCGACCAATTTAATCCGATTTTTAAAACTATGACCTCATGACATAAGAGATACGGAAATTTCGCCAACCACAATTATATTAGAATATAAGAAGTAAACAAGCTTTTATTAAAAAAAGAAGAAGCTTTATATAAGAGCAAAATTAAATGGCCAGCACAACAACTTTCCAAAGAGAAACAATAAAGAAAAAAACTAGCTAAAAAGAATTGAAATGGAAAAAAGAAAATAGAATCATTACGATGAAAATATACTACATCCATTCCAAATTATAAATAATTGTATATAACTAAGTTTATAATATTATCTTTTATTAATTATATAGAAAAAAAATAAAAGAATTAAAAGAAGAGAAAATAATGAATAGTAGGAAGTATAGTAGAAAAACATTATATTAAAATTATAAAATTAGTTATAATTTAGAATAAATTAATTTAAGACAGAGGAATATTGAATCGATGTTATGTACTCTGAAATAAATTAAATTATCAAAATCATCACCTATAAACTTAATAACGCAATATACCACAAATACTTTTTATTATTGGTCGTATAAATAAATATAGAGAAAAGTAATTCACCAAAAGTAGTTGTAATTGGGTTCAGATTTTAAACTTTGGGATAGAAATATTATTTTATTAAAAATAATGGTGTTAAGAAAAATAGGGTGCAAAGAGTCAAGCAGACTTCTATTTAGCAATGCTTCAATATGAGTAGATTAGCAGAATGGGCAGTTTAGCTTGGAATCTATCTAACACTCCAATTTGTATCTGACACTTTCACAATACCTATATTTTTACCGTATTATCCATATTACCGTTAAACTATTTTATATTTTTATTCACAAAAATAACTGTAAATGCCAAATTTTTATAAAATTTCTCAAATTATTCGAATTTTTCATACCAACATTTGTACTTAATGAGAAGTGAGTTTAAAATTTTACCGTATTTAGAATGTTCTTTTTTGAAGTTGTCTTAGAATTTTTATCGAATATTTCAAATAGTCCATAATGGTAGTTTTTTAAATATTTTAAAAATATATGATAAAAGTGCACAAGTTCTTTCGTATATTTCGAAAGATGCAGAAAAAATGTATAAATATTTATGGATTTTTCAAAAATTCCGAAAAAAATTCAGATATTTAAACGGACATTTCAAAAAATCCGGAAATATTTATGCATTTTTTTGCATTTTTTAAAATATCCAAAAATATTTATATATTTTTTAGCATTTTTAAAAAATATAAAAATATTTATGTATTTTTTTCGCATATTTAGAAATATCCGGAAACTCCATCCAGGAACTCCATAAGTTTATTTTTTTCCATTGAAGACCCGATGAACATATGGTACGATGGTTGGTTGACAACGTGATAGAGATGTTGCGAGGGCTAGATAGAGAGGAGGTGATGTAGAGGACGCGCATCTCAGGGTAGAGTGAGTGACGCCGACCAGTTCACACAGGAGGTGGCTGGTTGATCAAGCTCAATTTCGTGCATTCCGCACTATCCGACGTAGAAGATCTAGATCTACTATTAGATGGACGAGAGATGATGATGATGAGGCAGTTGAAGTTCAGACACCATCTACATTGATTCAGAATGACGTTCAGATGGTGGTAGAGGCAGATGTGCCCCATCCGACAAAGGTGCCTCATCCTTCTGAGGCAGAGGCAACAGTGACTTGTCGATTACATATTTGAAAGATGAACATAACTTAACGCATTACAACAAACATAAAATAACAATAAGGAACATGAAAACCTAGGCACTACCAGATGAATCTAGATGTTTCAACATCTTGATTGTGTCGTCCACACACACACACACACACGCACGCACGCACGCACCCACGCACGCACGCACGCACACACACACACACACACACACACAGTAGTTTCGTTCGGTGTTGTTCATGAACTATAAACACGCATATTATAAAATTATAAATATGAGATTGAAAGAACGAAAGGTTAACGTTTATAGCCTAACTAACATGCATTTTTCCCTAGACCCAGGAGACATAACTGAACAGTTTAGGCATATGCCCAGGCTAACTACAAGCATAAAATTATTACCAAAATCCTTGTAGATAAAATTAGTCACAACCATGGCCCACATTGTTTCCCAAGAGCGAAAGACTTTCATCCACGGAAGGAGTATTAAAGAATGTATTCTTCTCACATTTGAAGTGGCTTATCATTTAAGCAGGAAATCTTATGGTGTAAACATTGCAATGAAGGTTGACATTACCAAGAATTTTGATACTCTCAACTGGAACTTTCTATTATTGGTGCTTCCTTAATTGGGGATTAACACAATATTTTGTAATTGGATAAGATGCATTCTCAACTTTGTACATATCTCAATCTCAATCAATGGTCAACAAAGAGGTTACTTTCAATGCAAGAAAAGAGTGAAGCAGGGTGATCCTCTATCACCTCTCCTATTTTGTTTGGTTAAGGATATTCTTAGTAGGGGTCTCGCCAAATTAGTTGAAGATAATAAGATTAGTCTTATGAATGCTACTAGGGATCAAAGGATCTCCTCCCACACCATCCATGTTGATGATATAATGGTATTCTCCAAATAAAACATGACCTCTATCCAGGATACCTCTCATCTTTTTCAAATATATGCTTTATGCTCTGATAAAAAAATCAACTCCTCAAAACCCATAATTTATGCAAGACCAATGACCTCTTAGAAACATGGTCTTATTTTCAGCAAAATGAGTATATGTAAAGGGAAACTTCCTTTAACTTATCTTAGTTCCCTTGTCTTCAAAGAAAGGCGTAAAATCTCACACTTTCAACCTATAGAAGATACATTGAAAGAGAAACATGCCACTTGAAATCATATTTGTTATCTATTGTTGGGATAATGCTACTAGTCAAGGTCATGATTCAAGACATGCTAATGCACGCCCCATGGTCTAGTCTTAGCAAATTTCCCTTCTTAAAGATATTGTGAGATGGTACGTGAATTTCATATGGAGTGGTGACACATCCACAAGAAAATTGATGAATGTGATTTGGAGGAAATATTGTCAACCTTTTAAGGCAAATTTCCCTTCTTAAAGATATTGAGAGATGGTACATGAATTTCATATGGAGTGGTGACATATCCACAAGAAAATTGATGAATGTGATTTGGAGGAAATTTGATCTTCACTGCCATATCAGGATGAGTTCTCCTCAACTTCTGCTTGACTAGCAGGCATTATGGCTTCAACGACAATCTATGCTCCACAATCTCAGAATCCAACCCAAACATGTCTTGATAGGACCAAGCAAACACATCTGAATATTCTCGGAGAAGATCAATCAACCCTTTCTTCACTTCAGGACATAGTCGAGACCCAATCTTGACTTCCTTCACATTATCTTCGGAACCCAAGTTGACTAGCTCAATCTGCTCTTCGAATGGCTGAATGGCTTTTTCCTCGTGCTCAAGTAGACGAGACATTTCATCAGATACTTCATCATCACTTTCTTCCTCGGCCTCAAACACATGGAGTTCAATGTTTGGCGAAGGAGTAGGATCATTGTATTCAATGGGTTTAGAAACCAACCTGCATAATAATCTGATATTTTGATTTTAGAGAAGTGAATTGTGAACAAATATTATGCAGATGGACAATTATTATTTATTTATTTAGGTTTTTTTTATTACCATTTTAGAAAAAGCAAAAAGTAAAAATAAAACATCACAGATGTGGATGAATAGAATTATATTTTATTGATGATCAAGTTTGAAATGCCAAACAATGTTCACTTCTCCCTTAGGCATAGGAGAAGGATTTTGAAAACAATAAAAGCAATTACTTAGATCGATGCACAATAATAGGAACATCAACAGCAGTCCAATTGTTGCAAGCTCTTCCATGCGTCACAAAATTGGTGCAGTCTTCATCTTCAATACCCTCGATCACAACATCTAAGTGTTGTTTATTATCATGAATGAACCCTCCGCTACGGAAATTGGGTTGCACATCTTCATCTCTAATCATAGATGAACCTCGTTGGAATTCCAAACCATCTTAGCTCTTGTTTTCGGCAACCTCTACCATCTAGCCCCACTGATTAGAATTACTGTCTTCAACAATTATATGCGCATCTTTGAACGAGGACATAGGTGCCCCAACTCTCTTTTCCTCAGCAATAGATAGAGCTTGGAACGGAGTTCCTATCTCATCCTCAGCTTCTACATAAGAGAAAGATGATAGGTGGCTCACCAACAAAGCCTTCTCCCCACCGATAATAACCAGCTTACCATTCTTGACAAACTTCAATTTCTGATGCAGAGTTGACGTAACAGCTCCCGCCTCATGTATCCATGGCGTTCCCAATAAGCAGCTATAGGCCAGGTGGATATCCATTACTTGGAAAGTAATATGGAAATCACTCAGACCTATCTTCACAGAAAGGTCCACCTCACCAATCACAGTCTTACGAGAACCGTCAAAAGCCTTGACGATTACGCCACTATATCTCATTGGAGCTCCTTGATACGACAATCTTGACAAAATTGATTTTGGAAGTACGTTCAATGAAGAG
This sequence comes from Lathyrus oleraceus, assembly GCF_024323335.1. NCBI lineage: Eukaryota > Viridiplantae > Streptophyta > Magnoliopsida > Fabales > Fabaceae > Lathyrus > Lathyrus oleraceus. Next base: position 270,177,029 of record NC_066583.1, on the reverse strand, counting down.
CTAGTGTCAACCACAGAGCATTCTCCTTGCAGTTCATTGATATGTGTATTGCCAAGTTGTGATTTCTGCCCTCCTCAGGGAGTTCCTCATCACAGAAGCTCAAGTTGTTGCAGGAAGTGATGTTAGCCACAATATGATCAAACTGATCCACCGTAACATCATGCTCTACATAAGCTTGCTCTAATACTTTTTGCAATACTTCTCTGTGCGCTTTAGAGTTCACGAGTAGAAACAACACTGAAATCTTGGAGGGAGTTTGGAGCAACTGCTCCACCATATTAAACTCGTTTTTCTTAATCAAACGTAGTACCTCGTCATCATCATTAGGCTTTAAACCGCTGGATTCACCAGACTGACATCTTGAAGCACTAACTGGATCCACTGCAGGCACGTCCACCTTCTTACCAACTGAACCATCTTCTACATTCTTCGGGAACACATGCCTAAAAACTCGACCGTTACGGGTCACCTTCGTCACATTAGTAATGCTCACAACAGAACTAGTCATAGGTAATGGAACCTCTTGATCATTCTCTAGCATGGTAGCATTATACTGGTATGAAACAACCTTATCGGATGCATACGGGACTGGACCCGCTAAGCGTATAACTAACAGCGATACCAATCTATTACTGACACTGTTACTGCTACTGCTATCAAACTGGATTACCACTTTCTATGGAGTCTTGAACACTGGAACAATGACATTCACATCTTCACCTAAGTGACGGGATTGAAAAATTTGGATCATACCTTCATCCACCAACCTCTGGATGTCTCTCTTCACAATCACACAACCTCGGGGGTTGACACTACAGATTGCACAACCATCATGGTCATGCTCACAATCACTCACGATACAAATATCCTTGTGCATCCTCACCAAGGACCTTCTAATGAAACGAATGTCATATATCTTGAATTCCCCAGGACATCTGTCCATCATATTAACAAATGAGTTACCATGAGCAGGTAGTGGGTTTTCTTTTACATTCAGCGCACGGTCCTCAAAGTACACCATCCCACTCTTGATCAATTTTTGTACTTCATACTTCAAGGGGTAACAATTCTCAATATCATGGTCAGGAGCCTCTAGGCATAGCGGAGTTCCGGTTTGTACCACCATGGAAGTGGTTCAGGAATCTGTGGAGGATTTCTTGGTTGCAAAAGGTTCTTCAGAACCAACGATGAATACAATTCAGCATAAGTCATAGGAATCAGGTCGAAAAAGACCTTCTTCCTCTCAAAGTTTTATGGTTGTTGATGATTGTTGGTATTTTTGTTGTTGTAGTTGTTCGTTCTTTGATGTGACTGTTGTTGACGTTGTTGTAGCATTGGTGTTGACTGATTATTAGAAAATATCAGAATAACAGGTGATACTTGATGATGGTGTTGACGGGGTTGTGAACTTCTTTTGACATGAGGCCTCATCTGCCTCCCCACAGATACTGCATTAGTTTCGCCCTCTTTTTTTTTGGAAAACCCACTGTCGTACTTCTTACTTGACGAAACCTCCTTTTTAGACAACCGTCCCCCTCATACACCTTCTTCTAGTCTCATCCCCATGCTTACCATTTCGGTAAAGTCACCGGGGACACTGACAATCATCCGCTCATACTAAAATGAGCTCAGGGTCTTGAGAAAAATCTTGGTCATCTCCTTTTCTCCCAAAGGAGGGGTAATTTGAGCAGCAAGCTCTCTCCATCGTTGGGCGTATTCTTTAAACTTCTCCTTATCCTTCTGAGGCAATGACCTCAATTGGTCCCTATCTGGCTCCATATCCACATTATATTTGTACTGTTTCACGAATGCTTCACCGAAATCATTGAACATGCAGACACTTGCACTATCCAATCCCATGTACCACCTCAGGGCGACACCAATCAGTCTGTCTTGGAAATAATGAATCAGTAACTGATCAATATCAGTTTGCGTCGACATCTTTCTAGCATACATGACGATATGACTGAGCAGACAGGTATTCCCCTTATACTTTTCAAAGTCAGGGTGATCAGTCACCATTTACATTGAGTTTTCATTACTGATCCGACTCGAAACAGAGGCATTTGACACACTGTGCAAGCATTTATGGTACATTTCGAGTTACTTTTACTTCCGTGATTTTATTTAAGCATTTTTAATCTTTGTTATGTTTTACCTTTTATTTCTGTGGTTTTATGCGTGGGATAACCGTGTTTGTGTCCAACAGATCCAGGTAGAAGAACCAGAGAACTCAGAATGAGATAGTGCGAGATTCCAGTACAGAAGGCCTGACACGCCCACCCGTGTCATCTGACACGACCACCCGTGTCACCTGACACGGCCACCCGTGTCAGGCAATGGAAGACATGTGAAGAAAAATAGTAGCCTGACACGGCCACCCGTGTTAGCTGACACGGACCGTGTCAGGCAGCATCCTCAACCGTGTCACCCCCTGCTAGAGGCGTGTCATCCAGAACAGTAGGTTGACACTGCCACCCGTGTCAGCCCAAGCCCAAAAATCCAGTTTTTCTCGGGCTTTTTGTCCGTCGGGCTTTTTAGAGATATCTTTGGACCTGTCCAACTGCTGCTGGGAATTTTCACTATAAAATAAGGTCTTCTTCTGCCAAAGGAAAAATCATCTTGGAATACGGCAAAACACATTATTGTGAAACAATCAAGTACTACAAAGATCAAGGCATTCGGAGAGCTGAAGATATTCATGAGCGGGAGCGATTCAAGATCAAAGTCATCCAATTACTTGTAATGTGTAATTTTTATCTTGAATTTGTTTTAAACAATATGAGTACCTAAACCCCTCAATGCTAGGGGGTGTCCCTGATTTAGAATTGTAATGAATTTGAATTTACATTTGCATTTATAATATTGTTTTTACGGTAACCTTTTGATGTGTTTATTGCTTGATCTTTCGGACCAATTGAGATTGATTTGTGGTTATCAATTAGGCGGGACCGCCATTGATAAGGTTTTCATAAGGTTACTCTACAGTAGATATCACCTAGGACTAGGGATACCCTGTATGAACCAGAGTATTCTTGATATTCTACAGCTTAACTTCACCCTAATTGGCTATGGACATAGGAGTTATGGTAGATAGATTAAAGGTTTTCTCACCAAGGACTTGGGAGAAAATACCCTTGAGAACTGGTAGTAATTGATATTTGTTGATGCAATAGTGACTCAGAGTTGTTCCAGGGATAAATCATACACCTTCCCTGGCATTGTTCCTTTTTCTCTATAAACTCTTATTTTCATCTTTCTTTACCTTTACTTTTATTACTACATTTGTATTCCTAAAAACCAAATTAATATTTTTTGTTTAATTGGAAGATAATTTAAACTCAATATTAACTTGCAGTCCTTGAGATCGACATTCGGGGAATTTCCCCATTATTACTATAAAAGGCAAAATAGTACACTTGCTATTTTCCCGATCAAGTTTTTGGCGCCGTTGCCGGGGACTGCCAAAAATATAGAGTTTAATTTTAATTTCAATTAAAATTTTGTTGCTCTGCAATAAAATTATTTTTCTGTCATTTATAATTTACTAATTTGTGTATGCGAGGAGAACCCTCAGCTGAATTTCTTTTTGACACAGAGATTGAGAGAACCCTTCATCGAAGACACAGAGAACAAAGAGTGGATTCTACAGAAGAAAGCACCTTTGATCACTCAGAAGTCAAGGAACCAATGGCTGAAGTTCCCCCAATTCCACCTCCTCCACCTCCAGAAAGACTCCTGGGTGACTATGGAGGTGCAAATGCACCGGGTGGTCAACTGACCATTGTCAACCAACCGGTGAATGTAACAAATTTTCAACTACATCCTAGCACGATCAATCAATTGGAAAGAAAACCTTTCACCGGAAAGGTTAATGAAGATGCCAACAAACACCTGCAAAGATTTCTGACCATGAGCACCACTCTGAAAATTGATGGTCATACTGATGAAGCAAAAAAATTAAGAATGTTCCCGTTCACTTTAGCTGAAGATGCGGAAGAATGGTTCTATTCTTTTCCTGCCGGCAGTATCACATCCTGGGAGGAGATGGAAACTGCATTCTTAAATGAGTACTTTCCAGCATCAGTATTCCTGAGAAAAAGGTATGAAATCCTTAATTTCAAACAGAAGGATGGTGAATCATTGGGAGACACTTACAAAAGATTCAAAAGGATATTAGTAGCGTGTCCAACTCATAATATGGATAAGACCGGACAAATGCAGATGTTCGTTAATGGGCTGAAAATAAAAACAAAACAGTTGATTGATACAGCAGCCGGTGGCTCAACAAATTTCTCAACAGCCATTGGTATCAAAAGGATTATTGAAGCAATAGCTGCCAATGAGCATCTAGAGCTATACGATAGGTGTACCAGTCATCCAGATGGGGTGATTGATCTAAAATTAGAGACAAATAAAATCCGTCTGGAAGACATATTTGTTGCCGAAGTAGACAAAAAGATGAAAGCGATGAATATAGGTACTCAACAAATAGCGCAGGTTCAACCAGCTCAGGCGAGCACTTGTGAAATTTGTAATGGACCTCATCACACGGTCTATTACTTTGCCACTCCCCAACAAATTGAAGAGATCAAATTCTTGAAGCAGAACAATCCCTATTCTAACACTTACAACCCAAGTTGGAAGAATCATTCAAACTTCTCCTGGAAAGATAAGAGAAGGCCTGTTCTGCAACAAGGTACAGGGCAATATCAGACTCAGTATCAATAACAGGCACCTAAAAAGGCTGAATGGGAAATTGCCATTGAAAAGTTAGCAGCCCATAGCATACAGTTTCAAGAAGAAACAAGGACTAATCAGAAAAACACCACAACCTCCATTAAAAATCTTGAAGTACAAATGGGACAGATACCACAATAGTTAGCTTCAAACTCTCAAGCCCCGGGTACCCTACCTAGTGGTACGGTGACAAATCCGCGGGAACATAACACTGTTAACACTGTCACAACCCGAAGTGGAAAGTCAACTGAGGAAAATGATATAGAAAAAGATGGATTGATAGAGGTGGATTTAGAAATCAAGGAAACAAAAAACCAAGATGAAGAAGCAATACCATCTTCTGTCAAGGAGAAGGAGAAGGTTCCTAAACCAGTAATCAAACTCCCTTACCCTCCCAGACAGAAAAAGAAAAATCAACATGAAAAGAATTTTGAGAAGTTCCTAGAGATGTTCAAAAAACTCGAAATAAATATCCCTTTTTCTGAAGCATTGGAAGAAATGTCAATATATGCCAAGTTCATGAAAGACATAATTTTCAAGAAGTGTTCCACTGATATGGAACCGATCATCCTAACTGAAACATGCAGTGCCATTCTCCAAGGCATGAAAATCCCAGTGAAAAAGAAAGATAGGGGATCGGTTACTATTCCTTGCACTATTGGTGATAGAAAATTCAAGAAGACTCTAATTGACTTAGAAGCAAGTGTAAGCTTGATGCCACTGTCCATCTATAAGAAATTAGGCATCGGCTCTATTCAAGATACTCGAATGACACTTCAGTTTGCGGATCGCTCTGTTAGGCGACCCTATGGTATTGTGGAAGATGTTATTGTAAAAATTGACAAGTTTGTCTTCCTTGTTGACTTCGTCATTCTGGAAATGCCGGAAGATGAGGAGATTTCTCTCATATTGGAAAGACCTTTCTTGGAAACAGGACGGTGTATGATAGATATTGAGGAAGGAACTATGACCCTCAAGGTCTATGATGAAGAGTTAAAAATAGATGTGAGGAATAAAATGCAATAAAAAGATGATATCGGCACAAGCAACACTATAGAGATAATCGACTAAGTAATTGCTCAAGAAAATGAACAGCATAGACCCCAGTCACCACTAAACCGAGTCTTAAGCTTATCCATCTTTGAAAGTAATGAAGATGAAGGAGAGTCTGAGGTGCTTGCTATGATGGAAAAACAACCTGAATGGATTAGATCTAGACCACACCGGTGGGAAGATCTAAGACCACCACCATCTGATGTCACTGAAGAACCAAAAATAGGGGTAAATCTGAAGCAGTTACCAAGAAATCTGAAGTATGTATTTCTAGACACTGAAAAAAATGCCCAGCTATCATCAATGCTAGTTTACAAAGTGTCCAAGAAGCAGAACTCATTCAGGTGCTTAAAAAATACAAAGGTGCAATCGGATGGGCAATTGAAGACTTAAAAGGTATAAGCCCGACTGTTTGCATGCACAAGATCTTAATGAAAGATGATCACAAACCGGTAGTGCAACCACAACGAAGACTTAACTCATCCATGAAAGAAGTGGTACGCAAAGAAGTTGTAAAACTCTTGGATGCGGGCCTAATCTACCCTATCTCCGATAGCTCTTGGGTAAGTCCAGTCCACATGGTACCAAAAAAAGGGGCACAATGGTAATAAAAAATGAAAAGAATGAGTTGATTCCAACCCGAATTGTTACAGGTTGGAGAGTGTGCATCGATTATAGAAGACTAAACGTGGCAACAAGGAAGGATCACTTCCCGTTACCATTAATTGATCAAATGCTAGAAAGGTTAGTCGGTCACGATTACTATTGTTTCCTAGACGGTTACTCGGGGTACAACCAGATTACGGTTGCCGCTGAAGACCAAGAGAAGACCGTATTTACATGCCCCTATGGTATTTTTGCTTATAGAAGAATGCCATTCGGATTGTGCAACGCACCGGCCACCTTTCAAAGGTGTATGACTTCAATCTTTGCTGACATGCTTGAAAAACATATGGAAGTATTTATGGATGACTTTTCAGTATTCGGTTCTTCATTTGATAATTGTTTGACTAACTTGTCACTTGTGTTAGAAAGATGCCAGCAAACAAATTTGATCCTGGATTGGGAAAAATGTCACTTCATGGTCCGGGAAGGAATAGTCTTGGGATACAAGATCTCCAACAAAGGTATCGAAGTGGCCATAGCAAAAGTGGAGGTAATAGAAAATTTACCACCACCGGTAAATGAAAAAGGCATCCGAAGCTTCTTAGGACATGCGGGTTTCTACCACAGGTTCATAAAAGATTTCTCCAAGATTGCCAAACCGCTGACTAGTCTGCTGGTAAAAGATACCCAGTTCTTATTTGACAAGGAATGTAGGCAAGCCTTAGAGGCCTTGAAGAAGGAGTTGGTGTCAGCCCCCATAGTTATTGCCCCAGATGGGTCTCTTCCTTTTGAGATAATGTGTGATGCGAGTGATAACGTAGTAGGGGCAGTACTAGGGCAACGCAAGGAGAAGCTCTTGCATGTGATCTATTATGCAAGCCACATACTAAACCCTGCTCAAATGAACTATGCAACCACAGAAAAAGAACTCCTGGCGATGGTATACGCGTTTGATAAGTTCAGATCCTATCTGCTGGGATCAAAGGTAATTGTATATACTGACCATGCTGCTTTAAAATATCTTTTTGCAAAACAGGAATCAAAGCCAAGGCTGTTGCGATGGATCCTACTACTACAAGAATTCGACCTGGAAATCAAAGACAAAAAGGGTAGTAAAAACATTGTTGCTGATCACTTGCCTCGGATGACTCTGATTCAAGAAACAGAAGAAATGCACCCCATCAGAGATGAGTTCACAGACGAACGTATTCTAGCCGTGACGCAGATCCCATGGTTCGCCGATTATGCGAACTTTGTGGTAGGTGGACTCATACCTGATGACTTTGACTCTAACAGAAGAAAAAAGTTTGGGCATGATTGCAGGTTCTATGTGTGGGACGATCCATTCCTTTACAAAAAGGGATTAGATGGACTGGTCAGGAGATGTGTTCCAGAGGAAGAGCAGAGGGACATCTTAAAAGCCTGTCATAACTTAGAATATGGAGAACATTTTAGCGGAGACAGAACCGCAGCCAAAGTCCTCCAGTCTGGATTGTACTGGCCTACATTGTTCAAAGACGCATAAGTAGTGGTAAAAGAGTACGACAGATGTCAGAGAACAGGCAACATATCCAAAAGAAATCAGATGCCTCAGAATGCCATGTTAGAGGTTGAACTGTTCAACGTATGGGGGATAGATTTCATGGGACCCTTCCCGCCGTCCTTTGGAAAGCAATACATTCTGGTTGCGGTTGACTATGTGTCGAAATGGGTGGAAGCAGTTGCACTGCCCACGAATGATGCAAAAGTGGTAATAAATTTCCTTAAGAATTGTATCTTTGCGCGGTTTGGGGTTCCAAGAGCACTGATTAGTGACGAGGGTACCCACTTCATGAATAAGTTGATGGAAAACCTACTGCGGAAATACAATGTCAAGCATAGAATCGCCACACCATACCACCCCCAGACTAGTGGACAGGTTGAGGTATCAAATCGACAGATCAAGAAAATCCTCGAAAAGACCGTCAGTGCCTCACGAAAAGATTGGTCAATCAGGCTCGATGACGCACTTTGGGCATACCGAACAACGTTCAAAACCCAATAGGTATGTCCCCGTATCCACTGGTCTATGGTAAAGCTTGTCATCTACCACTCGAACTTGAGCATAGGGCGTTCTGGGCTACCAAATTCCTCAACTATGATCTTTCCAAAGCTGGTAAATCTCGGATCCTCCAATTACAAGAGCTGGAAGAATTCAGAAATAGAGCATATGAGAATGCCAAGATATACAAGAGCAAACCAAAATATGGCATGACAGGCGCATTCAGAAGAAAGACCTTCAGGAAGGATAACTTGTGTTATTATTTAACTCAAGGTTGAAGCTCTTCCCAGGGACACAAAGGTCACGATGGTCGGGACCTTTTGAGATACATCAAGTATTTGCGCATGGAGTCGTTGAACTAAAAAATCCTGCAAACGGAGACACGTTCAAGGTGAATGGGCAGAGAGTTAAACCGTACATACAAGACCAAGAGGGTGGTCCAATCGAAAAAATTCGGCTCACCTAAGCAGACGAAGCACCGTCGAGCCATGCGACGTTAAACAAAACGCTTCGTGGGAGGCAACCCACGCCTTTTATTTCTAATCAGTTTTGTGTATCTGTAGGTTTATACAGTAGCTTTACAAGGAGGGAACATCACATAGCCAGAGGAACCAGCAATTGACCCGACGAGAAAACCAAAAAACGGTCAAAAGGATAGCCTGACACGGCCACCCGTGTCAGCTGACACGGGCCGTGTCAGGAGAGGGAAAAGCAAACGAGAAAATGGGAAAACAGTGGCTTGACATGGCCACCCGTGTCAGGAGCACTGAAAGAAACAACAATTTTTGAATTATTAAACAGTAGCCTAACACGGGCGGTCGTGTCAGCTGACACGGCCCGTGTCAGGAGCACTGAAGGAAAATATTGAACTTTTGGAATCCAGTAGCCTGACAGGGGTACCCGTGTCAGCTGACACGGCCGTGTCAGACAGGCGAATTTTTTGATTTTTTTTTTTAAAATTTGAATTTTTGTGGGACCCACCCACTTAGTCCACCATTAACCACACCTTTTCGCCATTAACCTTATCATTATCTAATTTTCCTCCTACGCCTCATTATTCTCTCTCATTATTCTTCATCTCTTTCTCTCACACTCTTTCAAATTCCATTAAAACTCATAGACCTCACCACACAAAACCTTCCATAACCCCCATTTCCATTCACCTATCGCCAAAACACCCTTCACGAATATTACTCCAGTCGTCGTCCCGGTCCTAACCACAATTTCAGATTTTCCTAACTCGAAAGTTCAAATTATTTCTAATTTTTGCAGGTCCAAAATGCCCCCGCGGAGAATCCTCACTAAAAAGCAACAACTCGCGGAAATGACAAAGTCACGGAAGCGCCCGAGTCAGAATCCTAATCCACACAACATTGTGTTTGACAATCCGAAACAAGAACGGAGATACCAAATTCATCGGAAGCGCAAACTCACGCCGACAAGGTATATGTGTGAGCATACTCTGAACGCTCTGGGGCTGAAGATGGAGGTATACCGGATGTTCCATGTTTTGGGAATGCTCGAGTTCATGAGTTTGGAAGCGCCAACATACGAGCGTATTACTCTCGAATTCCTCAGCACGTTGGAATTCCAGCTGGAAAAAAGGTGGATTGACACGACCAGGTATTATTTCGGCACCTTACGTTTCCGATTATTTAATAATTATCATGAGTTGTCTGTTGAGGAGTTAGTTGCAATACTCCGACTCCCTCTAAACGGACCAGGAGCGGTCCCAGACGGGTTCTCACCTAAGGATTTCTGGATTTCCATCACCGGGAGGACGAATTACTCCTCCAAAGGTGCGAAAGCCTCGGGCATCCAGAATCCATGTTTCAGGTACACTCAGAAGGGTTTAGCCTATACCCTGTTTTGAAGAGGCGATAGCACAGGAGTAGCTACTCAGAGAGAGCTATTCTTTATGTACTCGATGGCTCAAACCAAAGCCATCAATGTAGCTGCCTTTGCAGCAGACTATCTGGGCAGAGTCGGTCGAGCAAACTCCGGAGGCATATCCGTAGGGGGTATGATCACCCAAATCGCTGAGCATTTCGGGTATCAAGCTGTTTTACTCGAAGACACGCCAATTGCAGGTAACACAAAAATTGACATGTCTGCTCTAATTTCACAAGGTATGATTGTTGTTGCCCCTACTTACTATTCCGTATAAGAGGTTTATCATCGCTCTGCCGGATCTGGACAGAGTTGCTATTACTGACTGTGCTAATTGGTTGTATGTGAGCGTCGACCCCGATGCGGATGAAGGTCACGAAACTGACCATTTTACTGCAAGTGAGCAATTTATGGATGACCAGGTGGAAGGGACGGAAATAGAAGAAGAAGATCCTCAAGCACCTCCTGAACAGTTTGTCCCACCGCATCAGGAACTCACCCAACAGGCGGTGGGTTCATCATCTTGGTCAACTGACCAATGGAGCTAGGTACAAACCGAGATAGGTGACTTGATAACGAAACAACAACGACAAGGCATCGAGCAAGCCCGTTAAGGAGCGATGTTGGATGAGATGAGCAGCATGATGCGACAGTTGATGTTACATTTCCCGCAACCACCTCCTCAGTAGGACCCTGTGAGTACCCTCCTCCGCTCTTGTTCAAAAACATTGGGGACAATGTTGAGTTCAAGTGTGGGGGAGATTTTATGTCTTTTATTAGTATTTTATTCTCAGTATTTTGTTATTGTGTTATTTTACTTTTGTGCATTCTAGATTTGATTTTTCTGGTTGAAGGTACATTTTGCTACGAGTGTGTCAAGTCTGTGTTGACAGGTTGGAAATAGTAATGATCACAATTGAGAGTGGATACAAAGATCACACCACTCACCACGGCTTGTTGAGAAGGATCTCCCCAAGAAGTTGACACTGCTGAAAGTAAAGATCGGACGCAACATATACAGCTTAACCGACATGAGTATCTTGTATAATCCGAAGTAAAGAAGAGATCACACCAAACTAATGAGTACTGTGGGTCCTGTCAAAGCTGAACCAAACAAAGAGAGTCATACAAATCCAAACACATTGATCATCATGAGAGACATTCAGGTTTGTCTTTATCACTCTGAATTTGCGGAGACTCTCTGGGACTGTCACTGCATGATACACACACTGATGCACATTGTTTGAAATTAACCCCGAGCCTTTCTAGCCATCCCGAATAATTATATCCCTCGTTAACCCCAGTTGAGCCTATATCCATTGCAAGCTTGCCGAATCACAAATAAGGGATCAAACATAAGGCAAACAAACAAAGGTTAAGGGATGAATCAAGTCATTGTCAAGATCAATCATCCATTTTGGTGGACTATGGTTTACACCTTATCAACACCCAAGTTCCATTGATATTGACAAGACTTGATTAGATTAACCAAGAATCAAGGGTTTATTGTAAGTCACGAGCATGGAGTCTAGGTAAGAACCATCCCAAAGGAGTGAACTAAGGATAAAAACCTGTAGATCATGTTCTAAAAAGTTCCCAAAGTCTTAATTCCATCTATCGGATATTACAGGTTAGGATGACTGACTCATCAACCCATAATATTTTCAAGAGAAACTCGTCTGAGTGTAGTATCGTGTAACAACTGTTATCAAGTCTACACTTGAACAGTCTCCGCACTACATCCTAAATAGGCCAAGAGGGGTTAAATGTTCTACGATCCTCAGCTTCTCGGACCCCAAATTAGAGATAGTAATGCCTAACCACAAATACTTGTGTGACATTTCCAAATCCAAAAGGGTCCCCACTGAGCAGATGGGTCTCAAGCCAACTTGTTAAGGACTACTCCATACAAGTCGAACATGACTATACCATCCTCCTATCTTAATTTCACTCAAGTTTGGGTTAGAACTTATCTCACCACTCAAAGATCACCAAGCACAACAAGCAGATTATATCATACAAACAAATATATATACGTCAATTATATACAATTATATACACACAAAAAAGTAGGCTAAACCCACTGGAGACTACTCCCCAGCAGATCACCACTTAATTTCTATAGCGGTAAATTCATGACCATCAAGCTATGGATAAGCTAGACGTCAATAAAACCAGAGTCGCCAGCGCGCTTTTGTTGTTTCCAAGGGAAAAGGGAAAAGTACGAACAAAACCCAAAAATAAGAAGTTTTCAAATCAAAACTAATAAAATACCAGAGATTACAAGTAAGGGGGTTGGTTACACAGAGGGAAGGTGTTAGCACCCAAAGTGTCCTAGGTACTCCTAGGGAGCCCTTTCTTGTGTGCATATGTATTTTGTACAAAAATAATGTTTACAAACAAATAGAATGGGGGGATGAGAAGAGAATTCATTAATTATATTTTTATGTTTGACAAGACCTTCGGACTTGTGCCTACGTACCAACATAAAAATGAGGAATCAAAACCTCGTAGTTCGTGGTATAAATTTCAAAGTGGATGCATTGCTTTTAACAAAACTAAGTTTGAAAGGCACAAAGGCCTGAAATGGTTTGAATGTGTTATTTCTTTTTGGATTTTTTTAAAGTTTTAAGTCAAGTATAATTAAGTCTATTTACAAGTTTGATTAAGAAAAGAAGTTTGAAAATGCAATGGCATAAGGCCAAAGTTTCTAATTTGCAATATGGTCTAAGTTTAGAAAAACAGACACAAGCAAAGAAGATTTTTAAAAGGAGGGAGATACTTTAAAATTAAAGAAGTGGGGAGGAGATGAAGAGACTAATCCTAAGCATAAATTTAAAAGTTAAGAGTTGAAAAGATCTGACCAATGGGATGCAATCCAATAGGCAAGAATGTCATATAGAAACCCAAAGTCCCTTGGACATTAGAATCAAGCAACAAATAATGCACAATATATCAACTTAAAGAGTAAAGGCATCAAATAAAGATAGCCACATCCAAGCTTAGCAACTCCAGGATCTTCTTCCAATTCGCCCATGTAGCAGATGAATTCCATAATGCACAAATCAGAAGCTCAAAATAATAGCTTCACAATGATCATATTGCAGATGAACTCAAATGGATCTTCAATGATGTATCAGATGAAGTTTCAAATCCCAAGCACTTGGTTACATGAAAGTTGGCATTGGCCAAGTCCTTTGCATGAAAGTTTCCAATTTTCTTGACTTTATAGGCTCATGGTAGATAATATATGCATAAGATTATGAATTTAGAAGTGTCCCTTGAGAAATTTGATCAATTGGTGAAGAAGCTTGTTGAAGAAGTTACTCAGGATACCCAGACAAACTAGGGTTTCCAAGGCAAACCAACTCCATACTCTTGAATAATACTTGATCAAAATAATTTGTAAAGATCATTGGGACTCATAAATGATGCTTTGAGACATTGTGGATCAATCATTGGTTGTGCTATTAGCCATGAGGGTCTTAAACCGTAGATATGAACTTGATAGATCAATGGTGATAATGCCCTTCCTACAAAAGAGTTAGGCAAATGCAAAGACATATTTTTGGTATTTTTGTTAGTAAAAATGATAATACACAAGCATGATACAATCATATGGTGCTTGGTGATCTCTCCCAAAACAAACCCAATGAAAGAGGGGTAAGGAGTATGCCAAGGTATGATCCCAATGCTAATGCATATGATGAGGTTGCATGAGGGATCTTAGGGTCAAAATTGGGGTCTTACACCTTGGACTTTAGAATCAAGCAACAATCAATACACAAATAGCAATTTGAAGAGCAAGGCATCAAATAAATATGGTCACATCCAAGCTTAGCAACTCCATGATCTTCTTCAAAAATTGCCCATGTATCAGATGACTCCAAAGATGGCATAAGACACAGGTTCAAAATAACAGCTTCGTAATGATCATGTTGTAGATGAACTCAAACAGATCTTCGATATTGTATCAGATGAATGTTCATTTCACAAGCACTTGGTTTCTTGAAAGTTGGCATTGGCCAAGTCCTTTGCATAGGGAGTGTTGCCTAAACTCTAAGTCCAATAGTCTCAGATCAAACCAACAGTCCACACAAGATATTTTTTTGGGTTTTTGTTCTTATTATGTACATTAAGGTAAAATGACCACACAAACAAACAAGTATATATAAACACAATATTTCAAAAAATATGGTCTAAGTGGACAAAGTGAAAATGACACTAAAGTAAACAACTTGAATGGTATGAATAATGACAAATGAATAAAGCTTAAAAATTAAATTGCATCTAAAGTAAATGACTTGAAATTAAATGTTAGTTGTTAGTGGATTAGAAGTTAGTATTACTTTTGCTTTGTTTTTGTTTAAGTCATTCTTTGGATAACACTTAACCCACTTATCACAAGCATGGATCTTTGAACTAAGATATCTTCCAAAGGAAGGAAAAAAGGCCAAGTTTCCACATAATACCATGAAAGAGGGGAGACTTACAATCTCACTAACTAGAATGTTATGCCTTTTGTGTCAAAATTTAGCGTTATGTTAAGCTATCGTAATCGGACTTATGTAGAAGTCACAACTATTTGAGATCGGGCAATATAATTTTGGTGTTAATGCATGTTAGATACATAGTATAATGGACTATGCTCATGAAACATACCACACACAACAAGAACATGCAAAATGGGGGACCTAATCTCATCCATACTTATGTTGATTTTGCAATCAACTAGCCATAGGATATAGAGATATCATAGGTCCATGACATAAATGGATAAAGAAGGGGAATGAGATGAAGAGGGAGGGGGAATGGATTCAACACAAATTGGTCAAAGTAGAACTTTTAACAAATTAAGATCATTCATTCATTTTGGGAGATGGAATGCACATTCCATGAATCCCCTAAATTCAATGATCTTAACCTAGCAAAGTCAAATCAACCTTGACCAAGGCCCAACAACACTAGTCAAACTCACAAAGTCAATTAAAATGGCTCCACACAATTTATTTGGCATTTAAACACTTAAAAATAATAAAAGTATGCATTAAATTGAATTATGGTTGGCCAATTTCCTAAAACCTCATCAAAACACCAAAGAAATGACCATGAGATTTATCATAGGTTAAACAAAGTCAAAGGACCTTGGAGAAAAAATTTCATAATTTTTGGAAACTTAAAAGTATTTTTAAAAAATTAAAAATATTCATAAAATCAATTAAATCATGAAAAATATTAATAATGATCCAAAAAATAATTTTAATTCAGAAAATGAAAGAGGATTTTATTTAATTTTTTTTGATGAAACTCCCATATTTTTTGGATCAATATTAAATTTAATATGAATTAATGAAAATAAAATAAATAAAATGAAAATCAATTAATCAGAAAAACGTGGACCACTTGATCTCCCTTATTAATTGAGGTGACATATCAAGTGGACCAAAACGTGCGTTCCATCATACACTTGAGTCAGCGCGCCACACAATTGGTATCCAAAAGGAACGCTCGTGATTAAAACAAAATGACTTGATCATGTGGCTCAAAACCTATCCAACTCACCACCGGAACAAAGCGCCGCTCACCTTCTCAAGCGACTTTGGCCGGACTGGTTCACTCATCACCATCACAAAAATGAAAAAGAAGGATATGATTTTAAAGTAAAAATGGCGTTGAATACGAATCTGCCCTCAATTCATCCTAACTCCAAGTATGTTGAGAGATACATGGAGTTGAAATTTGAGGTACATGAACTAAGTTGCTTCGATTTGACCTCAAAGCAACTCAATCTTCTTGCCTACATTGGTAGGACTTCAGACAACCAAGGATCCAAGAGAATTGATGAGAATTGAGAGAGAATCGGAGAGAAGAAAAAATCTGGAAAATACCTTCAATGTTATGCAGAACTCGGTCTCTCTTGCTTTGATTCTTGTTTGATCTTACTCAGGAAGCTTGCAGGAGTGGCTTAGAATTGAAACAAAGCTTTGGATCCCCGGAGTTTTGAATCTCCAAATAGTGAGATTCAAACTCAATTTTCAAAAGAAAATTCTCAGATTTTCCTTTCAAATGTGAGGGTTAGAGGTATTGGATCAAAGCTGGCATGCAAGGGTCCCTAATTCTGATGCAAGGGACTCTTATTTATAGCTGAGGCAAGTGATATTTGCACCTTCAAAGTTGTTTCCAAATTTGGAAATTAAGTGATGCATGCTTGCATGGGCGTGTACAGGCCCATGAAGCCACTCACTTAAGTCTATAGTTACATGCAATTGAGTCTGAAAGTGAATTGGAATGCAAGGCAAAGATGTACAACTGCTTGAAGTTTGATTCTTACCAAATGATGATGCCATGTTTAATCCATGTGCAAACCACTCAAACCTTGTCCAAAATGGATGAAATTGGACTATTTGGAGGTTAGATCAAGAGGAACAACTCTTATGTTAAACACTTTTCCATTTGAAGCTTGTATCATGATGAATTTTGAGGTGGAAGTTTGGAAATTTTAACATATCAAAAAAAATTCTAAGTGTCAAGCCATATGTTCACTTATTCCACCTTAGCTAACTTTTTATGTGGGCTTCAAATAAGAAATGTGTCTTCATCAAAGTTGTAGATCTTTCAAAATAATTCAAAATGGTAACAAATTTGACCTCATTTGGATTTAGGATGAATGCGTTATTCATTTTTGAAGTTGAGGAAAATCACTTATTCAATGGCATTAGTCCAAAATGACCTATAATATATCCTCATATCACATGCTCATAAAAGTTGAATTAGCTCTTCCTCCAAACATAAAATTTGAAGTAGACACCTTAGATTTGATTTTGCAACTTGTAAATCTTTCATCTCGTAAAAATTAAGCAAGTTATGCCCTTGGGAAGTTGACCTCCAAATTAGGGTTTAGACAAAATGACCTATAATCTTTCACCTTAAAAAATGACTTTACAAGCAAAACTATCTCTAGACCTCAACATTAAAGTTGTTTGAAATGTCATTTAGAGTAAAGTTTCTCTTGGAGTCATTTTCATATGATAAAAATTGTAGGAGATAGGGTCTAGGGAACCTCAAATTTGATCAGATGAATTCCTCCAGTCAACCACCATCAACCAACTTGCTAGCTTGCAATTCTCTTGACTTTTTGGATACATGGGAGATCATACATGCATAAGATGATGAAATTTGAAGTGTCCATTGAAATATTTTATCAATTGGTGAAAAAGCTTAGTGAAGAAGTTACACAAGATACCTAGATGAATTAGGGTTTCCAAGGCAGACCAATTCCAAACTCTTGAAGAATTCTTGATCAAAATAACATGTAAAGATAATGGGGACTCATATATGATGCCTAGAGCCACTGTGTATCATCTCTTGGTTGAGCTCTTAGCAATGAGGGTCTTAAACCTTATATGTGAACTTGATAGATCAAAGGTGATCAAGTGCCCTACCTACAAAAGAGTTAGACAAATGCAAAGACATATTTTTGTTATTTTAGTTAGTAAAATGGATAAAATACAAAGTATGATACAATCACATGGTGCTTGGTGATCTCTCCCAAAACAAACCCAATGAATTAGGGGTAAAGAGGATGCCAAGGTATGATCCTAATGCTAATGCTTATGATGAGATAGCATGAGGGATCTTAGGGTCAAACTTGGGGTCTTACAAGGATAAAACCTGTATATCATGTTCTAAAAAGTTCCCAGAGTCTTACTTCCATATATCGGTTTTACAGGTTAGGATGACTGACTCATCAACCCATAATATTCTCAAGAGAAACTCGTATGAGTGTAGTATCGCGTAACAATTGTTATCAAGCCTACACCTGAACAGTCTCCGCACTACGTCCTAAATAAGCCAAGTTGAGTTAAATGTTCTACGGTCCTCAACTTCTCGGACCCCAAATTAGAGAAAGTAATGCCTAACCACAAATAACTTGTGTGACATCAATAGCTCAAAAAGGGTCTCCACTTAGTAGATGGGACTCAAGCCAACTTGTTAAGGACTACTCCACACAAGTCGACATGACTATACCATCCTCTTATCTTAATTGCACTCAAGTTCAGGTTAGAACTTATCTCACTACTCAGAGATCACCAAGCACAACAAGCAGATTATATCACACAAAACAAATATACAAGCATCAAATATACAATTATATACACATGAAAAAGTAGGCTAAATCCATTGAGGACTACTCCCCAGCAGAGTCGCCACTTAATTTCGGTAGCGGTAAATTCATGACCATTAAGCTATGGGTAAAGTTAACGTCAATAAAACCAGAGTCGCCACCACGCTTTTATTGTTTCCAAAGAAAAAAGAAAAAGTACGAACAAAACCCAAAGATAAGAAGTTTTCAAATCAAAACTAATAAAATTCCAGAGATTACAGGTAAGGGGGTTGGTTACACAGAGAGAAGGTGTTAGCACCCAAAGTGTCCTAGGTACTCCTAGGGAGCACTTTTTTATGTGTGTATGTATTTTGGTATAAAATGATGTTTGCAATAAATAGAGTGTGGAGATGAGAAAATAATTCATTAATTATATTTTTTGTGTTTGACGAGACATTCGGACTTGTGCCTACGTACCAACATAAAAGAGGGATCAAAACCTCGTAGTTCGTGGTATCAATTTCAAAATAAATGGATTGCTTTTAACAAAAATTTAAGTTTAAAAGAGGCACAAAAGGGCCTAGAAGGGTTTGAATGAGTGTTAGTTCTTTTTGTCTTTTGGAATTTTAAGTCAATATGATTAGATTTATTTACAAGTTTGATTAAGAAAAGAGTTAAAAAAAGAAATGGCATAAGGCCAAAGTTTCTAATTTGCAATAAAGTATATGTTTTGAAATCACAAGCAAAGAAGGTTTTTGAAAAGAGGGAGAGATTTGAAATTTAAGAAAGTGGGAGGAGATGAAGAGACTAATCCTAAGCAAAAATTTAAGAGTTAAGAGTTGAAAAGATCTGTCAAATAGGATGCTATCCAGTTGACAAGAATGTCATATAGAAACCCACTTTTCCTTTGGACTTTAAATCAAGCAATATCAATAAGTAAGCAAGATGAAGAGCAAGGCATCAAATAAAGATAGCCACATCCAAGCTAGCAACTTCATAGTCTTCTTCATAATCTTCCCCATGTATCAGATGACATACTTCTTAAATGGCTCAGAATAAGGCATTAGACATAGGTTCAAAGTAAAAAATTTCATTAAGACCATGTAGCGGATGAATTCATGAAGATCTCAATACTTGCATCAGATGAAAATTCAAATCACAAGAACTTGGTTTCAGAAATGTTGGCATTGGCCAAGTCCTCCAATTTTGATCCAAATGAGATTATCTTGGATGTTTTAGAAAGGTGAGATAAAGGGGAACAACTTTCATTTTGAACACGTTTTCATTTGAAGCTTGCATCATGATGAATTTTGAGGTGGAAGTTTGGTAAATCAAACATATTTGAAAATTTTCTAAGTCCCAAGTCAAATGTTCACTTCTTCCACCTTGAATAACTTTTTCTATGGACTTCAAATGAAAAAAGTTCCTTCATCAAAGTTGTATATATTTAAAAGCTATTCAATATGGTCACAAATGTGACCTCATTTGGAGTTTTCATGAAGGAGTTATACATTTTAGAAGTTAAGGAAATTCACTTGTTCAATGGTGTTGGCCCAAAATGACCTATAACGTTTTCACTTGGCACATGCATTTTAAAGTTAAATTTGCACTTCCTCCAAACATAAAAGTTTAAGCAAACATCGTGAGTTTGATCATGCAATTCGAATGGCTTTCATCTTAAAAGAACTGAGAAAGTTATGGTCTTGGGAAGTTGACCTCCAAATTAGGGTTTAGACAAAATGACCTATAATCTTTCACCATAAAAAATGACTTTCCGAGCAAAACTAGCTCTTGACTTTAACATGAAAGTTGTTTGGAATGTCATTAGAGTAACTTTTCTCTTGTAATCATTTTCATATGGCAAAAATTGTAGGAGATAGGGTCTAGGGAACCCCAGTTTTGACTAGTTGACTTTCTCTGTTCAACCACCATGAACCAACTTGCTAGCTTGACATTCTCTTGACTTTTGGGACTCATGGAGGATCATATATGCCTAAGATGATGTAATGTGAAGTACCCCTTGAAATATTTGATCAATTTGTTGAAGAAACTTGTTGAAGAAGTCACACAAGATACCCAGATGAATTAGGGTTTCCAAGGCAAACCAACTCCAAACTCTTGATGATTTCTTGATAAAAATGACATGTGAAGATCATAGGGATCCATATATGATACTTAGAGCCAATGAACCATTTCTCGATTGAGCTCCTTGCATTGAGCGTCTCAAACCCTAGATATTACACTTGATAGAGCATAGGTGAGCATGTACACTACCTACAAAAGCAACAAAATATATATTGACATATTTTTGGTATTTTGGTTAGTAAATAATAAAAAATGAAGTATGAAACAATCCAAAGTGATTGGTGATATCTCCCAATACAAACTCAATGAATGATGGGGGAAGGAGGATGTCAAGGTGTGATCCCAATGTTATGCATATGATGAGATATCATGAGGGATCTTAGGGTAAAAATTGGGGTCTTACAGGAATTGAGGACATTAATTTCTTTTTCCAAGATTTGAGTCTGTTCGACATGATGCACTCCCACTTGGATTTCAGTGTCGAGCTCGGAACAGTCGAGCTTCTGAATTTCCTTTTGGCGCTCTTTGGCCTGTTGGATTTTGGTTTGTAGCTCTTCAATCTGTCGTTCCCATGAGGTGATATTATTGGCCCAAGTCTCAAATTCCCATTTTCTTTGCTCGAGGCATTGTTCCAGTTTTGTAACCTTGTTGGTAGATTCGCTCGCAACATCCCATTCAGCTCATTGGGTCTCCATTTTATTATGAATTTTGTTCAAGGCTTCCCTCCTGCAATTGAAGTCTATTGTGATCTGGTTAATAAGCAACACAAGCTCCAAATGATATATGCGATTTCAGGAGGAGCAGTTAAGATATCGATTTGTTTCAATAAATCCTTGATTTTAAAATAGGCAGGGGAATTTCGTTCAAGGGTTTGAAGCAAATCAGCATCAAACGCTTTCTTCTTAATCTTTTTTAACAGTTAATCAGTAGAATTACTAGAGGGCTGGCGACCAGAAGCAGTCGAAGAACTTGAGCACTTGTCAGTCGAACTACCCTTTGCACTCATAATTGACTTTAGATATTCTGTTGGGTTGGTTTTCTTCAAGTTGTCCAATTCCTCTTGGGAAAGATCAGCGGATGTTCCAGTCGAATGAGCTTTAGTATCATTGACAGTTTCAGAGGTTGGATTAGTCTTGAGCATTTCACTTGATCCTGCATCATTCTCATCATCCTCTTCTTCATTTGGAAGGTTTTTTGCATAGTTGAACATAGGATGATCTTCATTTTGATAGTTTGTTTCTTCTCGGTCTTCATCTTCAATGGCTTCATGTTCTTCTTCTTTCTCTTCTTCTTGATTAGAATAAGTGGTTTGGGATTGCTAGGTAGTATCTTTTGGAGGAGAGGTTTCTTGTTGTTCCTCAACAGGCTTATTAACTTCGCCCATGGATCCTTTGGTTGATTCTTTATTGGAGATGGGTTGATATGAAGGAATGTTGGTACTCCCAGGGATAGTATGCTTGATGCTTGATTGTTCTACAACATCTGCACCATCCTGTCAAGGTAATCGGGTTATGATGTGTAGAAAACAAAGAGAAGAGGAAAAATGGTTAAAATATTTCGAAGAGAAGTTTTATCACCTTAGGACCTTATGCACATGGGCTAGAGTTGTCACTCTCGATCCTTTCAGGAGTGCCCTTGGCCGTAAGATCATGGTTATCATTTATCACCTTGGGAGTATCAGGCTTCTGAGGTTTTATTTTTATGGTGATTTTTTATTGTGAAGTGGCGTCAAAAGTCTTTACCTTCTTTTTATTGGAAATCTTGGAGGTATCAGGTGAAAGATCATCATCATCTGATTCGACTACTTGAACTTGAAGTTCTTTAGCCTTTCGTTTCTTAGGAGTTGGAGGTGGCTTTCGATGTATCTAAAAATAACATAAGCATTAGCATTTTGAAAAGTGCATTAAATTAAATAAAGACCGAAAGCGTACCTTTGTTGTTGCTTTAGTGTTTTCTTCTTCATGGCCTTCATCTTTGGCCAGACTAGCAGTTTTCTTTGTTGGAGCTTTTGGTGGTTGTTTTCTTTCGATGGCTAAGATAAATATGTCAAAAACAATTGCCATAAGTAAAAAAAAAAGACATCAAGAAACTGTTAGAAGAAAAAGTAAACTAAAAATCCTCCTATTCCACACCTTTAAGTACATGAGAAATTACTTGGACATGCTCTATGCCAATATAAAGATAACCATCGAAACTGTCCAGAGTGTGCTTAGTCAGAACCACCTGTTTGGAAAGCTTTCGATAATCTTGTCGAAGAATTTTCACGAAGTCCCCACAGACAAGCCAATCTGGAAACGGAGGGCTAAATTCCATGCCGAAATCAGCAGATGGTAGTCGAGGGAACCTTAGTGGGTGCAAATTAAAAGCTAATTCATACCTTTGTTCATGTTTAACATATGAAGGTAGTTTTAAATCCTCGAGTTTCTTTGTAAAATTCTCTTTCAAAGTGACAGCTGCCTCGCGGATTTGTCCTATGAGTCGAAGTACCTTTCTTGGATTTGTCCTATACAAAAGTGAAAGCATTGGTTAAATGTTGAGTAAACACAGAAACATCAAACATTTTTGTGGAGTAATAATGTATCCACCAAATATCATATTCTTGGGTACAGTAAAATGATGGTTTGAATTAGACGTGAGTGAATTGTGTAATACCGGAATATCAAGATATTTCCTCATTGCATTCGGCTTCAGTGTGATGCATGTTGTAGAGAATGACATAGCTCTTCTTGTTGAAAACTGGTTTAGGCATGATCTGGTTAAGACCAAATTATCGAGAAACGAGATTTAGTTGATAATTAAGAAGGATGTTTTGGTTCTTTGACGGTATGAGCCTTAGAGAGATTAGTTTTGGGGTGAGAAATGCTTCCCATATGGATAAAGACACTGCCTCTTGATCTTTCGATGGAGTGGGTAATTTTTTAGTGAACCACTCAAGGTTGTGAGTTCTATTGGCGAAGGGAGCCATGGAAGGGGTAAAATTATAGCGCTTAGCATACATCATCAAGTACCCAGTGAAAGTTTATCGGAGGTTGAGTCATTAGGAGTCAGTTGAACAAGACGTGTCCCTTCGGCCCGTCTGTTTTTGATCTCGTCGGCTTCCTTATTAATTATGTTGTGGGTTGACAAAGATGATTTGAAAGTAGCATTCAACCATAATTGGAGCAACCAGTATGGGCCAGCTAGTAGAAGTTTTGATCCTGGTCGAAAGTTTTTGAGGATTTCGACACCTTTTCCTAAAGACTCATAGAGGCGGCCTAGAATCATTTGGCTAAGGCACAACTTGTGTCCGACATGTAGTTGGTGTTCCATATTTAGATATTTATTCGCCACTTGTAGGGACTTCGAGCAAAAAATACATTGAGACAACCAGAGTTCTAAGAAGGCAATTTGTTCTTCATTAGAGACTTCGTCAGTATCTTGGTTATGGTGATCTAAGATATAATTGGTAAAGGTGACCCTATTACCATCGAAGCCAATTGAGTCCTCAGTGTCGCATTACGCGAAAAACCGGCGGGAAAACGAAACAACAGAGCCGCCACCGTGCGTTATTTATCCCAAAGGAGGGAAAGGAAACGCTCGAAGTAAACCTGGAAAGGAATGGTCTCGCGACCAGAGAAAGATGGGATCGGGAGTCGGTTATGCGAAGGGAAGGTATTAGCACCTCTACACATCCGTCGTACTCGACGGGATCCGCGCTCAGAAAGAAAGGATAAGGTTGCTAAAAACTGATCACAAACTGCACACAAAGTTGGAAGGAACACACAGAAAGACAAGAGAAACAGGACTCGGCAGGATATCGTATCCTGGGCCTACGTAGTCTGTCAAGTACAGACATCAGAGTCGACAAAGTTCGGGACAGGGGAAACGTGCTCGCTAGGATGTCGCATCCTATGCATACGTATCTTCTCTGACAGAAGAAGAATCAGAGCACTCGTAGCTCGGCTAATGCACACCAAACAAAACCACACCGGAAACCGACTGCCAATCGCTGGGCTTACGTCAGACTCCACACAAACAGGCAAACCTGGAAACCGAATGCCAATCGCTGGACTTACATCAGACTCCGAACCAACAAACAAACACAGGAAACCAACTGCCAATCGCTGGACTTACGTCAGACTCCAACAAGCAAACAAGACACAGGAAACCAACTGCCAATCGCTGGACTTACGTCAGACTCCAAACACACACAAAGGGGTTGCAAAAGAAAAAGGGCGCCCGAAGAGATCAGCTCATCTCCTGCCTACGTACCTCATTTGGTATGAGGATCAGGGCGACGTAGTTCCCCTTAACAGGGAAAGAACTTCTAACCTAACCAGAGACAAAGGGAGACACAAACTACTAGGGAGACTACGACTCGAGCCTAGAAGTTGTCATGCATACCATCCCTATGTTAAGGTTTCTATCTAACTTGCACAGGGAGCAAGCTATCCTAAACAACACAGGCAAATACATACAAGCACACAAAGCAAACACACACACTATATGCAAACAATGGGGCTCATACAAGGTCAGGCTGCAAAAGCAAACCAACTGGAATCAGGTGTAGTTAGCTCTTAACCCTAACATTGAGAGTTAGGGTGAAGCTGATGAAATGGGAAGTGAGGATAAGACCTCACAACTCTTATCCCTGGCCTGGGAGAGCTGGACTCAAAATAGAAGGTGTGGGAGTTCAGAATGTAGGAACTCTTCTCCACAAGTGACTGACACAACATGATCTTGGGTTATTATCCACAATGCATCAACACAAGGTGTGTGAGCAAAGTGAATGACACAACTGAATAACAGGAGATGGATTACACATCTCTTTTATCTGCCAATTGCCTCTTAAGAGGTCTTTACTTGCTTGGCACAAAAGTAAACATTCACAAGCATTGCCTCTTAAGGAGGGCTTCAGACAGGTGCCTGCCCACATAACAGGACAGGTCTTCCAGGCTACATGAAGTCAGAGAGTTATACCTAAGTGGTTAAGCAACCAAGCAAAGAAAAAGCAAGTTCAAAAGAACTCAAAGCCACTTAGGTACCTATGAAAAATCTAACCCAATCAGTACACAGTTCAATCAATCAAACAGACAACAGTCAATCACACACAGACAAAGCATCAGGCAACAATGTGCAAGGCACAAGCCAATAGGCACAACACAAATGACTTGGCATCAACCTATAAAACAACATAAGGTTAGCCAACATCAATCAACTAATCAATCCAAATGAGTGAACCACTTCAACCATGGTAATGTGCTTCTTAACCTGAAACCCACAATCCAAATAGTGAGTCCAAACCACTAGGTCAAAGCCTAGGGTCAAAAGTAGGTCAAACATTCAAAACATAACATGAAATTTAACATGAATCAACTTCAATCACATCTTGACACATTCCAAAAGGTCTCATATCAATATCATTAACCAAGAGCATTTCATGAACCAAACATGGCAAGGTATACAAATTGTGACCACATTGTGACATCAGAAGAAATAAATGCACATTAAATCAAAAATGATTCAAATAATCTTGGCAAAATTCATGAGTAAACAGGACATACAACATGATCATCACACAAATAATTAGAGGCATTGGACATCATTAGGTATGGAAATCACATATCATAAATCAAGGCAAGCACATGTGTGACACAAATTGTCACACCAAGTTAGCATAGGCATAAAACAGGGATGGATCATGGTAAAAACCTCAAACCAAAGCCAAAACAACACTCAACATGTCTAGAAATAGTATGCAAAAATTCAGAAGCATTGGATAAGAAACAAGCATTTTGTGATCAAATGAAGTTCAAGGCAATTTTAAAGCTCAAATATGACCAACCAGAATGAAAAATCTCAATTAAATCAGAAATGATCCCAATAATTCCAACAAAAATCATGATCAATCACAACAACTATAACATGCATGATACAAAAAATCAGGACAATTGGAGATCATTTGGTATGACAAACACATCATACAAGTTGGACATCACAAGGTGTGACACAAATTGTCACACCAACTTAGCATGATCATAAAACAAAAATGACAAGTGATAAAAATACCAAATCAACACCAAAATGTCAAGCAATGTGTCTAGTTATAGCATGCAAAATTTCACATTCATTGGATCAAAGACCAGCATTTCACCACATGATAACCAAGGCAAGGTCAAATATGGACATGCACTCAAACATTCTAGCACCAAAACATATCCAGCCAAGCACAATTTTGGAATTAATGATCAAAAAATAGTAGACAAGATAAGGATCACAATGAAAAAAATTGGGATGAATTTGGATTAATTTTCAATTTTAAATGAATTTTGGAAGTTCATGAAAAAATAAAAAAATGAAATGTGAAGCCAAACATGAAATAATGAAAATGCAAGGCAAATGGAATGCTCTGGCCGAGAATCGAACCCTGGGACACTTTCAAAATCAAATGCGCGCGCCATACAAAACGACCGTGTTTTGATCACAAACCCTAACTTGGCACGCTATGCATGGAATCAAAAATCCGCAGCAAATATGCATGAACTCGTGGATGAATCCGTAGGAAAACCTATGCGTTCCGCAGCAAAATTCGTAGGAAATCTGGACATGCGTATGAACATGATGAAGATCATGAAGATCTTCATCCAGAATTTTCCAGAAAAATCCAAATGCTCCAGAAATGAAAATCAAACACATCATTCAACTCATTAGGCATCATACATCAAGAATCCATGAATTTTTCATGCAAAAACAACATCAAACGCATGGATCGAAGGAAATAAAAATCATCATCCAAACTTGAAATGCATGTAAGTTGCTCAATTCAACACCAAATCAATCCAAATTTCCATCAGAATTACCACCATTCCATGATCTACAAGATAGGCATAATGAATTGCAAAATTAAAGAGGTCGAAAAACCAACCTCTTGATGAACAAAATTGGATCCACGTGTTTCCAAGCTTTGCCACGCCTCAAATCTCTTCCAGTATGCTTATTGAGATGGATGATGATGAAATGGAAGCTCAACAATGAAAGAAACAAGCTAAATCTTCAACTGCCATGGAAGCTTCAAGCTATGAACATGAACTTAAACAGCCACGATTTCTCTTGCTCACACGTCTAAAAGTGCTCCAATATGCTCCATGATGATGAATTGATCAATCAAAAGTGTTTAGGTTTGAAGAATTTTGCAGAAAAAGTGAGAGGAAAATTTGGAGAATTTGTGAAATCTAGATCTAGAATTGTTCAATCTGATCAAAACAGTTATGATTAAGCATATATACTCCATGCTAATCATGTTTAGGAATGGTTTAGGGCAAATGCAAATGTCATTAGTGAGTTTTGTGGTGTAAGTGCAAAAATGATATTTTCTCTCCATGCACTCTCATGCACGTGAATAGTGCATGTTCAAGGTCAAAAATGCCTAAAAATGAGTTCATGCACATGTTGGAATTGGTTTGGTATGCATATGTTCAACCAAAATGAGTTTATGAAATTTCTTCCCAAAATCTTCATGAATGAACCAATGCCATGCAAATGAGATTTTATGTCAAGTGATGGTATTCTTGGAAAATACATGTTACAAGGATCAATATGCAAAAAGAACCACTCAAATTGGGGTTTTGGTTTGAAAGTTATGCTCATTTGAAGTTTGAACCACACTTTGCCATGATTGAACCATATCTCCTCAACCACACATGAGAAATTCATGATCTTGGACTTTTTGGAAATGGGAGAGAAATATCTTCAACTTTCATGTTGGACAAAATTTCATTTGAAGCTTTCTTGATGATGTAATCTTGAGTTGAAGTTGGTCCAAAACCTTTCCATTTTTGGAAAGTTCAAATTACAGGTCACTTGCTATTTTTGGAAAGTCTTGATCTGACTTCAAATCCTTCAATGTTGATGTTTGAGAGGTCAAATGAGACTTGTTTTCACATGAATGAAGCATCACTAACTATTTCCCATCTCCAAATCCATAGTTGAATTGACAGTTGACTTTTGTTGACTTTTGTGGGCCTCAGTTAATTTGTACATGGACTGATGAGTTTTGAGCCTTCAATTCTTGGTCAAACCACTTCAAAATGATCCTTGGGTCATGTGAACCCCTTGTACCAACCTAGGGCTTTGATATCATGGACAATGCTCTTGCTTGCTTGCACAGTTGAATCTCCTGACCAGTCTTGACTTGCCTGATGACATGATGGACTATGCAAATGATAATGCAATGTTAATGACCTAAACATGAAATGTATATACAAATGGGAGGTGCAAATTTGAGGTGCTACAGCTGCCCCTATTCAATCAACTGGGAACCTGAACGGATGAGAGCAACGGCTGTCAGACCTTCAAGGTAAACAGGGATTGAATACCAAAGAACCGTAGAAATTTGCACTCTGCGGGGATCCAAGAAAGGAAAATTCACCAACGGAAGCTTCCACTGGGATCTGATATTTACCACTGGACCATACAAGATGTCTACCAACGACTTCACTGGGGATTTTGATTTTTTTTTTCAGAAAAAAGGAATCACATCCAGTCATCGAAAGACGATGAATGGGAATAGAAATCACAACTAGATGCCAACGGACGACTAGGAAAAACTCGACGTTTATCGACACCAACGGAGAGGTGACCAGACATCAACGGATGAATGGGAAGACTCGACCAGACGTTAACGGATGAACTGGGGAAAGAGATATACAACCAGACGTCAACGGACGAATGGGAAAAACTCAACGTTTATCGAAACCAACGGAGAGGTGACCAGACATCAACGGATGAATGGGAAGACTCGACCAGACGTCAACGGACGAACGGGAGAAGCTCGACGTTTATCGACACCAACAGAGAGGTGACCAGACATCAACAGATGACCTGGGAAGACTCGACCAAACGTCAACGGACGAACGGGAGAAGCTCGACGTTTATCGACACCAACGGAGAGGTGACCAGACATTAACGAATGACTGGGAAGGGTACAACTAGACGTCAACGGACGAATAGGAAAAACTCAACGTTTATCGAAACCAACGGAGAGGTGACCAGACATTAACGAATGACTGGGAAGACTCGACCAGACGTCAACGGACGAATAGGAAAAACTCAACGTTTATCGACACCAACGGAGAGGTGACCAGACATCAACGGATGAATGGGAAGGGTACAACTAGATGTCAACGGACGAATAAGAAAAACTCAACGTTTATCGACACCAACGGAGAGGTGACCAGACATCAACGGATGACCTGGGGAAAGAGATACAACCATACGTCAACGGACGAATAGGAAAACCTCAACGTTTATCGACACCAACGGAGAGGTGACCAGACATCAACGGATGAATGGGAAGACTCGACCAAACGTCAACGGACGAACGGGAGAAGCTCGACGTTTATCGACACCAACGGAGAGGTGACCAGACATCAACGAATGACCTGGGAAGAAGAGATACAACCATACTTCAAAGGACGAAATGGGAAAAACTCAGTGTTTATCGAAACCAACGGAGAGGTGACCAGACATCAACGGATGACCTGGGGAAAGAGATACAACCATACGTCAACGAACGAATGGGAAAAACTCAACGTTTATCGAAACCAACGGAGAGGTGACCAAACATCAACGGATGACCTGGGAAGAGATACAACCATACGTCAATGGACGAATGGGAAAAACTCAACGTTTATCGAAACCAACGGAGAGGTGACCAGACATCAACGGATGACCTGGGGAAAGAGATACAACCATACGTCAACGGACGAATGGGAAAAACTCAACGTTTATCGAAACCAACGGAGAGGTGACCAGACATCAACGGATGAATGGGAAGAGTCGCAACCATACGTCAACGGACGAATGGGAAAAACTCAACGTTTATCGAAACCAACGGAGAGGTGACCAGACATCAACGGATGAATGGGGAAAGAGATACAACCATGCGTCAACGGACGAATGGGAAAAACTCAATGTTTATCGAAACCAACGGAGAGGTGACCAGACATCAACGGATGAATGGGAAGAGTCGATGTTTACAGACACCGAAACAATGGTGCTTACCGACACTAAAAAAAGGACGATCAGACATTTTCTGATGACTGGAATGAGACTCGATGTTTACCGACACCGAAACAATGGTGCGTATCGACACCAAAGAAAGAACACACACGGGTGCTGACACGACACTTACCGGTATCACAGGGATGACATCTACATATGTCAAGGCAAGGCTAAACACTCGTTGGGGATCTCATTGGGGAGAATCAAGCTTTCCTTTCACTTGCGGGTAAGGAAATAAACCTTTGGGGAATTATCAATCTTGAATGCTGTCAGGAGCAACCGTAGCAAATGTGCCGTACAGATGTTGAACAACGATCCGCCTCTGCCGGGGATATGGTCTGATTAGGTTTGACATATGAATGCATATGTTTGAATTTTCTATAACGTAATGCTCCATATTGAATGGAAATGCTACGCATTTTGAGGATGCAATGATCACTACATGCAAGAATGCAAAATGATGAAAACTCCTGCTGGGGAGCAAGCGGATTGCTCTGCTGAGCACACAATCTGAATAGATTCTCCAACTCTGTGGGGAGACGCACTGCTGGGGGTGCTTTACTGATCTGATACTCTGGAGACGGCAGAGGAAACCAAGTCAACTCTGGGGAGACTCTGTCTGAGGAACACGCCAACTTCTCAACCGTGCTGGGGAATAGCGTCGCTGCTGGGGAAAGGGGATAAATCCCACCGGGGACAACCTTCACTGAATCCAATCCACTCGGGGACTCTGCTGGGGAAACAACTGATGCTCGCCTCTGCTGAGGATGTCTGCCAATCCACAGGTAGGATAGACTCTACTGAGGGTAACTTTTACCGAACCGAATCCACTCGGGGAACTCACTGGGGACAACCATCAACACAAACCCTCTGCTAGGGAGATCTGCTAAGGGAACAACTTCACGACCCTGCTGGGGAAAGGCATAACTCTTTTGGGGAAATAATAGACCAGACCAAGCTGGGGATACAGTACTTCATACCCGACTGCTGGGGAACAAACTACTCACTGAGACCTCCGCTGGGGATACAACAACCTTCCAACTCAGTGGGGGTTACCGATCTTCCAACTGGCTGGGGACAAACCCACTTCCAGGTCTGCTGGGGATTAACGATCTTCCAACTAGCTAGGGACAAACCCACTTCCAGGCCTGCTGGGGAGTTAAAATCCTTAGACCTGTTTCAACTGCTGGGGAAAGTAGTTCTGATATCTTTCAGACTTGCTTGGGGAAACGGCCACTCTCAAGCCTGCTGGGGAAACACTCTCAACCCGTCTGAGGAATCCCTGATCTTGACTACGTTGGGGGGACAAGTCCTACAGACACCTCCGCTGGGGATATGGCAACCTTCAAGCTCGTTGGGGAGACACCAATCTCGAATTTGCTAGGGAGATAATAACCTCAAACTCACTGGGGAGATACGGCCTATTTGGCACGGAACACCCGTCGATTCGTCGAACACCGACATTTATCATCCAAACATAGTGTCAACTTTCCACTTTTGAGAACTCCCAAACTTGTCTGGACTTTTCTGATTCATCACCTTGTATTCCCGACTTCTCCGTACTCCACGGAGATCGAACTCCTGGGATTCATACAAACTTTCCAGTCCTCAGATTTTGAAGAGTCTTCTTGATTAACCCTCCAGGATCGTCGTCTTTCTTTCGCCGTCTTTTCACCGTTCTTCTATCCCTTGCCCCTGATTGGACTTTGCAGGGATCTTCTGTCAAAATGTTACCCATCACCAACTGCAAGTGAATGAAGATATCCAACGTCACCTGCACAAGAGATCGTTAGATAAAAGCGTGCCCCAGGCGTGCCAACATTTCAACACCTAGGTCACTCAAACTTCCGAATAAGATTTCCAAATTCCAATCTTATAAGCATGCATCAGAAGGGACCTCTATGTTTCGAAATGCAAATATTCTTTATCAAACCAAACGGATGTTTTTGCAATCAAAGCGGTAATGAAAACAAAAACGAAATTATTTGACTCAACATGCATTGTATTGATTGAAACAAAAAGATGGCTCAGAATTGAGCAACGCACAGGAAGCAATCCCTGGAAAGAGGTGATTGCGCACAAAAGGAAAAATCTATCCTAATGGCAATGTGAAACCGTGATCTCATCGGGTTTCAACTCGGTTACACCTCTTATGTCCTCAAGACTTTCCGCACTCTCTGTCTTCTGAACAAGACGCTTCCAATCGATCTCTGTCGGAGATTATCCAAGTCGTATCCAAATCTCAAACGATCATGCTAGACGAAGTTGTTCGTTCAATCCCTCTTTTGCCTGGACCGCCCTTTCGGGTTTTCAGTCCACCGGGATACCCTTTTTTGCCCAAGCCGCCCTTGTGGGGTTTTCGACTCGCCGGGTGTACAAATTTTTCTTTTATTATCCCTAACTTTTGCCCGAACCTTTTCTCTTTTTTCTTGGTTCGCCGGGATGCCCTTTTTTGCCTGGACTCTTTTATTCTTTTTGTCCAGCGGGTCAATTTTTACGAAGTATTTTCTAACTGCGTCCGCATTCACAGGGGATGGAAAATCTTCACCATCCATGGTCGTCAACAACAAGGCTCTACCAGAGAACGCCTTATTGACCACGAATGGGATCCATAATTGTGTGTCCACTTGCCCCACGATCGTTGAGGAGGAAGGATCCTTTTCAATACCAGCTCTCCCACGTGGTACGCACGAGGTCGCACCTTTTGGTCAAAAGCACGTTTCATTCACTGGGTACAACTGCCCCATGCCAAGTAACTGCCAGCCTCTTTTCCTCAGTCAGGCTAAACGTGTCATACCGAGTCCTTATCCACTCAGCCTTTTCCAATTTTACATCCACCAGGACTCTCCATGATGAAACCTGGACCTCAAATGGTAGCACCGATTCCTTCTCATACACCTGTGAGGAAGGCGTTGCCCCAGTAGATGCACGCACCGAGGTTCGATACCCAAGATGCAAGCTTCGTACTCAGCCACCATTGTTGGTGCAATCAAATGCTAACTGGGCAACGAAGGGAACGTGGGATCCCTTTGGCGTAACCAAAGCAGCACTAACTCATTCACATTAACCTCCCCCCCATCAGACATCAGAATCCATTCGAATTCAGGGTCAGGCCCCTCCTCCGGGATCGGTTCCTCATAATCTTTCGATTTGAGCACCTCGAGATGTCCTCATCAGGGAACTCAAACTTCCTTGGTTGATAATCCTCAACGGGTTGCAGGGCGAGGTAATCGGACAATACACTCCCCTTGATTTCCTTCTGAGAGGTATAATGAATATTCACAAATCAGTTAGAATCATTTTCCCTCTCGCAACCCGTCCGGTCAATGCTGGCTTCTCAAACACATACTTGATCGGATCCATCTTGGACATACACAAAGTGGTATGAACCAGCATATACTGTCTCAGTCGGCGAGCAGCCTATGCCAAAGTACAACAAGTTTTCTCGAGCAGTGAATGTATTGTTTCACAGTCGATAAAATTTTTGCTAAGGTAAATTGCATGCTCTTTTCGACCAGACTCGTCATGCTGCCCCAGTACACACCTCATAGACCCCTCGAGGGCTGTCAAGTACCAGATTAACAGTTGTTCCTTCCATGGGAGGCATCAGAATTAGAGGTTCCTGCAACTTATTCTTTTATCTTTCAATGCCCCTTGGCAATCATATTCCACCTGACCGTTTGATCTCTCTTTTTTTTTCAACAACTTGGGTGGGTTCACACGTGACTGTCAGATGAGATATGAACCGTGAAATGCAATTCAATCTATCTAAGAAACCACGACCCTTCTTTTCTATTCTCGGTTCAGGCATTTCTTTGTATTGCTTTTTTTCTTTATATCTTTTTTTTAGCAGGATCGACCTCGATTCCTCTTATCCGCTCACAATAAACCTCAGCAGTTTACCGGACAGCACTCCACAAGTGCACTGATTCGGACTCAACCTCAGTCTGAGTTGTCTTGATCTGGTCAAACAACTTGGCCAGATCCGCCAGATGCCCCTTTTCTGTTTGGGACTTTGCTATCATGTCATCAACATAGCATTCAATTTCATGATGAATCATATCATGAAACAAAGTCACTCTGATACGTGGCACCGGCGTTCTGCTTCACTAGAGGACAGTCTTCTCTCAATGGTAGCTTGCGCACAACGACATCGGTATCCGACCCTAGCATATCCTGATACGACCAGGCGAAGGTATCCACATGCTCTTTCAACAGGGCTACCATTCTACTCTCGACTCGCCTCTGAAGCGGCCTCAACCTTCACTTTCTTTCTGACCTCGGCGGTGCCTGGAATAACAATCTTGAATCGCTCCTCGTGCGGTTGAATCACCCTCTCCTCTTGTCTTAACAACTTGGCTAATTCCAGCAGATCACAATCTTCTTCGCCTTCTTCTTCGGCATGATAGATCGGATTGTCGAAGTCATACAGAGGTGTAACTGACTTGTTATCAATGAGATCAGGAGGATAGTCACTTTTGAGATCGGAACAAGACGAATAAAAAGGAAAGAAAACTGAAAATAAACATTGCCATTTTTATTTTTATAACTGCAAAAATAAATCAAAGACAGGGAGCACCGCTTTTACTACAAAACATCCACTTATTAATGATGCAAAATGAAACACATGAGGTGGCCCTTACAATGGACCATTACGTTTCGGGCAAAACGTATGGCTTTCATGCAAACAAAATTGAAAAACAGAAATACTACTCTTCATGATGAGTGACAGTGATGATCCTTGAGGCCTTCCAATTCCCTGGTACGCACGATTTTATCCACGAGTCAAGCTCGCGGTCACTGTCAATCTCTTCACCCACTGTACAGGCGTGACCTGGATCCAGCATTCCGGCACTGACGAATGTGAACGGTGGACGGCGTCCTCTGTTTTGTCTAGATGACTCTTGGTCTGGCTGATAGCCAATCCCGAACATATCCGCTTTCACCACAATGTCTATGATCTTTCCCCAGCCGAGGGCTTCTCCGTTCTTCACCACTTCCATGGCCTGTTTGTAAGAAGAAATGGACAACTTCTTCTCTTTCTCAGCCTTGACGGTTTCAACTGCCTGACTTGGCGTTTCAAATTTTACACCGCCCATTTCTACTTCCATCATTCTCTGGATCGTTTCCCCCATCACTACACACCCATTTGTGGCGATGGCCGCACAACAGTTATCAGCCCTAGGGAATGCTCCACTCTTCATCAGATGTTTTGGGACCACAGACACTGAGGTTTTTAACTGATCCCCATCAGTCACATCTGTTCCTCTCTTGTCCTTTGACATCACCTTCACCCCCACAGGACCTAGCACGGGGTTAGCGTTAACATTCAGTGTTGGCGCCAAACTGATGGCCTTAGAATCCACCATATCTTGGACGACATGCTTAAAAGCTCTACAACCCTCAATGTTGTGTCCGGGTGCCCCAGAATGGAACTCGCACCTGGCGTTCTCATCGTAGTTTGCAGGCCTCTGACGTAGTTCTACAGGAACCAATATCCTCGCCCGAACTAACCCAAGATCCCTCAACCTCTTGAACAGAAGGGTATAAGTCACGGGCGACTTATCAAACTGACGATCTGTCCCCTTCTTCACTTGGCTCTTAGCTTTCGGTGCCTTCTGTTGAGGTGGCGGTTGTTGCTGTGGTGCAGGTGGATTACCAACAGGAGTGGTTATAGTGGCAGCATAAGGGTGGTAACGATCCTTACCGCGTTCTTTCTTGGCCTGCACACCACCTGATTCAACCTCCTTCTTGAGCTGACCATTGCCAGAGGGCTTCTTTACTACGGATGACAGAGCCTTTCCCTGAACTTTCTCCTTTATCATCCAGCTTTCAATCCTCTCCAACCTCTCAGCAATTGCTTTCTGTCCCAAGGCGAGCCCCTGCACGACTTTGAACAACTCCCTCACCATCTCTTTCAATTCGAGAATGTCGGCGTTGGGTAGATCCATCAGCTTGGATTTGTTGAGTCTGGCTGGATATCTGAACGGAAGAGCTATGCGCACCGGTTAGATACTGACACCTACAAAACAGCAAATAGGTTAATATGACTCACACATGCAATGTCTATCCGTATGAGGCATTGTCCTTTGATTCTAGCTTCATTGAGACGGATAATATTTCATCAACAACATTCTGACATCCGGATGTCTCTCGACCAGAATCTTAATCAAAAAAATGGACCCTGAGTATGGATAGACATGGGTTAAATGCAGATGAATGCAAAATGGGAATGGTGCAAATGCATGCAGGCAGGTCACTGTGCCATCTTCCAAGTCATCTGGAAACCCATCAAGTCTCTGAATCAATGATAGTCATCTGAGGGACTAAGTCACCATAAATCCAACTTGGGGTTCCGAAATAAACGGAACCGGGGAATATATCACCATCATTGAGGAAATCCACTGAACGGATGACAACCAGATCCTCTGAACAAGTGTCCTCAAATTCAACCCGAGGATCCGAAATAAACGGAACCCGCTGATAGATATCACAGACAGAATTCCGGCGTGTCATAAGTAAGTACCCATACGTGCATCTGAACCATAGTCACCATTTGTACCTGCAAATGATTCAATCCCTCCCCACTCACGGGTGTCATCTAGGCCAGGGTAAGGTCAAGAGAAACGCAGGATAAACAACCCTTTCAAGAATATCATCTTGTAAACACCAGATGTATGTACCGATAATACCCCATCAGGATCTGAACTGCTCGTGATATCATATTCCGCTAAGTGGCGCAATACCACCCGCTTCCCATGAATCACCCTATTCCTAGGTGTCCTAGAGTTCACTCATAGCCTGGGTATTGGGCCTTTTACCTCTTGTAACTCCCACCCCACAGAGAGACAGACAACCGGCACAATGATAATATAATGCATGCAAACACATAATGCACATATATACAATCACATCATAATCATAAATGCAATAAATAAAGCAGTAAAAGCAACCAAACCCTATCCTACAGAGCGCTAGGACTGACTCGCTTAGGGAAGATAGACCAGCAAGAGGTCAACTTCTGATATCCCCAACAGAATCGCCAACTGTCGCATTACGCGAAAAACCGACGGGAAAACGAAACAACAGAGTCGCCACCGTGCGTTATTTATCCCAAAGGAGGGAAAGGAAACGCTCGAAGTAAACCTGGAAAGGAATGGTCTCGCGACCAGAGAAAGATGGGATCGGGAGTCTGTTATGCGAAGGGAAGGTATTAGCACCCCTACGCATCCGTCGTACTCGACGGGATCCACGCTCAGAACGAAAGGATAAGGTTGCTAAAAACTGATCACAAACTGCACACAAAGCTGGAAGGAACACACAGAAAGACAAGAGAAACAGGACTCGGCAGGATATCGCATCCTGGGCCTACGTAGTCTGTCAAGCACAGACATCAGCGTCGACGTAGTTCGGGACAGGGGAAACGTGCTCGCTAGGATGTCGCATCCTATGCATACGTATCTTCTCTGACAGAAGAAGAACCAGAGCACTCGTAGCTCGGCTAACGCACACCAAACAAAACCACACCGGAAACCGACTGCCAATCGTTGGGCTTACGTCAGACTCCACACAAACAGGAAAACCTGGAAACCGAATGCCAATCGCTGGACTTACATCAGACTCTGAACCAACAAACACACACAGGAAACCAACTGCCAATCGCTGGACTTACGTCAGACTCCAACAAGCAAACAAGACACAGGAAACCAACTGCCAATCGCTGGACTTACGTCAGACTCCAAACACACACAAAGGGGTTACAAAAGAAAAAGGGCGTCCGGAGAGATCAGCTCATCTCCTGCCTACGTACCTCATCTGGTATGAGGATCAGGGCGACGTAGTTCCCCTTAACAGGAAAAGAACTTCTAACCTAACCAGAGACAAAGGGAGACACAAACTACTAGGGAGACTACGACTCAAGCCTAGAAGTTGTCATGCATACCATCCCTATGTTAAGGTTTCTATCTAACTTGCACAGGGAGCAAGCTATCCTAAACAGCACAGGCAAATACATACAAGCACACAAAGCAAGCACACACACTATATGCAAACAATGGGGCTCATACAAGGTCAGGCTGCAAAAGCAAACCAACTGGAATCAGGTGTAGTTAGCTCTTAACCCTAACATTGAGAGTTAGGGTGAAGCTGATGAAATGGGAAGTGAGGATAAGACCTCACATCTCTTATCCCTGGCCTGGGAGAGCTGGACTCAAAATAGAAGGTGTGGGAGTTCAGAATGTAGGAACTCTTCTCCACAAGTGACTGACACAACATGATCTTGGGTTATTATCCATAATGCATCAACACAAGGTGTGTGAGCAAAGTGAATGACACAACTGAATAACAGGAGATGGATTACACATCTCTTTTATCTGCCAATTGCCTCTTAAGAGGTCTTTACCTGCTTGGCACAAAAGTAAACATTCACAAGCATTGCCTCTTAAGGAGGGCTTCAGACAGGTGCCTGCCCACATAACAGGACAGGTCTTCCAGGCTACATGAAGTCAGAGAGTTATACCTAAGTGGTTAAGCAACCAAGCAAAGAAAAAGCAAGTTCAAAAGAACTCAAAGCCACTTAGGTACCTGTGAAAAATCTAACCCAATCAGTACACAGTTCAATCAATCAAACAGACAATAGTCAATCACACAGACAGACAAAGCATCAAGCAACAATGTGCAAGGCACAAGCCAATAGGCACAACACAAATGACTTGGCATCAACCTACAAAACAACATAAGGTTAGCCAACATCAATCAACTAATCAATCCAAATGAGTGAACCACTTCAACCATGGTAATGTGCTTCTTAACCTGAAATCCACAATCCAAACAGTGAGTCCAAACCACTAGGTCAAAGCCTAGGGTCAAAAGTAGGTCAAACATTCAAAACATAACATGAAATTTAACATGAATCAACTTCAATCACATCTTGACACATTCCAAAAGGTCTCATATCAATATCATTAACCAAAAGCATTTCATGAACCAAACATGGCAAGGTATGCAAATTGTGACCACATTGTGACATCAGAAGAAATAAATGCACATTAAATCAAAAATGATTCAAATAATCTTGGCAAAATTCATGAGTAAACAAGACATACAACATGATCATCACACAAAAAATTAGAGGCATTGGACATCATTAGGCATGGCAATCACATAGCATAAGTCAAGGCAAGCACATGTGTGACACAAATTGTCACACCAAGTTAGCATAGGCATAAAACAGGGATGGATCATGGTAAAAACCTCAAACCAAAGCCAAAACAACACTCAACATGTCTAGAAATAGTATGCAAAAATTCAGAAGCATTGGATAAGAAACAAGCATTTTGTGATCAAATGAAGTTCAAGGCAATTTTAAAGCTCAAATATGACCAACCAGAATGAAAAATCTCAATTAAATCAGAAATGATCCCAATAATTCCAACAAAAATCATGATCAATCACAACATCTATAACATGCATGATACAAAAAATCAGGACAATTAGAGATCATTTAGTATGGCAAACACATCATACAAGTTGGACATCACAAGGTGTGACACAAATTGTCACACCAACTTAGCATGATCATAAAACAAAAATGACAAGTGATAAAAATACCAAATCAACACCAAAATGTCAAGCAATGTGTCTAGTTATAGCATGCAAAATTTCACATTCATTGGATCAAAGACCAGCATTTCACCACATGATAACCAAGGCAAGGTCAAATATGGACATGCACTCAAACATTCTAGCACCAAAAAATATCCAGCCAAGCACAATTTTGGAATTAATGATCAAAAAATAGTAGACAAGATAAGTATCACAATGCAAAAAATTGGGATGAATTTGGATTAATTTTCAATTTTAAATGAATTTTGGAAGTTCATGAGAAAATGAAAAAATGAAATGTGAAGCCAAACATGAAATAATGAAGAAAATAATGAAAATGCAAGGCAAATGGAATGCTCTGGCCGAGAATCGAACCCTGGGACACTTTCAAAATCAAATGCGCGCGCCATATAAAATAACCGTGTTTTGATCACAAACCCTAACTTGGCGCACTATGCATGGATTCAAAAATCCGCAGCAAATATGCATGAACTCGTGGATGAATCCGTAGGAAAACCTATGCGTTCCGCAGCAAAATTCGCAGGAAATCTGGACATGCGTATGAACATGATGAAGATCATGAAGATCTTCATCCAGAATTTTCCAGAAAAATGCAAATGCTCCAGAAATGAAAATCAAACACATCATTCAACTCATTAGGCATCATACATTAAGAATCCATGAATTTTTCATGCAAAAACAACATCAAACGCATGGATCGAAGGAAATAAAAATCATCATCAAAACTTGAAATGCATGTAAGTTGCTCAATTCAACACCAAATCAATCCAAATTTCCATCAGAATTACCACCATTCCATGATCTACAAGATAGGCATAATGAATTGCAAAATTAAAGAGGTCGAAAAACCAACCTCTTGATGAACAGAATTGGATCCACGTGTTTCCAAGCTTTGCCACGCCTCAAATCTCTTCCAGTATGCTTATTGATATGGATGATGATGAAATGGAAGCTCAACAATGAAAGAAACAAGCTAAATCTTCAACTGCCATGGAAGCTTCAAGCTATGAACATGAACTTAAACAGCCATGATTTCTCTTGCTCACACGTCTAAAAGTGCTCCAATATACTCCATGATGATGAATTGATCAATCAAAAGTGTTTAGGTTTGAAGAATTTTGCAGAAAAAGTGAGAGGAAAATTTGGAGAATTTGTGAAATCTAGATCTAGAATTGTTCAATCTGATCAAAACAGTTATGATTAAGCATATATACTCCATGCTAATCATGTTTAGGAATGGTTTAGGGCAAATGCAAATGTCATTAGTGAGTTTTGTGGTGTAAGTGCAAAAATGATATTTTCTCTCCATGCACTCTCATGCACGTGAACAGTGCATGTTCAAGGTCAAAAATGCCTAAAAATGAGTTCATGCACATGTTGGAATTGGTTTGGTATGCATATGTTCAACCAAAATGAGTTTATGAAATTTCTTCCAAAAAATCTTCATGAATGAACCAATGCCATGCAAATGAGATTTTATGTCAAGTGATGGTATGCTTGGAAAATACATGTTACAAGGATCAATATGCAAAAAGAACCACTCAAATTGGGGTTTTGGTTTGAAAGTTATGCTCATTTGAAGTTTGAACCACACTTTGCCATGATTGAACCATATCTCCTCAACCACACATGAGAAATTCATGATCTTGGACTTTTTGGAAATGGGAGAGAAAGATCTTCAACTTTCATGTTGGACAAAATTTCATTTGAAGCTTTCTTGATGATGTAATCTTGAGTTGAAGTTGGTCCAAAACCTTTCCATTTTTGGAAAGTTCAAATTACAGGTCACTTGCTATTTTTGGAAAGTCTTGATCTGACTTCAAATCCTTCAATGTTGATGTTTGAGAGGTCAAATGAGACTTGTTTGCACATGAATGAAGCATCACTAACCATTTCCCATCTCCAAATCCATAGTTGACTTGACAGTTGACTTTTGTTGACTTTTGTGGGCCTTAGATAATTTGTACATGGACTGATGAGTTCTGAGCCTTCAATTCTTGGTCAACCCACTTCAAAATGATCCTTGGGTCATGTGAACCCCTTGTACCAACCTAGGGCTTTGATCTCATGGACAATGTTCTTTCTTGCTTGCACAGTTGAATCTCCTGACCAGTCTTGTCTTGCCTGATGACATGATGGACTATGCAAATGATAATGCAATGTTAATGACCTAAACATGAAATGTATATACAAATGGGAGGTGCAAATTTGAGGTGCTACACTCAGTCATGAAGTTGGGATTAAATCTTTCTCCGATTGGTCGAAGACCAGTAATTGCAGTTATGCCGAAGAGAGTTGGAGTTAACATTCCATAAGGAAAATGGAAGTTTTTATGGGTATTGTCCCAAAAAATATAGAGAGGTTATTAAAATGGTTTGGAAATAACTAGGGCCAACCTTCGATAATTGAA
The DNA here is from genome assembly GCF_024323335.1 of Lathyrus oleraceus. NCBI lineage: Eukaryota > Viridiplantae > Streptophyta > Magnoliopsida > Fabales > Fabaceae > Lathyrus > Lathyrus oleraceus. Next base: position 270,134,435 of record NC_066583.1, on the reverse strand, counting down.
TCATGTTGAAGATTTCCATTTCCTTCTATATTTGGCTTTTTTGTTTTTCTATTTTTGCAAGCCAAGATAGATATTTTTCGGGTTCTTTAAATAAAGGGCAAGAGTGAAACACTCTAAGATTAGTACTCAAGTAATCTAAAGTAATGGTTGTTTTTGTAGGCTCGGTCCAAGGCTTTGCCTGGGTATCAATTGTAGTAGTTGGTTCTGCACCTACAACTTCATTTCTAGACTTGGGTTTTCTCCCAACAACTATGGGTTTGTATCGGTGGTATGTTGGGAAGTATTCTTTAAGTTTTATAGGATTAGTACTAACATCTGGTAAAGGACCAACGATAACATGAGTTTTTCCATAAATAAAGATTGGGATTAATACCTAGGATTGATAGATGTGCCTTTTCTCTTTTTCAAGAGGAGGTTATGGGATATACTATTGATTTCCAACAGCTTTTGGGCCTAAGATTTTGTGAACAACAGGGAGAGATGATTGTTTCTTGAAATATTTAGGATATTTGCTCTTAGACGCCATTGATGGTGAAATGAAGAAACCTTGCTTTATGGAGCTCGCTTAAGCAATGAAGGGTTTGCTTTTGCACTTTAGAAAGAAGAAAAGATTTCAAGATACTAAAAAGTAGAGAGGGAAGTGAAATGAAGTATTTGTAGTGGAACAAGGAAAACGTTTCATTTTAACCATTCTGACAGTTGTCAAGATCGTGGGACATGTGTTGATCGGATAAGGAATGATGGGACGATCACAATTGGTGTAGCCCACTATCTCATAAGAAATAGGGTTGTGATGATTAAGTTTTGGGTTTTTGCACATCTCGATGAGACATATGAAGCGGCGCGGGACTTTGACACATTTCAAAAAAATGTCTTCTTCTCCATACAGTAGAAAATGACATTTTTGGGGGGCAATTTGTAGGCTGGGATTTCTACATGCATAAAAATGCTAAGAATTGGTCATAGGATTCAAAGAAATATTCTAAAGAAGAATATGTTGACTTAGACAAAGAAATTTGTGGTCTAGAACTTAGAGATGTTTTGGCATATATTGGATTTCGACGAAGCGTACTTGGAGTAGCGTTCGACGTAGTATAACTCAAATTTGAGGCTAATAACTATTTTTTGGCCTTATCCGTTTCTTAAAGAGGTGTGGAGAGCTTTGAGCAGCGTGATGCATGCAAATTAAAGACGTGGCATCTTATGGAGGAAAGGACCGTTGAATAGAGGTTATTTTCAATTTAATATAAATAGGACACTTAGTCATTAGGAAAATGGTGTTTTCAACCTTGTACAAAAACTCTAAATTTACTCAAAGTACATGTGCGTGAGAAATAAGTGTTCCTGAGTGAAAATGTACGTGTGAATACCAGATTTTATTCTTCTAACCAAGTCATTTAAAATTATGTTATTTACATTTACTACAACAATTTCAATATTTAAGATTTCGTCATTTATCTTGAAGTCATTTACTTTATAAGCCTTTACTTCTGCATTTTGTTAAAGAATTTGTAACATTCCTTTTAACAACTTTGAAGAATATTGTCGAAATATTCATAATTAACAAACCCATAAACTAAATAACAACACCTGTCCTAGGATCAATCTAGTCGATCTTGTAAGTAACCAAAGAAAATATAGAATTTGGAGGACTAGCGCTTGTTTAACAATTTCGACGGTAAACAAAGGGAAAGGAAATGAGAAAGATGAAGTTCATGTAATAAAATTTAGAATTTTTGGAATTTTGGTTGATGTTAATCAATTGACATCATGTGTTAATCGATTGCATGCATATAATTTTGGGAAATTTTTTGGAAAATCGAACTATATCAATCGATTGATTCCCTGAATCAATCGATTGCATACAACCAAAATATGAAAATTTGGAAAGGAATAATGTAATTAGGATTGAGGTCAATTGATTGCACCCCGGTGTCAATCGATTGATGCTAGTGTAATTTTGAAAAATTGCTTAACTGAAACCTAGTATGTTGTTCGATTGTTTTTTCCCATAACTTTAGTTCCGCAAGTCCAAATGAGGTGCGGTTTGGAGTGTTGGAAAGCTAACGTGTATGGTTATCCCATAATCATGAATTATGATGATAGATAGGTGCTAGAGTTTGTAAAAATTGGTTGTTTTATTGGTTATGCACTACTTAGAGATAACAAATTATTATTTGATGCAATCGAACGAATTAATGATGAATTGATGTTAAGATTATTTAACCTGATTGAGTGCTTTGGTGATGTTCTATGGTGATTAATTATATATTATTGATGTGTACTATTGTTATTATTGGTGGATAGTAATTCAGAATGGGGATTACTATTGTGTTTCAATGCATGTTGTTTATGGTCAGAATGGGGCCGTAAGCATTATTATTGTTGTTGAATGTATTTGAATGTATTTGTATGGACATGCATCATTGTGTCGTGTAGTTGAAAGAGGCATGTTCGCTAGTTCAGAAGGGGGACTAGTGGATTGTCCCAAGCTCGGAAGGGAGGCTTGGAACTTAGAAGGGGGGGCTCATGGGTTTAGGGGGGGGGGGGGGGGGGGGGCTTGTTCTAGAGAGAGAGAAATGTTAAGTTTGTACCACATGCATATTGTCACGTTGTGTCGTGAGTCACTTTATATATAATTTCATATTATTGTGAATGGGTTTGAGACTATGATGATGTTAGTTGTGTATCGAATGTATGACATGTTGTGTGTTCTCTACCTTTGTATCCTTTACATTGTTTATATTGAAGTTTATTTCTCACACCTTTTGCTTAATGTTGTCCACCATAGACATCTTGTAGATACTCAGGAGTAAAGTTGTTGTTGTTGTGTGTGGAAGATGGTTTATTAGAGTTATTCTTCGTTTTATTTATTGCTTTAGCGTAATGTAGTAGTTTTAGTGCTTTGATCTTGTAACATCGGGAATGGGGAATTTGTTATGTTTTGAGTTAATATTGAATTTGGTGTTTTAAAAGTTTAATACTTTTTTTAGAAAGTTGTTATGAAATGATTTTCTGCAGCGTGTTGTCGCGTGTTTTTGATGAGTTTGAAGGGTTGTCGTTGGTGACACCTTAAATTAGCCTTTTTTATATACGTTTTGGGGTTTAGGGTGTTACATCAGCGCACTACTTTGAATAGTGTCAAAAGTCTTTTAAAAAAATGCCACATGCCTCCATCAGTGAAGACTCGGTCGAAAGTAGCATTTTTTTTGGGTAATTTGTTAGTCAATATTTTCGACATAGGTAGTTTGACGAAGAAAGTTAATGTCGAGAAGAGATATGGTCATGCTTAAAGTTACTTGGTGATATTTTGTTCGACCAATGATTGGTCAACTTCAACATGCTTGTTTTCACATTTGTGGGACTTAGCATATTTTGGCAAATGTTGGAGGACGGCTAACTTCGACTACGAAAACTTACAAAAGGATAAGATCATGTAACTGCTATCTAAAGATTTTGGATGTTGAAGACATGTGGGAGTCAACCATTAGCCTCGAGACCACGTAGGAGGTTACGTGTTAAGCATGCAAATCACAACCGTTGAAAACAGTTATATCTTAACTAGTATAGATATATTCTATGTGTAGGGATTAGGGTAACAAATCATATACAAAAACTCAATAGAAATTAAAGTACTCGCGTCAAATAGAGAAACAAGTTTTTAAGGCAATGTATGATTTTGTACACCAGTTTTTTATTCATTGTGAAACCATTTACAGCATTTCTTGAGCATTTACTTTGTTTTCATCGTCTTTACATTTATTTTACTACAATTCTTGTTTTCAACCTAGTCAGTGTCTTTACTTAATTCACAGTTTATTTGTCGAACTAATGAACATTCAAAAACCACTTATATAATTTACGCACAATATGTCATAGGATTCTATAGTCGATCCTGCAAGTAACAATCTTTAAGATTGTCGTCTATTTACCAAAAATCACAGTAAACAATAAGAGTCCAAGCTTTTCCTTTCATTTTTTTTGTTTTCTAATCATTTAGTCTTATTTTTTGTTTTTTTTATAAACCACTAATATATTAAATAAAAATAAAAGAGTACAAAATACTAAGGGGGAAAAACCTGACTCAGTAAAACCATATCAAAAGTAGTCAATATTTCAAATAGAATACAACTATTACAACAATGATCCAAAAGAAGAAATAAAAACACGCAAAGTACATACGCTGCCTAGCGAACTTGCATACAAGGAAGAAATTTAATAGCAAAAGAAAAGGTATTTTGTGGGTCTTCATAATCTTTAATAAATGGTGAATGAATCAATCACCAACACGGACCAATTCACGGACCAACAACTCTCTGTAATAAATTAGGTAAGCATACAAGTTTTTTCAAGCTAAACAAACTTATATCACAACAGACTTTAACAAAATACAACACTATGACGACAAGGTTATGAAAAAGAACAAAATCGTTTTTGTGATAGCATCAACCCGAACACTTTGATAACTTTAGATCTCAACAAATTTAAAACGAATCAAAAATCAAAAGCAAGACACACCATCCCCCATTAACGAAATCAAAACAGGAATCGATGAAACCGAAAAAAACCTACACGACGTTGAGTCTAACACTAGCCAATCTGCAGACAGGAATCGATGAAACCGAAAAAAACCTACACAACGTTGGGTCTAACACTAGCCGATCTGCCTGCGGCGGATGTTTGCTGGAACCAAATCATTAGAAACAAAGGGACCAATCCATCAGAAAAGAGCATAGAGCGAGGTTTCTAAGGACCACCGATGTAATTGGGAGAGGTGATTCCAAAGTTCAAGTTTAGAGACCTCTAAAAAAAAACTTTCATTTATTATACTTTTTATTTTGTTTTAAAAATAAAATACTGTTTTTATTAGCTATGCCGTGGAAACATGGTACGATGACACATAAACATTTGCTAGAACAAAACACAACCTCATCATCAGCTTCATCTTCTATTCGAAGCTACAAACAAACGTAACCGTTTTCAATGTCCGCTGTCAGAATTCAAGTTTCAGCGTGCGCTCTTTCCGCCACCGTCAACCACCTTCGTTATCGTCCTAACTACGTCGTTTCAACAAGCCGCTTCAACAACCATTTCAGCTTCAGACCCCTCAGAGTTTCAATGTCTTCCGTTCCTCCTTCCGAGCCCTTGGAAATCGCTGTCAAAGCTTCTCTCACCACACCCAGCAAGCTCGGAGACTGTAAAAAAAAAACTTACCTATTCACTTTTTTATTCATTTTCAACGTTAAGCTTCTTTTTTGTGATATCTGATTGAGATTGAAATGAAATTTGCATTTGAGACATTGATTGTATAGATATTAGATAGAAAGAGCAGAGTAACATGGTTATGATAATGTTTAGGAATAAAAATGAGGAACAGAAATCATGATGTATCTAGACTTGTAATGTGTCCATGTGCATTTTCAATTTTCACTAAATTTGTCAATTTTTTTTTAATCATAAATTTTAATATTATGGTGATACAAGCTCAAATTTAGATTATTAGCTCATATTTTTGTGTATATATGTTTAAGACAGTATTCTCAAATAGCGGCTACAGCATAGTGGAATTTGAACATTCAACTATTGTTCCGTCGGTAATTCGCTATTAAGGCTCTCTTTGGTAAAAATAGTTAGATAGCTGATAAGCTAGCTGGTAGCTGAGAAGCTAGATGGTAGCAGCTAGCTGATGGCTGATAGCGGTTAACTTATAGCTGATAAACTATTGTCAATATGCTATTTAGTATAAACTACTGTCAAATGGAAGCTATAGCACTTCGGTGTAGTGGAATTCGGACAAACCACTATTATTGTCTGCGATTTGCGATTGACAATACTAAGATTGAAGTAAAATTGTATAGTTTCTCATGTCTGCAAAGTTTTGAGCTGATATTGACATAGAAATTGAGTTATTGATTTTCAAATTTCTTGTAATTTGTTTTAATTCTAGGATGTAGGTAATGGCAATAAATCAGTCTTTGTCTTGGAATCATATAGAGTTAATTATGCATATATTCTCTATTTGAGAAAACAAAGAAGATTTATGTTTGCATTTGAGGCTTAAACTTGAAGTATCTATAATCACTTTGTGACCCTTTGTTAAATTTTCTATTCAGGCCCTTTTACCCAAAGGGTATTGCTGACATTGGAGGAAAAACATTTACCTTATGAGACGAAATTGGTGGATTTAAGGAACAAACCAGAATGGTTGGTTATCTTCTAGTCCATTTCTTCGTGCTAAGTTTTTTTCCCTCTATCGTTGAGAGTCACTTAGTCCACAACTTTTTCTATCATGATTCATCGTACTGCATTAGTATTTTGTTTCCTTCTAATAATTTGTTTTGGTGATTCAGGTTCCTCGAAATCAGCCCCGAAGGTAAAGTTCCTGTAATAAACATTGATGGGAAGTGGGTTCCTGATTCAGATGTAATCACACAAATATTGGAAGAGAAGTATCCTAGCCCACCATTGGTGACTCCACCAGAAAAGGCGACAGTGTATGTTTTTCGCTTATAAATTTCCTCAATGTCTGGTGATACTTTGAATCTATAAATTTACCTATCTTGTACATGACTGAGTTTTTTGAAAAATGAATGGTGATTCTTTAATGTTTACTTTACATGGTTATATTGAATTTACTATGATCATGTGATGTATGCGAGGGTTTTTGTCTATAGTGGATCAAAGATCTTTTCTACATTTATTGGATTTCTCAAGAGCAAAGATCCCAATGATGGAACAGAACAAGCATTACTGGATGAACTAAGCATCTTCAACGATTACCTCAAGGAAAATGTATGACTTTTTTCTGCTGTTTTTGTCTTTCTGCATTTTGTCGGCGACTTTTTCCCTATAAATCTTAAAATCTATGCAAAATACTTCTTCTCACAGGGTCCTTTTATCAATGGGAAAGACATATCTGCGGCTGATCTGTCACTTGGACCGAAGTTATACCATTTGGAGATTGTTTTAGGGCATTATAAGAAATGGGCAGTACCTGATTCACTTAACTTTTTGAAATCTTACTTGAAGGTACGTTCACGATAAATCTCCCCAATCAACAATATCTATCATTTTCTTGTACTTTTAGATTATTTTCAAATCTAGAGTTGAATGCAGAACATAAATGTGAATTGTTGATTAAATTTGTGGAAATCACGTCCAAAAGATGTTCTGCATTGTCCATGCTTAAAGATCATCATAAGCTAATGAGTGAAAATGGTTTATCAACAAGGAAATCTTATTTCAAATGTTTTCACTTTTCAATAATGTGCTTTGGCCTTTGAAAACCTTTTTCTTATATAAGTATACAAACTTTGGCCCGGGTCCGGTTTTGCAATTTTGTACTTCTTACTCAATACTCAAATGTATAACAGAAGCCCTTTTGTGCAATTACAAATTACTAAAGGGGCGCTGCACAACAGTCACAGCGGGTAAAATACTAAATTTGCAATTGCTAACAATGTTGAACACACAGGATATTTTCTCGAGGGAATCATTCATCAACACGCGTGCATTGCCGGAGGATGTCATTGAAGGTTGGCGTCCTAAAGTGGAGGGTTGATAATATCCTCTCGGACTACCCTTTTCTTTCACTTGCCTGAGACCCTTTAAGTTACATCCAACTCTAGTTGAGTATATATTCAGCAGCATTTTATTATAGAGTTGAATACCGATATCGCTATGTGTATTTTAGCCTTGATTATTTATTTGCCATGAACTAAAGCATAATTGTTGTTTTATAGTTGGTCAGAGATTGTAACATGTTAGGGAGAGGCCATGAAGACTGCGTGTAGAGCAAAATAGTTGCAATCTGCAAATAGAAACTAGAATTGCATTCCTTAAACTAGTGCTGCACTATGCAAGAAATAATTGTGCAGTTGGGAATGGGATATGATGTGCCATTGACCTTGGTCTTAAATAAAAGGAGGTAACTTTCCCTACCCTCAACATCACTTCAAAAGTTTGCATTTGATAAATAAGCAAATTTTATGTGACTGTTGACAAAAAACATGTATCTAAGAACAATGGTCCAATTAAAATTTCGAAAGTATGAAATATCATATATTTTTTAGCGTCTCTAGTGAGGAGAACGAGGATAAAATAGAATAAATATTTATTTTATTGTGTTTGATGCACACAACAACAATTAAGTCTTATTCCATTAAGTGGGGTCAGCTACATGAATCAACTTTTGTTATAATTTTCTATCAATGACCATGTTTATATTCAAATCATTAATCACGAGATCTTTCTTAGTAAGGTTTTCATCTTTCTCTAGTTGTTTGACTTTTCTTCATCTAACTCTTATTATATAATCTACAAATCTTCTCTTTATATACACAAACCATCTAATTTAATCTTTCACCATCTTTTTTATTATAGGTGTTACTCCAACACACTCTAATATTTTTATTTTTAACCTTATCCTGTTGAGTTTTATTATACATCTACTTCAACATCCATGTCTCTGTTACACTTATTTTATCATCGTGTTGATTCTTAATCGCTCAATATTCTGTCTCGTACAATATTGTAGGCCTTATCATAGTTTGGTAAAAAATTCCTTTCAATTTGAGCGGTGCCTTTGCGTCACATAAAACACCTGAAGTTCTTCTCTATTTTAGTCATTTGATTTGAATTCGTTGGATTACATCTGAAGGTTCAAGAAACACAAGAAAGGGAGATTTGAATTAGGTTTCTCGATTAAAAACTTTTAGCAACCCAAGAACTCAAACAACAAAGATAAGACAAAAATAAATAACATAAGTATTTTTATCATAGTTCACTATTAACGAATCTACATCCAGTCCACCCACTGGAGTGATTTCGCCTTCTCAATAAGGACTTAATCCAATAATCAAACTGATTACAAAACTCAAAGACAACTTGTCTAAGACTTTTTGAAAATTCTGACTATAACCTAGTCTCTCAAGGAAATACAACTCAAAGACTAACCGTCAAATAAGGGTGTTCATGGGTGCGGATCGACCCACAAACCCGCTGACTCAAATCAACCTAATCCATAAATTACCCGAACTCATTCATTTACGGGTATATCCAATCCAACCCATAACAACTCGTATAGTTTTAGTTCGGGTATCGGGTTAGAGTTTTGCAACCCGCAGGTCTGTTGACTCATCTCATTGATGTGGATTTTGTAATTTATTATTATTTTTATTATTATTTTAAATAAAAAAACTAAAACTAATATCTCACTAATAACCATAATTTTTTCAAAAAAAACTATTCTCCACCAATAATACTACTAGACCAATGAGTTTACGTAATTCTAAGATTAAATGTTATTTCTTATTTTATTTTGTATCATTTTCAACTTATGTATTTTATGGAAATAACGTGTCTTGTTGAATTTTATACTATTATAAAGTGTTATGTCGTATAAATGAATTTTATTAGATATAATATGATGTGTTTCATTGAATTTGAGTGTTATAAATAAGTATGATTATATTGAGTTGTGTTACATTATTTTAAAACCGACAAAAAGAATCATAAAAAAATATATTTTTTATTTAAAACCCAACCCAACCCAATCCATTGATGAACGAGTCGGTTCAGGTCGATTTTGACAATGAAATTGTGGGTTAGACGACGGACGCAATCCATTAACGTTTGAACGGGTTGGGTAACAGGTTAGGTCAAACCCGATCCAACTCAACCCACGTACACCCCTACCGTCAATAACTTTTTGAGAATTATGACTGTAACTTAGTCTCTCAAGAAAATTAACCATAGGTTAAGATACACAAGACTGTGTTTACAATATGCTTCTAAAAATAAGCAGATAAACAAGTTACAAACAAGTATTACACTTAAGAAAATATTTCAATAAAATGTTTTAAGTGTTAGAACGATAGAGTTCTTAGCGTGAAACACTTTTCTTTTTCTTTCTCATGTATGAGTGTTTGATCAATATGTTTCAGTGTTGTGTAATATCATTATCCTTCCAAGCTTCCAAGACCTCTTTATATAAGAAAGAATAGATCTGTTGGAGGGTGAAGTTAAAATATCCTCAATATAACAGCTATATGAAGGTCACTTTATTCTACAATATTAGAGTGGCGCTTGCAACATAGAGTTGGTAAGGATGATGGGACGTGAGGAACCTACGAGGTAGAGAGTACAATCTTTTCATGCTTTTCAGTGGAAATGCTTTTGTACTTCTGTTACTTATTTCAGTCGTTGACTTTTAGACCTTAACCTCTAGTTAGCGGCTTCACATATAAGTTCATGAAGCTTGAATAAAGCTAGAGTCTGGTGAGAATAAGACTTCAGAGTCTATAGAGTTAAGAATCCCAAGACTTCAGAGGCTTGAATTATCAGAGTCATTATGAATAGTTTCTTTGCAGAAGCGTTGACTTGGTAATCCAGATGCTTGACTTGTATTTGAACATGCATTTGATCTTCCTTTGGTTCAGAGTGCGTCTATAGTTCAGAGTCCAAAGTTGACTTCTTCAGAGTCGGAATCTATTTTCAACGACCTGCGCACTTAACAAAATAGTTTGAATACAAAATTGTTCTCTATACAAAATAAGCTTTGTTATCATCAAAACTCAAGGATAGTTGCAGAACCAAACTTGTTCCAACAATCTCCCTTTTTTATGATGACAAAACCATGTATTTTGATGAATAGTTTTTACTTGGATAGTCAAATCTATAGAGCATAGGAGTTAGGTTTGTAAGCCCTCCTGAGTTTTATACTTATCAAAATTATTCTTAGCTTCTTCAAAGTGAGGTTTGAAAGTTCCCCCTGAGATTAAGACTAGAAAAAAATTATTTTTCAGAAGTATTAATCAGCATTTAATAAATCTCAATAAAAGTTCAAGGCATGATAGCATGGTTGGGGTTTATTATGAGTTTGATATATATCAAAATCATATTCTTTTTCTCTCCCTTTGTCATCAATCAAAAATAATAAGATGTAAATCAAAATAAATTTTTTATAGATTGAAGAACAAAGAAAATGCAGGAGATGATGATGAGTGAGAGGTGAACATGGGTTTAAATAAAGTTAGAAGGGGAGTTAAAAAGATCAAGAAGAAATAGGGTAGAAAGCTAAAAAGAGGGTAGACTCAACAGTTATCTATAAAATCCACAATAATAACGTTTAAGACAATGCATACAACATAGCACGTTTGTCAGAAGACATTATTACAGAACATTGAAAAAGAACAACAATAAAAACTTTTAAAAAAGAATTTTGAAAGGACACGTAATAAAAGTAATTTTGAAAAATAAAATAGTGATAAAGTGGCTTGAATGGTTAATTACATCTCTTTAGTTCTCAAGATGGTCCAAGTAGGCAACAGTCAAACTTGGGAAGATGTGTGTTGAAGACCAAAGATTATCTCTCTCTTTTGTTCATTGGAGCTCATTAAATACAACAGGCTTTGCTTAATTCCAACGCTCTCTTATCATATACCCCAAATTTGCTCTACCTCCTCATTCAATTCACCTGACTTATAGATTTTTTATTTATTTTCATATGTTCCTATTAATTATTCATTTTAGGTAAGTCATTCATTCATTTATATATGGTGACATTTAAAGGTTCATGATGTTTAGATTTCGACTAGATAAAGTGGATTGTCTCAGCACTTGGACTATTGATGGTTTGATCTGATGATTCTTTTGGATTAGGGTCCTTTTATTGGTAATCAAATGAAACCACACATTTTGTCTTGTTGTGCTTACTAGTGAGAAATCCATCAATTCATCATATGAAAGTATGGAATTGAAAGGAAAGAGAGATAAGAGGCATTTGGATCACAAGTTGATTTTTGGTCAAAGTCAACTATGGAAGGTTGTCTTTTTGACCAAGTTACCTTGACTTTCACATTTCACTACTACTCTTTTAGCTGCATTGGCCATTGATTAAAGCATGACATTAAAGATTTTTATTCATGGAATTAGAGAGAAAAAAAGCAAAAGGTCATGTATTACGTGGGAAAAAAGTCAACATACAAAGTCAAAGTATTCAAATACAAGTTTCATTACAAGAAAAGTGTGCTACACAAACCTAAAGGGAAGGTACAATGAAAAATATACAATTTGATACATTTGATTTTTTGGTCAACTATTGACTTTAGGTCAACAGTTGGCCAATGGCCCTAAACATTGGAACATGACCTCTAGTGACTCTCATCTCACTCCTTTCATCAATCCAATTGGGTTCTCTTATCCCTATTCAATCAGCGTAAGTACAACAACTGCCATAGGTCCAACAGATAGACTAATGGTCAGTATTCCATATGTGCCCAAAATCATATTAAAAAGTATCTCACATAAAAAGCATTATGAACAAGAAGCAATTGAATAAGATTATAGATCAATAGGTTCATACAGTGGTTAAATGAATATAGAATCCAACAATTGAGAAACATGTTTATCATAATACAATCTAACCTAGAAGAATTTAGTTATTCATAGTGTAATTAAAAATACCACAATTGATAAACAAAGATAACATAAGAAGTCCGTTGAAGAAATGGCCTTCAATGTCTTCAAATGCTCCAAATATCACTACTTGTGCTCTATAATCCGTGCTTCAATCTCCCAAAATCATAACCCTTGTGAAATTGTAGAAAATCCCCTTTTAAAGTCATCAGAATGGACCAGAACATGTCAGAAAAAGGCCTAGAAAAGTGACAATCGTGCGTGTGATGCAGTTTTTAATGCTCTATCGCGTGCGCGATGTTACGCGATGGTGGATGTAATTATTTTTGAAGTTTCACTCTGTTTTTCTCATTTTCACTCAAATTTTCACTAAGTCCATAATTTGCACACTTAGTTATTTTTCCTTTATTCTTTGGTTATTCTTCCTCATATTTTCTCGACTTTCACTTGTTTTGCTCCAATTCTTCGACTAAATATATGCAATGAGGGACTATTATTACAACCCCAAACTTGAATTGTTGCTTGTTCTCAAATAATTCGCCTGCAACTGCATATTTCAACAGACAACAAGTCGCACAATAACAATCGAACATCACCAAATTAAATATTTATTTTACCTGACCATTGTTCTAGCTCCCAAATTTTATCCGACGAATTTGGAAAAAAGTCCTCAACATTGACGAGTACTCAACCAGTCTCTCAACTAACTATAACTCACTCAATGGATAAGGTTATCTCTCAATCATTATACAAAATCAATTAAACTTAGCTTGATCATGTTCTAATAGAGTTCATCATAGAAATTACAACACACATATTAGAGGATTTTTCAGGTTGTAACTTGGCTTATGTTAGGGTAGGATATTTTTAGGAAAATAGGTTTAAACCTTTGGATTTAGGTTCCTATTTCTCCTTCTACCATCATACGTCTTTGTTCATTTTTTCTAGTACTAGAGAGTTTCGATCATTCTTATCATATCATTATTTTATTTTCTCATTCATTTTTTGAAGAAGTGTCTTTTTCACTTCTATTTTTACAACAATTTTTGAAATTTTGGATCATATTATCTAGTACCCAAATCCCAAACTTAAAATTTTGCTCATTTCCAAGAGCAACTCAAAACTTAGTTTTTTTCATATACTTTAAGACTATACTTCTACCTAACTCTAAAGAGATGGTGGAAAGAAAAGATCTTTCGAGTAATATGGCTAAGAATTTTAGACTACATTGCCGAAAGAAAGGCTTAGGATCAAAGTGTTTAGAATTGGATATACCTATTACTAAATGATGGTTTACAAAGGCTCAAAGTTATAAACAAAAAATTGCCTCAGTGTATTGTTCAAACCAGATAACTTAATCGGAAATAGATCAAACCAGATAAAAGAATAATGCACGGATACACTCATAAAGAAAGAAAAGTGAACAATGAAAATATTTAGCTCAAACCTTACTGGATGAGGTATATGTAGGTTGAGTACAAGTCCGTTGATTCTTTTCTCATCATTCGCCTTCAAGTTACTAGTTGCTATTGTGATTATCAAGTTTCTTTTGGATCCTCAGTTCAATGCTAAAGTGCAAAACTTGCAATCTGAAAGAAATAAAACAACTACAAACTTGTCTATTAAAGATACTTGAGATTTTCATGGAAAATTTATGCTTGAATAGTTACTTCCTCTTGGTATAGTCTTGAATAAAATAAAATAAATTATGTAAAACAAAAACTAATTAAAAATAATGGTTGCCTCTCATCCAGCGCTTCTTTTCCGCCAATAGCTTGACGACTCATTCTCAAAACACGTCAGGCGCAAGGGATACCCTCACACCGGTAAAAACTCCTTTTTTCATTCTCTTATGAACTTTACTACCTTTCTCTTTCAATTGATAGCATGTCTCAAGATCTTTCACATATAAAGTCCATTGATATGCATTAAACACCACTTATCCTTATTAAACTTTAAAATCAATTCACATGTCTCTGCATCTATTTTTGCCTTCCTGATTGCCAGGAATGGGCGCCCGAGAATTACTGACCCTTCAGAATCATTTTTCATGTCGATCACCACAAAGTTTGCAGGGAAGGTCAAACCATCGACATGAACTAGAACATCTTATACAATACCAAGCAGGCGAGTTGTAATATCCCAGATTGTATCAAAGATATTATTTAAAATGCTATTAGAAATGCGGCTGTTTTTTTTCTCTTTAATTATAAGATGGAATAATTATGACGATAATTAAAATAAAATTCAGAGAATAATAGAATTGATAAAATTTAGAAATAGTTTGTCTGAAATTCCTAGCGGAAGGACATCCATATCCTCATTTCTAAAAGAGTTCAAATACTAACAATAAGTGAAATAAAATAGTGTATCGTAACGACTTAATTGTGAAGGTCAAATTCCATATCCACTTTGAATCATACTCACCATAAAAAAATATCATAAAAAAATATCATAAAACAATAACAAAACTTCGCCCATCAAAATATATTTAACATTTTTTTATGTAATTGTTTATTTTATGAGGGATGAAATGTGACCAACAACACTATATGAGACAAAAATGATTTGGATATGCAAAACTCATTCCAATGGAGAATTATCACACAAGTTCCTGCCACAAATGCCTAAAAAGTGTCAAATTTACCACAAAGGCTACTGCCAAAAAGGTAAAAAAATATCAAACTTACCATAACGACAAAACACATTGGCTCTAACAAATCTTATATGATGCATGTCTCAAAGGTATAAAACTAATCTCCGACAATATTATTTACCAGTAACTAGTCTATTATATATGCATTTATCGATTTATATTTCACTTAGGTTATTCCACACAAGTCACACTTATTCATATATTATATACAAGTCACACTTATTCGTATATTGTTTTATTTTTCATGCACCTAAATGTAATATCATGATTTGTACCATACATATAAATAATAGCCTAACCGTGAGTGACGTAACACTCCATTACCATCACTAACCACGGATCGTTATTCATAGTAATAAATTTCCTTCTTTTTCTTTGTTTAGAATTCAACGTTACATCAATATATTTTAAAATAATTATTATTGACATAGTAATCCAAACAGAGTCTTCGCACCCAATTTTTTTTTAAATTAATAGCAACATAAGGGTGTACTCATAGTGGAAACGAAACCAGAGTAAATTAAATTCAAATTAATTTCACACAGGTTATAAACATAGTGGACAAAATAATTTCACACAGGAAATATTAATATATTAATGCTTATATTTTTCTTATAGTTATTTTAAGTTTAATAGTGGACAAAATATGTGATAGTGAGGAGAATCTGACTATTTTGTGGTATATCATTTGTGGATTGGAAAATTCTAGACCGGATATTTTGTTGTGTGAAAGAGGAAATTGAGTTAAGAGATATTTTTATAAAGTTGAAAGTAAAGAGAAAAGAGGACGAGAATTACACCGGTTAAAACAATTAGTCTGAAAAAATATAGGAACAACTGTGACTTTTTCTATTCACACTTAAGCCAATCACCCACATTTTTAGGAACCAATACCACTTAGTCACCAATTTAATTTTTCCACTAGCACCCACGGATAATTATAATACATTACTAACTATTTTAATTTGTGTGGCCTATAATATTCAACACAAATTTCAACCTATACTATTAAATTTATTTTATTCAAATTTACTCATATGACACTAATTCATCAACATCACCTTATTATCATTATTAATAATATTATTATTATTATTATCATATTTGATTAATTCACGTATATCATTATTATTATTATTAACAATAAATTGATTGATCAATCAAGTTAATAAATTAATAATATTTTCATTAACACTTAATTTATAAAATAACAACACCATCTATGATTATATTTTATAATAATTAATATATATTCATTCAAATTTAATTTAAAAGAACAACAACAACACACTTGCTCTTAACTTTAAGATTATCTAATATATTCATTCAATTTAATTTCTACAATGCTAACCATGGCAAGACACAAATTCTTAAATTTTAGTTTATTAAGAATATGAAGTTCAACTTAATTAATTAAAATAAAGGATGTTACACAAGTCACTGATGAATCGGCCAAAGTGAGTGTCATATTGCTCGGTACGATCTCTCATATCTCCAATTCTTTAAATTTGCTCAGTGGTATGACATTGATGCTCGATCCTAAGTCACATAAAGCATGTGGTATTTTCATCCCCCAATGGTGCAAGTGATGTTGAACTCCCTTGGATCCTTCATCTTTGGTGGAACTTTCGACGATTTTGTTGTCTCCTCTTTCTCTGTCATGTTGACCATTCCTTGAGTCAACTTTTGCTTTCCACCTTTCACCAATACTTGCATAAACTTAGAAAATTTGGGAATTATCTCTAAAATTTCATAAAAAGAGATACTTACATGAAGTTGTCTCAACACTTCTTAAAATTTTTCAAACACTTCAATCTCATCCTCATGTACCAGTTTCTTCTTAATGATGGGATATGGTAGTTTTATGTAATCTGGTAACTGTGAGTTTAGTTTATTCAGAATTTGATCCTTTGTTCTCTTTCAAGGAGAATTTTTATCTATAAATTGATCAAGGGTGACTCATCTTTCCTCTTAATCACATTGATTCTCACTCTCCTCCTTTTCAATTTCCCTTTCCTTTTCTTCAATTTTATCCTCTTTAACTTTTTGAGCTTCCTCCTTACTAGTAACCATCCCAAAAAAAAAAATCCCCAACCTTGCATGTTTCATTCTTAGGATTATCAACAGTGTTACCGGTGAATCCTGCACTTGAGCTTGGTAAAGCAACTATTTTTTTGGATAATTGACCAATCTGAGTCTCCAAATTCACGATTGATACATCATGGTTTCTGCAAAGTCTCTTCCAACTGTGATGGCTTCATTTGAAACGAAGATTGTTGGCTTTGTTACATCCCTTGGTTGGCATTTAAATTCTGATTATTATTCCAACGGAAATTTGGGTGATCTTTTCAACCCGGATTGTATATGTTTGAATACAGGTAACTCTTTTGAAAACCTGCAAATTGGACTTCCTCACTTGTCCCTTCCAACGAACATCTTCCATTCGCATGTTCTCATCCATAAAAATCACACCTAAGTGTTTGTACCTGGCTCACATTAGCTCTATAAAAAACTTAATGACTTCTCTGCAAGTGTATCGATAATTTCGAAGTAATAAAAAAGATCGAATCCACAAGGACTGCCTGCTAGCAAGATAAAATATTTGCAATTTATAAAACTAATTAAAAAGGGGGGTTCGAGTTTCAGTGTGAAAAACGAGAAAACAATGTCACGAAAGCGGTCAGGTTGTGTGTTAGAATCCCCTATTCCTCTCTTGTTGATGTTCGATGCTCTGTATGAATTATCTAATCATTATAACCTCACGGTGAATTAACAAAACCATTAAAATCGATCCCTCATGAAATAACTCACTAACCACTACTCGGAGCTTTCTATTCCTAGTCCGACATCGCAAGCAGGGTTAGGTGATGTAAAAACGTTAATTCTTTATGCCACTACTCAGGGTCTCCTATACATATTCAACCAGCATAAGTACAACAATATCCCTAGGTTCAACACATAGACTAATGGTCAGTATTCCCTATGTGCTCAAAATCAAATTAAAAGAGTATCTCATATAAAAAGCATTGCAAACAAGTAACAATTGAATAAGATTATAGATCAATAGGTTCATACAGTAGTCAAATCAACAGAGAATCCAACAATTGAGAAATAGGTTCATCATAACACAACCTAACCTAGAAGAATTTAATTACCCATAGTGTAATTAAAATTACCACAATTGATAAACAAAGATAACATAAGAAGTCCCTTGAAGAGATGGCCTCCAATGGCTTCAAAGGCTCCAAAAATCACCACTTGTCCTCTCAAATTCATGCTTCAATCTCCCAGAATCGTAACCCTTATGAAAATGCAGAAAATCCCATCCTTTTAATGGCGTCAGAATGGACTAGAACGCGTCAGAAAAAGACCCAGCAAAGTGACCATTGCGCGCGTGATAACTTACATTGCGCGTGCGATGCAGCTTTTAATGTTATATCGTGTGCCCGATGGTGGATATAATTATTTCCGAAGCTTCAGTCATTTTTGCTCCTATTTCACTTAAATTTTCAATAAATTCACAATTTGCACACTTGACTATTTTTCCTTCATTTTTTGGTCATTCTTCCACATATTTGTTTGACTTTCACTTGCTTTACTCCTATTCTTCGACTAGATATATGTAATGACGGACTGTCATCACTTATATAAATAAGTTCGTGTGTGTGAAGCCATTCTGAATGTTTTATTTTCCATCCTACATTTGTTTTTACATTATTACTTTTATTCTTTTTCTATTTCCTTTTTAATTATTCTTGTTTTAAAATGTCATTATTAATTGTTGTTGGATTTAATAATGAAAATAATTCTAAGCAACATTATTTCACTTATCTACACCCTTCATTTCATGTTACACCCCTTCTTAGAAATAAAATCAATAACAAGAATAACTTGGGCCAAGTGACCATGGGCCATGTGCCCAATTGCTATTCACACATCAACTCTTCTCTCTACACCCCTGGCATTATGGTTTTATTTATTTCTTTTTTCTTAAGAATTTCTTTTTTAATCTTTTTTTATCAAAATGACATCTAGTTATAATTAGGTTTTAGTCTTATATAAGTTTAGGATTATTTTTCTCAATTAGGACTAGATTATAATTATATTAGAAATTAGGGTTTTTATGGCATTAATCTTGATTTCTCTTCATTTCCTTTAAAATTTTCATGATTTCTATGATGGTCACTTCTTGGTTTGTATGGATTGTGGTTGACCTAGATTTTCCTTGCATGATCCCTCTTTTGATTTAATTAATTGATTAAAATCATTTTGATTAATTAATTAAGTTGATAACTTTAGGACATTAGCCATGTTAATTAATCTTTTTTATTAGTTAATTGTATGATCAAAACCCTAGAAAATAGATAAACAATTGCATGACTATATTAGGGATTTCCCATTTTAATCATGTCAAACTAAGATTCTTTTTGCAAATAAACCTAAAATACTTTAAAAAAATACTATGTAAATTATGCACCATGAGCCTTAAGAAATGGAGAAGGAATAAAGGGGTGTATTCCTATCCTTATTCTGAATATCTTTAGATACAGGACGAATGACCTAGTTGTTCAAAGTATTCACCTTCATTCATAAACTTTAGTGCAATTCAAATCAGGGAAATTTTTCATAATTAAAGGAAGAAAAAGGAGGAGGATGTAGACTCTCTCTTCTCGAATGTTCAAACACTGTAGAGCTCCCTGTCTGAATATTCATCTCCAGACTAAAATCAATCACAACCAATCAAAATTCAATTTTCTCGCCTTAGGACATTCAAAACTTTTCATAAAGGACATGTTATTTCCATTCTACCCTAATACAAAAAATTCTTAAACCTCTCACGCGCGAGTACACACGCAACGTTTAACTGCTAAAGCATGAACGTTAACATCGTTCAAAAAAAACAACCAACAAATACTTATTTTCTACACCACAAACTATGAGACTTATTTTCTAATTGTACTATGGGAATACATAGGCACATGATTTTGAAATCTTGGCGAACACATTAATTAAAAACTTATTTTTTTACCTTGATTAAAACCTAACACAAGTAACCTTTAGATAATAATACCTATCCGCGCAAAACAATCAAAATGGTTCCCGTTGAGTACAACAGTAGTGAGGGGTGCTAATACCTTTCCCTTGCATAACCGTCTTTCGAACTCGGATTTGGTTGTGATAACCATCTTCTTTTTATTTTAAGGGTTTTATCAATATTTTCCCTTTCCTTTGGAATAAATAAAGTTCGGTGGCGACTCTGTAATTTTTATGGCGTGACATCTCTATATAAAGGAGACTTCATAACAAGCAGGATCACAATCGTATCTTTTTCATGTAGTTATTTTCCATTTCTCTCTAAGCATGAGTAATTCATCAAAGAATGCTAAGAAGGGTTATTATAAAGAAATTAACAATGCCATTGGACAACCCAAAGATGTTGAGAAGAAAAATAAAAAAGATGATATGCATAAGTCCTCTGAAGGTTCCAAAACACACATTGGTTCATCTGTTGGTGCTTATGTGGGAAGAATTTTAGTTACAGGAATGAAGAACCTCAACAAGAAGAGAAATCCAATTGAAGATAGTGAAAATCAGATACTGATGAGGGATGGATGACCTTCCTTGGAATGGGTGGTTTTCATCCTAATGTAATCTGAGTGTTGTGATATTTGTAGTGATTTTTCTTGCTTTTGAAATGATTTTGAATCTTGTAATGTTTTCTGAGCAATAAAAACCTATCCTTTCCTCATATCTTTTGATTAGAGTTTCTTTCTACTAGTATATTTTGATTTATCCATTGGTGTTTATAGATATGTTTTCAACCATTTCATATGAGTTTTGTTGTGTGTGAGAAGTGAGTGAATCGTGGGTTTAAAACAAAATAATAATTAAAAAATTTGAACACACACGCAAGCTGACAAGGGAGGTGAGTGAAATGATTTTATCTTTTCCCAAGAAATATAGTATCCCAATGGGTCACTTCAAACGTTTAGATGGCTAAATGTATGACAACTATCTTAATTTAGAGTCACATGAGCAATGCTTAATTTCCACCATTAGTAACAAAAACTCAGAGTCCAGAAGACAGAAAATCCCATATGGGTTCTGACTTTGGACCTTTTGACCCAGAGAGCCTCCTAACTTTTGAGGGCTAACTGGTTCAGAGTCAAATTAACTCAAAATCATATTTTGACTCTCTAGAGTCTACACATATTTAGAAAAAAATTGTTTTATTCTGGACAAAGTTCCATTCTCAAAATTTTCAAAATAAAAACAAATTTATCTACGGCATGGGGTTTTGTGAAGATATCAGCTCATTGATGGTCTGTATCTATAAATTTTAAATTAGTTACACCCTTCTGAACATAATCTCTTATAAAATTGTGTTTAGTCTTAATGTCTTTAGCTATGGAGTGCAAAATTGGATTCTTGGATAAACAAATTGCATAAGTATTATCACAGAGAATAAGAATATTACTCTAATAAAGTTGATAGTCTTTTAGCTGACTTTTCATCTAGAGTATCTGAGTGCTGCATCCAGATGCTTCAATGTATTCAACTTCTGCTATTGACAATGATATTGTTACTATCTCTTATTGGACCAAGAAACTGACATCTTCCATTGGTGTTCTTCCTTTCTAGTCAATCTCTAGCATATTCAGTGATAAAGTTCCAAAAGATGCTATAATTGCATATGAAAAATTGGTACTTATAGGCTTTCACTAACATGTTCTAGCATTAAATCAACCAATTATCACTTAGAATTAACTTGTGCTACACAATTGGTAGTGTCCTTTGATCTTTTGATTATTGTGTAGGAATCAATGCAATCTATCAAAATGAAGACACAAAGAAACAAGATGAGTTAAGCATATTCATTAGGAGAGTAAGAAGCAAGGCCAATGCAGGTTCGCTAAGCGAGCCAAAAGAGAAACAAGGCAGAATAAAAATCAAAGTGTAGAAATTGGCATGTTCACTTAGCGAGAGGCAGCGAGTAACTAACAAAGAGAAATGGAATCAAAAGTCAGCATTCTCTCTTAGCGACGAAGTAGCAGGAGATTTCGCTTAGCGAGCCTCCTCTCGCTAAGCGAAGTTTGGCGGTTTCAAAAATACGGTTTGAAATTGCTTAAGGATGAAGAAAGGACGGTTTACTAAGCGAGACATCCTCGCTAAGTGAAAGTAGAAGGACAACATTGCTATAAATAGAAGTAGAAACTTTACAATAGGGATCTGGTTTATTATTTTAGACAGAACAAGCATAGAATAGTGAGAAGAAAGGAACGTTGTAGGATACGAGCTGGATACACATCAAATTATCGGGAAATCACATTTGTTGTTGATTCATCTCACTTCCTCCATTTTGTATCAAGCTACCATGATTATGGATAGCTAAATCATCCTCTTGTGTTAGGATTGAATGTAATTCATCGAACCGTATATATATTTATTCATCATAGTATTATATAATCCAATTGTTTATGATTATTAAATGTTATATTTATTTTAACGATTAAATTCTTGGATTAGAATTGTTATTGAAAAATACTTTCGAATCTTGATCTAGGATAACATTCTATTAAACTCTAATTGCTAGACATATGGTTAGAGTTCAATATCCACTCAAAGTATTGGTTTTAATTCTTCTTGATTGTTTAATAGATTGAGAAATCATCGATTAAACAATCTGGTAGAAATCTCGGCAGAAGTTTAGACATAAACATTGTAATGAGTGATATGTGATGATAAGAATAAACATTCAGGTTATATATAAAAGTGATCAATGAATACATGTGCATTCGGCGGATGAAATCCAATCCCAACATGTTTGATTATCTGAGAAATTCATTTTATCATTTACTGTTTCTTACATTCTATGATATTTACAAACAAAATACCTTTTAAAATTACACTTAAAACATTATTATCTGTTGAAAGGCAGTAATATCACATCAGCCCATGTGGATACGATATAACATACTTACTTTTGATTACTGAACATCAATTAGCACCTCAATAACCTACTAACTTGTACTCTTTGGATTTTGTATAAATCAAGCCAAGGTTAGTGATACCTTTCAGATATCTAAAGATCCTCTTAACTTTTGTTAAGTGTGATTCTCTAGGATCTGATTAGAACCTAGCACATAGACATTTGCTGAATAAAATATCAGACCTAGAAGCATTCAATTATAAGAGAGAATCAATCATACCTTTATATACCTTTTGTTCTACCTGTTTGCTTTCATATTTCTCCAGAATGCACGTTGGATGTATTGGAGTCTTTGCTGGTTTGCACTTTGACAAGTCAAACTTCTTCAGAAGTTCCCTTGTATAATTGCTTTGATGTATGTATGTTCCTTCTGAAATTTGGTTGATCTAAATCCCTATAAATACTTTAATTCTTCCATCAGACTCATCTCAAATTCTGCCTACATAGACTCAGAAAATTCTATGCAAAGAGTGGTATTACCAGAACCAAAGATAATATCATTAACATGAATTTGCACAATTAATATATCATTTTTGTATCAAAACAAAGTTGTATCAACCTTCCCTCTTGTAAAATAATTTTCAAAATAAAATTGCTTAGTCTTTCATACCATGCTTTATGAGTTTGTTTCAGACTATACAAAGATTTTTGAGTTTATAAACAAAATATAGGTTTTTGTGATTTTCAGAAACAGGAGGTTGATGCACATAAACTTCCTCAGTAATGTAACCGTTCAGAAATTCCCTCTTAACATTCATCTAATATTGAATGATGTTATAATTTATAGCAAAAGAAATTAAGAGACAGATAGATTCTAACCTGGCCACTAGTGCAATGGTTTCAGTATAGTCAATTCCTTCTTATTTAATATAGCCTTGTGCAACCAGTCTGGATTTATTTCTTACCACTTCTCCTTGATCGCTCACCTTGTTTCTGAAGACCCATTTAGTTCCAATAACATGAGTTACTTTGGGTCTTGGCACAAGATCTCATACATCATTTATGGAGAATTGATTTAATGCATCTTGCATTGCCAGAATTTAGTTCATGTACAAAAGTACTTCATCAATGGAAGTGGGACCTATAAGGGACATCAAACCTGGAAGCATTTCTTCAGATGGTTTGAATGAGGATCTAGTTATGATGGGTTATGTCTTATCTCCCATAATCAACTCCTCCGGATGTGCAAATCTTTTCCTATGTTTCCTCAGAGGAGCTGGTGTGTCAACAACTTCTGATTCTGATTGAGCAATCTTAGGTTGAGTGCCTTCAGAGTCTTTTTCTTTAGATTCTTTGCCTTCAAGGTATGAGTAGCTAATCTCCAGATCTACAAACTTATCAACTAGCTTTGACATTTTAACATCAAGCTTATCATCAAACTTAATATGAACTGACTCCTCAATAATTCGTGTTTTAGTGTTGTATACTATGTAGCCTTTTAAGCATTCAGAGTATCCTAACGTGATACATTTTTTTATTTGGAGTCAAACTTGTTTAAGTTCTCTTTAGTGTTTAAAATAAGACATGAACAACCAAAAGGATGAAAATATGAAATGTTGGGTTTTCTATTCTTCTATAATTCATAAGGAGTCTTACCCATAATAGATCTTATAAAGAATGTAACACGCTGTGTTGACTACTTGTTCTCATAAGTGTTTATCAACATTAGTTTCATTGATCATGGTTCTGGACATTTCTTGCAAAGTGTGATTTTTCCTCTCTACAACTCCATTCTATTGAGGATTTCTAGGGCAAGAGAAATCATGGGAAATGTCATTTTCATCAAAAAGTTCTTCAAAGTTTTTGTTTTCAAATTCTCCACCATGATCACTTATGACTTTAACAATCTTAAATTCTTTTTCATTTTGCACTTGGGAACAAAAAGTAGCAAACACAGAATGTGACTCATCCTTGTGTTTTAGAAACTTTAATCAAGTCCACCTGTTGTAGTCATCAATGATGACTAATCCATACTTGTTTCCATTAACAGAGGCTATTTTCACATATCCAAAAAAGTCAATGTGCAAAAGCTCCAAAGGCCTAGAGGTTGAAACAACATATTTATCTTTGAAAAAAGTTTTTGAAAACTTGCCTTTTGGCATGCCTCACAAAGAGAATTAGAAGCAAACTTCAGATTTGGAAGGCCTCTGACTAAGTTTAGCTTGTTTAGCTTTAAGATTCTTCTCATGCTAACATGACCTAACCGTATATGTCAAGTCCATTTCTCTTAGTTCACAGACATGAGGTATTTAACATTTTTATTTTCTAAATCAAAAAGTCTAATTTTATAAATGTTATTTTTCCTCTTTCCATTGAAGAGTACAAATCCATCCTTCTAGCTAACAACCTTGCATGACTGTTGATTAAAGCTAATATAATAACCATTATCACTTAATTGACTTATGGACAAAAGATTATGCATTAATCTTTTAACTAATAAAACATTATTAATAGAAGGGACTGAGTCATTTCCAATAGTTCCAGAGCCAATTATCTTACCCTTTTGATTTCCTCTAAAACCGACATTGCCTTCAGGCTTAAGTTCCAAACTTTGGAACATATGCCTTCTTCCCGACATGTGATGTAAGCATCCAGAGTCCAGTGCCAAGATTGGTGTTTCAACTTGGTCGTTAAGGATTTCTACAATATAGATTATTTTATCTCTAGGTACCCATATCTTTTGGGGTCCTTTCTTGTTAGTTCTCCCAAAGCTTTTCTTAACCCAGGGTTTTTGTGCAGAATTATCATGTGTGTGCCCATAAGTGAAATGGGAGTATATAGGTTTTGCTTTAGTTGCCTTCTATTTTGAATTAGGTTTGACCCTAGAATTTTTAGGTGGCATATAACCAAGACATCTCTTCCCATTTCTGCTTACTCCAGAGATCATAGAAGCCATTTTGCTTATGTCTATGTTTCGTGCAAGAAATGTTTGAAAAGTTATGTCATGTTTCTTAATGATAGATTCAGAGTCCAAGGGGGCTTCTGAAAGAATCTCTTTTTCAATTTCTTTACTCTTGCTTTTGAGGGCAGAGTATCTTTTTCAAGATTACAAATCTTTTCTTTTAGAGTGGAGTTTTCTTTCTTCAGCTCACTATGGGCTTCAGAGTTAGCTTCATGAATTTGTTTCAAATCCTTAAATTTGTTATGAAGACTCTAATATTTTTCAAGAATTTCAGTAAGACAAGACTCTACTTCAGAGCGAGTTAGGTTAGAAAATACCTCGTCAGAGTCTGAGTCTCATTCTGAATCTGATCTTGATTCAGATGCTTTTGTGCTAGCCTTCAGAGTCACATTAGTCTGCTCTTCTTCAGAATCATCTTCAGAAGCTAATAAGTCATCCCATGTTAAAATTAGAACCTTCTTCTTCTCTATGAAGAATTTCTTTTTAGGCATGAGTTTGGGACACTCATTTTTGTAATGTCTAGGTTGTTTTCACTCAAAGCAGGTAACATCCTTGCCAACTCCAGACTTTTTCTACCCATAGGTTGACTCAAATTGTTCACTTGTTCTTCTCTAGCCTCTAAACTTTTTCTATTTATTCTTCCGGAGTTGTTTGACCCTTATGGAGAGTATGGACATCTCATCTTCTTCTTCGGAGCTTTCTTCAGACTCTTATTCTTTAGCTTGAACAACTTTGGCCTTCTCATTCTTGCTTTTGGACTTCATAGCCACATACTTGACTTTCTTTTGAGGCTCATACTTTTCAAGCTCAATCTCATAACTCCTTAGAGAACTTATAAGCTCCTTCAGATTCATTTTATTCAGATCTTTTGTCACCTTTAGTGCTGTCACCATTCGTCTCCATTTCTTAGGCAGACTTTTGATGATTTTATTAACATGATCTGAAGTGGTATAGCCTTTATTCAGAAATTTTAATCCATCTATTAGAGTTAGAAAGATTAATAATATATCCTCAATAATTTCATCCTCTTTCATTTTGAAAGATTCATACTCCTGGATTAAAGCCAAGACTTTAGTTTCTTTAACCTATTCATTTCATTCATGAGACATTTTAAAGAATCAAATATAAGCTTAGTAGAGTCTCTATTTGTTATTTGTTCATACTCTGAGTAGGAAATAACATTCAACAATAAACTTTTGGATCTATGATGATTCATGTGATCCTTTTTTTGTTCTTAATTCATTTTTCTTCTTTCAAGCTTAGTACCATCTGCATATGTAGAATGCCTATAACCATCTATTTCCATATCCCATAAATCAACATCACAACCAATGAAGAAACTTCTGATTCTATCTTTCCAATATTTAAACTTTTCTCCAGCAAATATTGGAGATTTTGCAGAGTAATGATCTTTATCATTGTTTGCATATGCTATTCCGTGTTTTAAAAAAAAAAGATCTTTATCTGAAACGGTTAAGTGTTTGACACAAAGTCAATACCAGAATCGGAGCTCTGATTCCAATAGAAGGTTCAACAAACACAAGAAATGGGAGTTTGAATTAGGTTTCTATATTTAAAACTTTTTGCAACCCAAGAATTCAAACAGGAAAGATAAGACAAAGATAAATAACATAAGTGTTCTTATCCTGGTTCAATGTTAAAGAAGTTATGTTCAGTCCACCCGTCTGAGTGATTTCTCCTTCTCAATAAGGACTCAATCCAATAATCAAACTGATTACAAAACTCAAAGACAACTTTTCTAAGACTTCTTGAGAATTTTGACTATAACCTAGTCTCTCAAGGAAATATGACTCATAGACTAACCGTCAATGACTTGTTGAGAATTTTGACTATAACTTAGTATCTTAAGAAAATTAACCAAATGTTAATATAAACAATGTTGTGTTTACGAGATACTTCTAAAAATAAGCAGATACACAAGTTTAAATAAAGTATTACACTTAAGAAAACATTTCAATAAAATTTTCTAATTGTTAGAATGATAGAGTTCTTAGCTTTAAACGCTTTCCTTTTTCTTTCTCATGTATGAGTGTTCGATCAATATTATATAGTGTTGTGTAATGTTGTAATATTTCCAAACTTCCAAGACATCTTTATATAGGGAAGAATAGATCTGTTGGAGGCTGAAGTTGAAATATCCTCAATATAACAATTGTATGAAGGTCACATCATTCTACAATATTAGAGTGGCACTTGATACATAGATTTGGTGAGGATGATGGGGCTTAAGCAACCTACAAGGTATAGAGTATAATATGTTTCGTGATTTTCAGTGGAAAGGATATTTACTTTTGTACTTCTGTCGTTTCTTTTAGTTGTTCACTTTTAGACATTAACTTATATTCAGCGGCTTCGTATATAAGTTCATGAAGCTTGAATAAAGTTCAGAGCCTGTCTTCAGAATCTATGAGAATAAGACTTCAGAGTCTATAGAGTTGTGAATCCTGAGACTTCAGAGGGTTGGATTATCAGAGTCATTTTCAGAGTCATTCTAGACAGTTTCTTTGCAGAAGCATTGACTTGGTAATTCAGATGCTTGACTTGTATTTAAACACTCATTTGATCTTCCTTTGGTTCATAGTGAATCTATAGTTTCGAGTCCATAGTTGACTTCTTCAGAGTCTGAACATGTTTTCTCTGATCTGCAAACTTAACAACATAGTTAGAGTACAAAATTGCTCTCTATACAAAATAAGTTTTGTTATCATCAAAACTCAAGGATAGTTGCAGAACCAAACTTTTTTAAAACAACATCCCTTTTTAAAATTCAATGGATTACATCCCTTTTTATTTCTCTGTCATTAAGTATTATGGATCTGTCTGATTTGATGGATGATATGATCTTTAAATTTCACTTCAAAGTTACACGCATGAAAAAATGCTAACATTATTTTATTATGATAGACACATCATATTGACATGATATTTATATGATATGATTAAATGACAAATGACAGTTATCTTTGTGATATATATATATATATATATATATATATATATATATATATATATATATATATATATATATATATATATATATATATATATATATATATATATATATATATATATATATATATATAATTTCAAAATTAATCTTGTGAAAATTTTATGCATGTTTTTGCTAAATATCTTTTTTCGTCCTTTATCTTTACTTTGGTGTCGCTTTTGGTCTTTTAAATTTTAAAATGACCAATTTGATTATTCATTTCTTCAAACAGTGTCACATTTGTCATTTATGTTAGCTCTATTAGTCAAAGTCAAATATAGTAGTCACGTCATGTACACTTGACGCTGATGTGGAGACTAAATTATAAGAACACAACACGTCTAATTGAATAAAGGGAAAGACCTGATTTCTCTTTTTCATTTTTCCACTCACAAAAGGCTAGCAGAGGAATAGCTCATGGAGAAGACGATGAAAACGTTGGAGAGAATAAGTGTTTAGGCGAAATCTAAGGTGAGTAGAGCATTTTCTAGGGAACACGAGTATGAAGGCGCATTTGAAGATTCAGTTTTCAAACCGGTTACTAATTTGTATCCCATTTATAATTTTGGTTTTAGGGTTTTTTTCATTTTCAACTGTTATTAGAATTTTTTTCGTTTTCAATTGTTATCTGTTTTAGGTTTTAGGATTATTTTTTCAACTATTTAGGGTTTTTCAGGTTTTAGGTTTTTTTGTTTTCAGTTTTAGGTTTTAGTATTTATGCATAGCTCTATGTTAAGTTTTAGTTTTAGGTTTGAAGGTTATCCTGATTTTTCACCCCCTTTCTAATTATAATTTTGTTGGACATAGGTAGTAATGGAATAAGATTTTTTTTTGTTGATTCATCATGGTGGTTCATTTTTGGATAATGAACTAATTGTATATTAAGGAGAAATAGTTACTAATTTAAAACTGATGTTGACATGTAGAGGTATTTTAAGTTGGTAGGTATTGTGAAGGAACTATGTATTAGGGAAATAGATACAATATGGTACAAGGACCCAACATTTGGGATGAATATTTTGATTGATGACATAGGTACATTAGATATGTTGAACTCTTTGTAAGGTGCATTTGAGTGTTGTTATTTATATACAACATGATATGTCTGAGCCTGAGTTTTATGAGGGTTCTCTTAAGAAAGAAGAACTAAATCTTGAGGACATTATAAATCTTAAAGAGGAAGAAAATTTGCTTGCTAAACATTCTGAAGAAACAATTAGAGAGGATTGTGAGGTGCAAGGTTGTGAGGTTTAGGATGATGGTGTATAGGGTGGTGGTGTTCAGCATGGTGAAGGACAACATGATGATGTGTAGGGCGTTGGTGTTCAAGAAGGTGGGCGATAACATGATGGTGTTCAAGATGGTGAAGGGAAGGATGGTAAGGTGTGTGATGGGTTGCACACTAATGAGAGTGATGCATGTGTGAAGAATGAGGGTGGCATGGTTGGTTATGTAAATTCTAATGATATAGAGGATGAGAGTTTTAAGTATGATAGTACATTGAAAATTAAATTTGATGGTTGTGATGATAGTGATGATTTTATGGATGAGGAAATTGATCATTTAACTGATTATGACAATGCTAAAAAGGGTACTAGCAATAAAAAGAACCACAAGTGGGAAGAATGTAACCCAAATGGGAAGTTAGTGGGAGTGAAAATGATAGTCAGTAGATGGAAAGTGGATGTGAAAGTGATGAGAATAGTGGAACAACTAAGAATAAGTATCCAATTTTCAAGTTGCAGAAAGACATGACTAATTATAAGTGAGAGTTAGAAACATATTTTAGTACCAAATGTGATTTTAAGGAAGCAATAACAACCTATGTTGTCCAGTCTGGTAGGAAGCTAAAGTTCACTAAAAATGACAAAAAAGGGTTAGGGTTATATGTATAGAGGATTATGAGTGGGAAGCATATTGTGCCAAGTTGGCCAAAGAAGAATCTTGGCAACTTAGGAAAGTAATTGACACTCACAATTGTAGTAGAAATTATAATATCAAGTTGATGACTACAAAGTGTTGAATAAGTGGGTTCAAAATTACTTAAAAAATAATCTTATGTTGAAGATTATGGATATAAAGAAAAATGCACAAAGGAAGTGGAATGTAGGGATCAATAAGACAAAAGAAATTAGGGAAAGATTTGCAACAAGAGACATGGTAGATGGTTCATTCATAGGGGATTATTACAATAGAATTTATGAATATCATCATGAAACTCTAAGAGAAAACCATGGGTCAACAATCAAGTTAAATGTCCAACCTATGCAAGAAGGAATTGGTGATATAAGACCTCATTTAAGAAGATTGAACATATGTTATGCATCATGTAAAGAGAATTTCAAGTTTTGTAGACAAGTTATTGGTCTTGATTAATGCTTTTTAAAGGGTCTTTGTGGAGGACGAAAATTGGCAGCCATTGATATAGATTCCAATGATTAGATGTTGCCAATAACATTTGATGTTGTTGAAGGGAAAACAAATGATAGATTGACATGGTTTTTGGAACTTCTGTTTGATAATCTTGGAGGTGGGAATGCATGTCTTTCCTACACTTTCATTTCTGATCAACAAAAGGCATATAGTATTGCACGTTTCAATATTATTTATGTTTTATTGTAATTATAATTGTATTCCTGTATTTTATGTTGTATTACAAGGTCTTTTACGTGCTATGGATAAGCTTCTACCTGGTGTTGAACAAAGGTTTTGTGTGAGGCACTTGTATAATAACTTTAGGAAGAAGTTTTCTAGAAATATGTTTATAAAAAAAAGGAATGCTGCAAAATCAACTTATCCACGGACATGGAAAAGAGAAATGAAGACAATGAGAGTGGTGAATGAATAGACTTTTCAATGAAGACTACACCCAGGTTTTGGAGTAAATAACTGTTTATGACTTATACAAAATGTGACTTTGTTCTTATAAACATTTCATAAGCATTTAATAGTGTAATTCTTGAATCAAAGATTAAACCATTGATGACTATGGTGGAAGAAATGAGAACCTACGTAATGGAAAGATGAGATTACTAGTTATTTTATACATATAGGTGAGATTTTTAAATATTAAAATCTTAATAGTTTTTTAATTTTTAAACTTTTTAAATTATATACATTTCAAAATTACTCTTCTGAAAAATTAAGACATGTTTTGAATTTATTTTTTTACTTTTTAATATCAAATACATTTTTGTTTTTATTTTATTATATTTCATGTTTATATTTTAAATTATACTTTTTATGAATGAATTAACATTTTTTTATTATATTCAAATTTTTAATTCAGCTCATTCAGAATAAAAATGTTAGTTAAAAAATATAATAGTATAATTTTCAAGATTAATGTATTATCCTATCTTCAATCAAGTACTATATTAAAATATAATATAATACAATCATTTTATGTTATCTCTTAATCCACCACCCATAGCCAAAATTTTAAATTTTGAAAAAAGAATTGCTCTCTAGAATCCATTGGGTGCTCCTCCATCACTGTGAAAAGTCACGACTGCCTATAGAATTTGGAGATGCATCTTTGGAAGCAATATTTTTACACAATCATTAGCGTAAATTGGTGAGATACCCTTATTTTGTCAAAATTTATTTCGGAGATGCATCTCCGTATCAACATTATGATGAGTCCGAAGGTACATCTCCTTAAGAACCCTTAATTCAAAACTCAATGAGTTTTACGGAGATGCATCTCCGAAATATGATATGTTAGGTCAAACCAAAAACAATTGCATAATATTGAGAAAAAAACAGAAATTAACATTCAAATATTTAACACTATATAGATAATCGTTAATATAAATTTAACATCGTGTGTCATTACAAATGGGTGGTTCAGGATGTTGCAACATCTTTAGAATATCTTCGATCGATCTTGCAATCGTCGCATTCACTTTAATCGTACCCTTCGATAAGTGACAGTAAAATGTACTCCATATAATCTTTAAATCTTCATTTGTCTTCAGTTCAAGCTTAGTGAACCATATTTTCTCTTCGTCGTCAATCGAGGGTGAACGATACTCGAGTTTGACAACTCTTTGATTTTCTGTATATCATAGTAGACTACTTAGTTTGAATTTCAGATCGACGAGAGGTGTGCCCTCGGTGATCCTAAATTGAAATGGGGGGGTTTTGCGCCATTGAAATACATAAATGCAAAATGAAGATATGTATTCATTCTGGTGTGTTGTGTTTTTGTAAAGAACATGGGATGAAAGACCCCCTATTTATATAAGTTTTAGATCAATTTAAATCTTAGAAACATTATCCTCTCATCATAACATATTTTGGAGACGCATATCTGGACATGCCCTATTTTTTTACAAAATAAGAATTTGTTACGGAGATGCACATCCGTAAAGTCCTCTGTTTAGCTGTTTTTACAATAAAAATGGGATGTGTCTGGAGATACATATTCGGAAACACCCCGTATAGCAATGTTCATACATAACTAGTATATATGCATGGCCAAATTTTGAAATAGAATAAGTGTCTAAAAATTATCGTCAATTTCTATAACACTAATGAAGAATATACATTACGTAAGTCTCAAATTATATTGATATTACATCATTGACAATATTACATACAAAAAATGAGTTACATTGTTAGATAAAAACTAAAATTGCATCAAAATATGTATCACCACCTAAATCTATATCTATTGGTGGTTCCTTCTTTGACCTTTCCTTAATTCTCTTCCAATGTCGCTCAACTTGGTGAACTCTTCCATTATTTTTAGAAAGTGATCTGGATAAGTTTCAGCCTCTTTTGTGAAAGGTGTCATCCACTTCGGTGATGTCTTTGGTATAGGACACCCTGATTTGAAATAAAATTGAATAAAATGTTGTGTTTTTGAAAGTCACCAATACACATGATGCGTCTGGATGATTTTGAGGTGGCATACTCCAAAGTGGGAAAAATGTTTTCGAGAAACCATAACGTGTCAAATCAATACACACACTATCCATTTTTCAAACGGTGTCAGACCACTAACACAAGGAACAAGAGCACTGAAAATTGCATCGTAATTTTCTTTTTTCCTATATAGTGACATGCATGATTCCTTATGCGTTGTCAACTCTTGCATAAGGTGATGGAGGAAAAATTGGTGGTTATGCTCTCCTTTATCGAGCAAACCCAAAACAGTTCAAAAATCACAGTTGACGTCACCTTTAAAATCTACAATCTACTCAATGTATTTGTGCATAAAAAGCGGCATTTCTTCAATGTGGATGTTTTTTGGTACCGGTGGTAGAGGAGATGGTTTTCTAATGCGAGCACCCTTGAAAATAATTTTTTTAGATGTATGAGTTGAAAAGAATCCAGAAAATGTGAGTCTACATGTTCAAAGTAAGAAGGATATTGTCTCGTAGAATTTACCTTTTTAGGGGCACACTTTGTATTAATCGATTCCGAAGGTGGTTTCAAATTTGTGGTTTTCGGATAGGAAATATTCGTCAATTGCTCTTTGATGTGAAATTTCATGTTATCATCTCGTACACGCCGTCCTGAAATGCATTATAGATTCGGCATATAAATCTTATGTGAAAGAATTTATTATACCATTCTAAGCATCTATTATCTTTTCCAACATTGCGCCAAGTTTTACCATTTCTCTATCTTCACCCTTGATTTGTTTGGTGTCTACCATATATTTGAGTTGAATTCTCATATTTTTGGTTATGTGATACTTACAAAGTAATGCATATGATGTAGAAAGCACTTTTGCAATTGAATTTGTCAATGCGGTGTCGTGATCAGTGACAATTACATTTGGCATGTTTTCTTGATCCTTCAACATAGTTTTTACATTTCCAAAGCCCGTGTAATGTTGTCCTCTTTTTCGAATTCCAAAAATGAAAAACCCACTGAAAAGGTTTTCCCTGTCGAAGTAACATCAATAATTTCAAGAAGTAGAAACGAATATTTATTAGTCTTATATATTGAATCAATTATGAGCACAGTGGAAAATATGTTGAATAACTTTATGGAATCGGGATGGCTACAAAATATATCTCAAACTGTGATTTATACTCACAAACTCTGTACCTAGAAACATAGTGGTCATCATCCACAAACTTCAATAGTTATTGCATTTCAGATCTTGGACATTTTACCTCCTTGTTGTTTCGGGCACACACATTATATACTTGCTTGATATTTGAAACATTTTAAGGCATTTTCCGTTTCAAAGTTGCAAGTATGTTTTTCATCTACATCATGTTTAATGTCATGTCCGAAACAAGTTCCTTCTCCTACGAAATAAGGCGACATACAATTAGATGCTTGACTAGCTTGTGACACAAGGCATGATTATGTATACCAGAAACCACATTAAATTTACATGTATCATTCGTCTTACGGTATCCACGGAATTTAAAGAACGCTCACATTTTCTCGATCCGGTGTCATCGTGTTTCAACTTTTGAATTAGTGGTTGGTATGCGCCACTTCTTTCGCATATCATTGTTATAAATGCTTGCCTTCTATTAGAACCATTGTTAGACCTTCCGATTACAACGCCAAAACCCCAATTTCCCGGCCTCCATGCAGACCCATTGTAGCATATGTTCACAGATAATAAATTCTTGTTTATTTATAAATTATTCACGAACATCTACCTCGATAACAACCGGTCTAGCACCCGGTTTAGTATTATTTTTCACTTTATTTGGTTTAACATCATCCTTCATTTCATCCAGTTTAACATCCATCCTCACAATTGCTTTGGAAAACATATATGGGTTCATCATATCTAACATCAATCATAATAGAAAAAAATATTCAACACTCAAATAATCACGCAACTACGAAGACGCATCTTAGAAACACGTGAACCTTAGTCTAAAGATGCATATTTGGACTCAACATTCTTTTTTCAGCTCAAAAAACAGGCTAATGCAAGGAATGAGAGAACTTAATCTTAAATTCCAGTTTCTTCTACTCCCTTTGATGTGATAAAATACAAGAATGATGTTTTGGTGTTCAAAAGTTGATTGAGAATATAAGAATTTTTTTTTCAGGGTTTTGAGAAAAGAGTTGAGTTTGGTCATGAGGAAGAAGAACATGCAATGTGATGTTTTATTTAATTTCCCGCTTGATATTTCTAGATATACATCTCCGAAATTGACACTAAATCATTAAATAAACCAGTTTGGTGAATATAAACACCATAAATGAGTTCAAGGGGTTTTACGCAGATGCATCTCCAAATTCACCCATGAAATTATACAAAGATGCGTCTTCATGCCAGATTTTGAAAAAAAAAATAGGATGGCTGACTGAAATGCATAAGCTGGTGTGATTTTAGGTACGTCTAGGGATTCATCTTTGGATCAGATAAGGATACTTTTATATTTTCAAAGGTGTGGGTGCACCCCATATAATGGAATGAGTATTTCTCTTTTGAAAATAGTTATTCATTTGGGGAAACTAGCCTATCAAAATCTTTCAACCAGTTCCATCAAATTATATTTAGTAACATCAAAGATTTCACTGTTGATTTTTTACTTTCATAAAAGTTGATTGCAATTGAATCGTGACACATTTTGAAGTTTGGCAACCGAGCTAAATTCTTAGTCTTTATTTGGGAGTTTGGAAGGAATGGAAAGAAGTGTTAACTGATATCTTGCATATCACTTGTATATATATTTAATGGCTTTTTCCATTTCTATCCTTAGAGTGTGGATAATGTAATATAAATAGTCAATCATATTCTATTTTACATAGTTAGTTATCAATAACAAACTTTCTGTTATCTTCTTCTTCTTCTTCTTGGATATTGCTTGTTTTCCATTTTCTCCATATGAGCATTGCTGTAATCTGTTTTGCCACTGCACTGTTTCATATGGACATTGATATGGTATCAGAGCTTCACCAGCTCTGGTAGCCATTGTCCTTCTCCTTCCTTCTCCAACCAACTGCATTTCTGGTTTTTCTTGCAGATTCTTGTTTCCTCCCATTCTCGGTTTCCATGGCTAACCAGAGCTTCACCGATTTTTCCACAAATTCGTCGAATCCATATTACCTACATCCGAATGAAAATCCATCAATTGTCCTCGTTACGCCTCTTCTTGATGATAAAAATTATCATACTTGGGCGAGATCGATGCACATTGCATTAATCTCCAAGAACAAGGATAAGTTCGTCGACGGTACACTCACAAAACCTCCTGTTTCTGATCCCCTATACGCCCCTTGGTTTCGGTGCAACACAATGGTTCTGGCATGGATTCACCGTTCTATTTCTGAATCTATTGCTAAGTCTGTGTTGTGGATCGAAAGTGCAGCTGGAGTATGGAAGAATTTGCAGCTCCGTTTTTCGCAAGGTGATATTTTCCGCATTTCAGATATTCAAGAAGATTTATACAAATTCCGTCAAGGTTCCCTTGATGTTTCAAACTATTTCACTCAATTGAAGGTCATGTGGGATGAACTCGAGAATTATCGTCCCGTACTAGCATGTTCTTGCGCAATACCTGTTCTTGTGGTGCCACTAGTTCAATCAAAAATTACAGAGAGCAAGATTATGTTATCAAGTTTCTTAAAGGATTGAATGAAAAGTTTACACATTCCAAATCCCAAATAATGATGATGCAGCCTCTTCCCACCATTGACAAAGCCTTTTCATTGGTGATTCAACAAGAAAGAGAGATAAACTATGCAGGATCATCCATGGCCATTCCCACTATTTCAACCGCCAAAGAATCAACTGCATTTCAGCTTCACAGTTCTCATTCAGCACATGCTAATGGCAAGAATGGTCAATTTTTCAGAGGCAAGCCACAAAGTGGAGCTCGAGGACACAATCGTGTTTGCACACATTGTGGGAGAACTAATCACACAGTTGAGACTTGTTTCCTCAAGCATGGATATCCACCTGGCTTCAAAGGCAAAGGTAAAAAACCAATCTTCTAATACTTCAAATCAGAATGTTGTTGCATCTGTTCATGCAGGGTCAGACGAATCTCAACCAAGTTTTGGTTTTACACAAGATCAATACAACAACATTTTGGCCTTAAACCAACAGTCCCAACTCACACCTCAAGCCAACTCCATATCTCCATCCCCATTTGGCCTAAATTCCCATGCTTACAATGATCATGGTAAGAACCCTAATCTATGGATATTTTATACTGGTGCAACAGACCATATTGCCTATGACTTAGCTTCCTTTGAATCATATAAACACATTATTCCAGTCCATGTTAGTTTACCAGATAGTTCTCAAATTATTGCTTCTATGTCTGGTAGCATAGTTTTATCTCCCACCCTCACTCTTCATAATGTCCTCTATATACCCACTTTCCATGTCAACCTACTCTCTATTGCTAAACTTGTCAATAGCAATGACTATCATGTTAAATTCACTGCTAATTCTTGTACCATTCTGCAGAACCATTCCAAGGCAGTGATTGGTACAGCTAACCTGCAAAGAGGACTGTATGTACTTGATGCTACTCCTCAATCACAAGCCCTTCATTCTAATGCTGCTTCCTCTTGTAATCTTTGGCACATAAGATTAGGCCACATATCTAATGATGGTTTAAAATACATTTCCAAAGCTTTCCCTTTTATCCCTTATGTACACAATAATACTCCCTGTGATTCTTGTCATTTTGGCAAACAAAAGAAACTTTCATTTCCTAACAGCACTACTGTTACTTCCTTTCCTTTTGAAATACTACATGCTGACTTATGGGGGCCTTTTGCCACCACCTCTAAATTGGGACATAGATATTTTTTAACCT
Source organism: Lathyrus oleraceus (assembly GCF_024323335.1). Taxonomy (NCBI): domain Eukaryota; kingdom Viridiplantae; phylum Streptophyta; class Magnoliopsida; order Fabales; family Fabaceae; genus Lathyrus; species Lathyrus oleraceus. The sequence goes on along the minus strand of NC_066583.1, from coordinate 270,095,693 downwards.
TGGTTGATGATTATACTAGGTATACATGGACTATATTCCTCAAAACCAAAGACCAAACAAAGAATAGCTTAATACAGTTTGTAGTATACATTGAGACTCAATTCAAAACTTCTTTAAAATGCCTTAGATCTGACAATGGAAGTGAGTTTATAGCCCTTACTAATTACCTTCTACCTAAAGGTATCATTCACCAAAAGTCATACATTGAAACACCCCAACAGAATGGGGTAGTAGAGAGGAAACACCAACACATATTAAATGTAGCTAGAACCCTTTTGTTTCACTCTTCAATTCCATTAAACATGTGGAATTTATGTATCCAACATGCTATACATCTCATAAACCGACTCCCTACTCCCCTACTGCAACTCAAAAGTCCTTATGAATTGCTACATAAACATCCTCCCATTCTCATTCACTTAAAATCCTTTAGATGTTTAAGCTATGCCACTTCATTACAAGCTCACAGAACCAAATTTGCACCTAGAGCTAGAAAAGCTGTTTTTCGTGGTTTCAAGGAAGGGACTAAGGGATATATTCTCTATGATTTACAAAACCACAATATCTTTGTGTCTAGACATGTAGTTTTTATGAAACTTACTTCCCCTTTAAAACCCCTAATACATCTGCACCTGAACCTGAAGACACAACTCTCATGGCCTGTCCCACCTATGATGATCCACCTATCCAACCTATTTCCTCTTCCACAACTCATGACAGGATTTCACCTCAATCCCATATACAGCCTGCTGTTGATACACCTTAGCAGTTGGTAATTAATGACCAGTCCCACATCAGTCCAAATTTACAATCTGTCATGAATGACCAGTCCCACATCAGTCCAAATTTACAACCTGTCATGAATGACTTTTCATAAATGTCTCACTCTAGCACTTTGTTAGATGCACATAGGTCTGATAATCAAACTATTCCTATCATAACTTCTTTAACACCTTTATCATTACCTAATGGACAATCCCATGTTCCCCCTGCTACAACTGTTTCCTCTGCTACAACTGTTTCCTCTACTGTACCCACCACAACACAACAGCCTGCTACCACTGAAGAACCACATGTCCCCTTACTTGAACCAAAGCCAGCAACTAATGTTGAGATGTTACCTAATCGAAATTCTACTAGAGTTTCTCATCCTCCAAGTTATCTTGCAGATTACCATTGCTATAACACCATACATCATTCTCCTATCTCTCTTAAAACCAAACCAAAACTTTCCACTGTTGCATATCCCTTATCCTTTGTGTTGACTTATGATCATTGTTCTCCCTCTTATAAACACTATTGCCTTGCCATATCATCTCATGTTGAACCAAAGACCTTTAACCAAGCCAATAAACATGACTGTTGGAAGAAGGCAATGGATGCAGAGTTGATTGCTCTTGAGGAAAACCATACTTGGCAGATTGTTGATCTACCTCATGGAAAAACACCCATAGGATGCAGATGGGTTTATAAAATCAAGCATAAGGAAGATGGCTCTATTGAAAGATTTAAAGCCAGGCTGGTGGCAAAGGGGTATACACAAATGGAGGGTATTAATTACTTTGACACATTCTCTCCTGTAGCCAAGATTACTACAGTCAGAGTTCTTTTATCATTAGTTGTTGTTAAAGGTTGGCACTTAGAACAGCTAGATGTGAACAATGCCTTCCTTCATGGTGATTTACATGAAGAGGTATATATGACCCTCCCTCCTGGTTTATCTGGATATGGTGAATCTAAGGTGTGCAAACTGTAGAAGTCTTTATATGGCCTCAAACAGGCCAGCAGGCAATGGTATTCCAAACTATCCACTTTCCTTATTTCTCTTGGATACATACAATCTCAGGCTGACCATTCACTTTATGTTAAGAAATCCAAACATGAATTCACTGCATTATTGGTCTATGTAGATGATGTGGTATTGGCAGGTAATTCATTGTCTGAAATTCAACAGGTCAAACACCTCTTGAATCAAAAGTTTCAAATTAAAGATCTTGGTCAGCTACATTTCTTTTTAGGATTTGAGATTGCTAGATCTCCTACTAGCATTTTTCTTAATCAAAGAAAATATGCTCTTGAACTCTTGGAAGATGCTGGTCTCTTGGAAGCAAAACCTTTTGCAGTTCCTTTCAACCCAACGTTGAAATTATCAACTAATGAAGGCAATGTTTTAGAGGATCCTTCTGTATATAGAAGGTTAATTGGCAAGTTGATTTATCTCACCAACTCCCGCCCTGACATTGCATTTGTTGTACAACATGTGAGTCAATATGTATCCAAGCCACGTGCTCCTCATTATCAAGCTGCCATTCAAATTCTCAGGTACCTCAAATTTGTCCCAGCCAAAGGCATTTTCTTCTCATCCAACAGCAAACTATAACTTTTTGGCTTTGCTGATTCTGACTGGGCTAAATGCCCTGATACTAGGAAATCAGTCACTGGATATTGTGTTATGTTAGGCTCCTCCTTATTATGCTGGAAATCCAAAAAGCAACACACAGTTTCTCCTTCTTCCACTGAGGTTGAGTATCGTGCGTTAGCTTCTATCACTTGTGAATTACAATGGTTACATTTCTTATTTCAAGATTTCCTGGTTCACTTTGAGCAGCCTGCATCTGTGTTTTGTGACAGCAAGTCTGCAGTTTACTTAGCACATAATCCTACGTTTCATGAACGTAGCAAACACATTGAATTGGATTGTCACGTCATACGGGAAAAGATCAATTCAAAACTTATTCATCTTCTTCCTATTTCGACACATAACCAGTTAGCAGACATTTTTACTAAACCTCTTCATTCACCATCCTTGAAGAACAGTTTGGTCAAGTTGGGAGTTTGTACCATCCACTGCCCAACTTGAGGGGGGTTGTTAACTGATATCTTGCATATCACTTGTATATATATATATTTAATGGCTTTTTCCTTTTCTATCCTTAGAGTGTGGATAATGTAATATAAATAGCCAATCACATTCTGTTTTACACAGTTAGTTATCAATAACAAACTTTCTGTTATCTTCTTCTTCTTCTTCTTCTTCTTGGATATTGCTTGTTTTCCATTTTCTCCATATGAGCATTGCTGTAATCTGTTTTGCCACTGCACTGTTTCATATGGACATTGATAAGAAGGTTTAAAAAAAAATTAAAAATATAAATAAGTCTTTTTAATATTTTTTTAAGTTTTGAAATACTGTAACAATAAAAATTATATTTGAACTTGTCTAAGCCCTCCATAACGCTTCGTCAATATAATTTTTTAGTTTTCAAAATTAGAGAAATTTTAGTTTTTGAATAAAAATGAATTCCTCGAAATTCTCACCATCTAAATTCTTCTATTATTTTCATTCAATTCTTATCTTCTCTTTCCAAGTCTTCTTCTCCCTTCCACTCCAAACTTCAAAAAAAAAACCTTAATATTCATTAACGTAAACAACTAAAATTACATGAATATTACTACTACAAAACTTGATTAATCATCATCTCTTTTTTTTTCTTCTAGAAGTGGTCTCATTAGATTAACTAGTTTAATAGAAAAATGGATTAGAATTACATATAATCGAGTTATCCAAAATATGTATGAAGAGGTATTCACTAGTGTGCTGACACATGGTGGAGAGACGGATAATTTTTCCATTAAAATATGTTTTATTAAGGTTCAACCTTAAATTCCTATCTTTTTACCTAAATTTTGAATGTACTTATGGAACACATCCAAGAGCTAACACTTATATTTGTATTTTTTTGCAAATGATATAGTCATACTTAAAGTGCCGAAGGAGGATTGAAATGAGAGGTTTGAGAATTGTAGGCAAACTTTAAAAATACATGATTTTCGTCTCAATAGAAATAAGACAGAGTATATGAAATATAAGTTCAACAAAATGAAAAGTGTTTCTAATTTAGAGGTGAAAGTTGAAAATCATATCATCCTTCAAATCACACAGTTTAAATATTTTGAGTCCGTAATATAAAATGATGCAGAAATAAAAGGAAAGTGTAAATCCTTATATTGAATAATAGGGTCATTAAAAAGTTTTTTCAATTCAAACTCTAAAAAGCAAAAATCCATGTATTGTCTCCAATTTAATGTTTTCACATTCATGTGGAGATTAGGAGTCGATTGTGATGTTGTTTTTTATTTGAAATTTTTTTCTATTGCTTATTACTAAACATCTCTTTTAAATACACAATTAAAATCACATTTATAGACGTTTCATACTAATACTATAAAATTGATAGAAACATAACAATTTCAAACAAGCACTACAAAACTCTAACAATACAATTTCTACCATTAACATAATTTCAAGGTCAATAAGGTAACACTATATTTTCACTCTTTTTACAATAATAAAATAAATAATAAAATTTATAAATATTTAATTAAAAAATTAACTTTTAAATGATCACCAATAAATAAAAAACTAGTAACAAAGAGACAATTCACAATTAGAGAAGGACTTATTATTTTATTAAAAATATTTATTTTATTTAATATAGTTCCTAATTTTTAGTAGTATATTCAATATACAAATATATTGTTAATAATATTTAAAAAATAAATAGTTACTATAATTAAAGTGGGGGCATAGGCCCACCCTTTCTCCCAAATATGTTGCATTTGATATTTGATGTACGGTAAGACTAGACATTATAAGATTAGAAATGAAAATATTATACTGTTAGGATAGCACCACCTATACTAAAAAATAATGATTAGAAATGAAAATATTATAAAGTGTTAGAATAGCACCATCTATACTAAAAAATAATAATTAAAATAATAGATTTAAGAGATTTGGATATATATATATAAAAAAGATATGTATATTCGGTGGTAAAGAAAATAAATTAAATGACGAAAAGTAAAAAATCTAAAAGAAAAGAAAAATCTAAAAAACTAGAAGTTATTAAACTAGATCTATCATCAAACTGACGAAAAATTTAAAGGGTAATGCTAACTTGTGCCCCAAGGGCACATGTTAAGAAACCTACAAATAGAAAATTTGCTTTGAAAAAATAAATAAAATTATTAATGATAAATTTCTAATAAATTCAATACACATTTTCCAAGAATTTGTTTCTATATTCATCTCTTAACTTGTGCCCTTGGGGCACAAGTTAGCATTACCCAAATTTAAAAACCAAAATAATCATCAAACTGGACAGATCATTAAACCATTGAATCTCTAATCAAACCGCGTGATTAAACTGAATAATTCAGTTGAATAAACCATTGAATTACTAGTCAAACCGCGTGATTAAACTGAATAATTCAGTTGAATAAGCCGATCTCTAATAAAATTATATAATTATTAAACATATCAAATCGGATAACTCGGTTTCTAAAAAAAAACACATCTACAAAATTTCAAATTTTCAAAATATCATAATTTATAAGTTAATTCTTTAAATTTAAATTATATAAATCCAAATAAATTTTGAACAATATTTAATTTCAACATACACTGAAAAACAAAATAGTTAAAAAAATTATGAAAACTGGTGTCGCTTTGTCTAAAGAAAAAAAAAAAGATTTTCCAAAACATTCATTGATTAACCATGTAACAGTACATGTTTTCCTATTACCAAATGACAACAGAACACTAATAATTGGCAAATCATCATCATCATCTGCAATTTCAAGCCTAACATTACCAACGAAAAATCTGAAATTCCATTCAATAACTTTTAACATTTTAAGTGAAAAAATAAACTAAATAATTCCAATAATTCATACTTCCTTTACAATCTAAAACCTTTTTAAAGTTGGACAGACGCTTTCCTATACTACAAATCATAGTCAACTCATGGCACTCTAATACTGTCCTCAAATCTAATTTTTTAGTGTTGGAAGAAGAGGAAGAAAAAGAAAAGGGGCTTAGCTCAACTCAAAATTCCAAATATTTGCAGTTTTAAATTTACACTTTGATTGAGCCCTTGCAAAAGACAACCTTCATAGCCGGAAAACCTTGCTCTTGCACATGACGAAGATCTGCCATTGTTATCAAACATCCAAAGACATTAGAACTCAAGATATATATTTCATGACAAAGACATAACAACCAAGAAAAATGTTCACAAGAAACATGCATTTCAGTTTACTTTTGCAGATACATCATGTTTAACATCGGCACTATTCTTAATATACAACACAACAAAATCTACATTAAATATTTCGTCTTTCCATTAAAAAATTGATGGCCAAGTCTTACTTGCAGTTACAAACTGACAGCTGATGGAAGAAAGCAAAACAAAAGTACAGTGATTTGTTCACGCATATATCCACTACCAATTGAAAAGGTAACTGAAATAGAGCTACTTCCATACCATTGTTGGTTTTTTCTGAACTCAGTAAGCACTGGATAAATGTTCTCAAAGGCTGTGTAAATCTCATTTCTCGACTATAGGAAGGAAATGAAAACATCAGTAAAATAAGTCAGAAAAATAACAAAATATAAAACTACATAGGAATATCTCAAGATCATACATTACCTTGGTTCCTTTCAGAAAAACTTTTCCAGAGTCGAATATATATAAGACTATATTTGGTTGTTTCATTTGGTAAATTAGCCACGGAAATAACTCTGGGTTATACTACAGCAGGAACAAACAAACAAGCTTTGTAACATAAGTAAGACAAAGGAAATTCTTTGGTACCCTGAAACTTGTTAGGTACCGGTGAGGCAGTGCTCTGTAGGTCGAATTAATTCATTTTTAATTTTTCAAAAATAACTAAATATAAAAATTGACATGGTACTAAATGGTTGGATGTTGGATACACACCCAACAAAACTACAGAGTATGGGAGTGTTCAGCTATGAAAAATGTCTTTTGCAATGAAAATCTCTAAGTCAAGTTTAACTGATAAAGAAAAGGAATAATGGATGTTTGACTGTCATCAAAATAAGGATTGGTTTTACACTCCGTATCCCCCAGTCTTCAGATTGAAGGCGTCTCCAACACTGATAGATGTGGTTACAATCAATTAGTTCCCTTTTCTCAAATTATTAATGGTGTCCTCACGTTTTCGTGTTTGTGCTTCGTAGGTTTTGCATCTATACTATTCAAATATTTGTTTTCCAAAGTTAGGACTGTTGGGAAAAAACTGAACCAAAACCATACATGAAAAACCAAAATTTCTATGTCAGATCAGAGTTCCAAACTGGCTTTGTTAATCTAGGTTCGCAAACTTTTAACTTAGAGCAGTTTGAAAACTGAGCTGGGAGCCACTAAACATCCACCATTACTACATTGAACATTTCCCGCAAATCCCAAATCAACTTGGTATAGTTAGCCTCAGTATGCAAAATCAAACCCTAGTTATCCTCAACGAACCTGATCGCACCATCTCCTTATTTACGAACCCTAAATTACAAACCCCCAATTCCAATCTAGACATCTTCACTGGCACAAACTCTAATGCCTCATTCATCAAACAATATGGAGGCTCTCCTCTGCATGCAATTCCCCCCACCCTAAGTGAGGTGTGTGTAAAACGCTCCTGCCGTGATTTTGCATTTTGCAAATTATATAAATTTTGCTTTTGTTTGTTTTTCTGGGTTTTACTATAATTTTGGGTTTTATTATAAGAGGTAATCACTAGTTGTTTGATGAAATACCCAGAGAGGCTAAGATTTAGCATCTTCTCATGTATTGAGAATTGGATAAATCCATTTGGGGTATTTCATCAAACAATTGGTTACCTCTTAGAGAAAAAAAACTCCGAAAAACAAACAAAAGCAAAAATATATATAATCTACAAAATGAAAAGCACATCAAAAGGATAGTTTTACACATACTCACTAAGGGCGAGAAGGGTAAATTTGCAAGCAAAGAGAGCTTGTCTCTTAAATTAATGAAGCAGTAGGGCTAGGGCTTTTGCAAGTGAAGATGAATGGTGTGATGAGGATAACTTGCTCAATTTGCATACTAAGCTAACTGCAATGAGTCGATTTGGCATTTTGCATGAAACATTCGATTTAGTAACTGATGTTTAGTGGCTTTCAGTTCTGTTCACGAACTGCTCCATGTTTAATAGTAGTCCTTTCTAGAGTACTTGAGAATGAGGTATATAATTAAAGGAAACACAAAAATCATGCAAAATGATAATGATAAGTATTGTTAAGGCTTGTGGTAAAAGAAAACTTACCAAAGGCCTCTACATGCCCTAATAAGATTTTTAAAAATAATTAATTCAAAGAAACACATAAAAATCATTTGAAAAGAAAATGAGAAGTGTTGTTAGGCTTGTGGTAAAATAAAACTCACCAGAGGCCTTAACATGCCCTAACAAAACTTCTTTTATAAAAAATCATCATATAATTGACAACAGTCTATCTATATAATAATCACATGCTCCAGAGGACCAGAAACGGATATTAATCAGTACGAAAAATTGTTGTCAATGCCAGTTTTCGATTAAATTCACCAGGTGAAACAGAAAATGATGGCTTCTTTTGTACTTACACTAGTGCAAGAGACATGGGAATTAGCAAGACGCTCAAGCCATATGGGGAACTTGACATTACAAGATCCAACAATTTCCTGAATCTTAAAATCCTAAAGCACAATACAAAAGGAATTAATCAATGAGCAAACACTGAGGAAAATGATAAACAATTTAAGGTGAAGCAGTTTTGGTGGAGATAATGCGAGAGCAGTTGTACCTTAAATTTAGTCGGGAAGCCCATCTTCTGAATAATTGCTACATACTGAAGAAGTCGGAAAAGCTTGAAGCTTTAATATACAGGATGAAAAACGAATGAGCTTAGAAAAGAAAAGAACATTAGTATACCTTACTTGCGGCCAATTTTGACTGGCTCTCACTCTTAGCTCCAGTACAGACCTAATCGTGGCAGTTAAATTTAAAAAAGCTTAAGAAACATGTTTCCACTACAAGCAACACGCTAAAATAATGTTATTGTCAGATTAGTTCAGACGTCCTTCAAAAATAAAATAAGAAAATATAGATTCAATTGGCATAAGTAGTGAAAGTGTTTGTCCATTGATCTCATCAGCATAGTTACTAAAACAAAGGATTGGAAAATGGGATTCAATAATAAAACCATACAACTCCAAATTAATATACAATATTACATAAGTGTTATCTGGGACAAATGATGGAAATGACAATAATATGGATTTCCATGACAAGAGCATGGTTGTCAAATTATGAGTTGAATAAGAATCATGAGGCCTATTGCAAAAGAGTTATGATAAACTACTAAAAAACAACAAAATAAAATTTTTCATACAGAAAACTGGAATAGCTTTTCTAGTATGCCTACTGCTTGTCTAGCACTAGCGGCTTGTCTTATTAGAGCAAAACAGCCAAGTGTCCCAATCACGGGTCTGCTACATCTCTCCATCAAGGCCAGAACATGACAGTATATATGAGCCAATTTTTGGCCACCGCCACTACAGTCCTCTATACAAAATAAATGCCAACACCAGTTACCACCTCAGTGACAGTATGCCTCCTCATCCCTCCTAAATCTGTACTACTGTAATTACAGTAGAATCATAATTCCCATTATTCAAGGACAATTCTGGTGATAGTGATATATGCCTTTATTCCGACACCAAGAAAATATCAACCAAGCACTAGTTGGTTGTGAAACTGTATCTTATGATTCCGTCAAAACTATGCAAAAGTGCCAGAAGCAACAAAAAGAACATACCATCACTCCAGAAGAATTGATTTGTGCTTTTGATTCTGGTGCCCTGATCCTCATACTCACAGAAGGATGACGCTGCAAAGATTCGAATCACAGACTTCAGCATTGCAGACAAATCACCAACTAGCATGACAAAATATCAAGCTTGTAATTATTTATTATTAATTTCAGATGACATAATTGTAGTGCATAAGTGATTGACATCAATGGTAATGCTGATGGAAAATCTTATAGATCAACCAAGCTTTTTCAAATCACATAGAAACAATGAAATTTAGAAAGAAAAAAACTCCAAAAATAAAAAGTAAAAATAAAAACATAATCAACCTACATTGAACTTGGGATTCAAAAACAACGCAATATAACTTAATAAACAAAACTTGCCTGTGGATTGTACTCTGCAGTAGGAGCTTGAAGCTTTATGGATTTAAGGTCCAACTTACAGTCCAAATTGACAGTTGACACAACATTTCTGGCAATACAAATAGTATATACATTTTTAAATATTATAAAGCACACACAAGCAATCATTAACCAGTCAACATATCTGCTATATCTACACACATAGGGTCATCAGTTCCACTCAACTAACTCCCTAGTGGAATATAACTCCCCTCCAATATGAACATGCCCATATTAAAACTCACTCCCAAAGCTTTGAAGACTTAGATTTATTTATTGGGAAAGAAAGAACAGCTAAAAAAATTACATGAATTTGCATGCTCTGACAAATACAGAAAACAAGACTGAACATTTACATAGAAGTCTTATATGCAGGACAGTTTTTATTTAGAAGTAATAGTTTCCTTTGGGTAAATTTAAAAAAAAACAGCATTTGCATAAATAATAAACCTCATCAGAAACTAGAAAAAGTAGTGAATTTCATTATCATTTGCATGTTGTATTCTCAATATCATATGCAGGGGTCACTTGGATTCTATGAAGCACAGACACCTAACACAGCGGACACTTCTTCATCACAAAATGAGCACACCAACATACCAAAAAAACTCAAGCTCATATTACTCATTTGAATCAATCAAAACATACAGCAGATAGCACAGTTATTCATCTTCATATACTTGCAATCAGAATCAAAGGCAGTGAGGAAGCATATAACTGAGTAAAAGAAAACTAGTTACTCACATAATGGTGGGCACAATCCCAGAAGGATGCTTTTCTAGATTCACAGATTGGTTCCCTTCCAATCCTTGGTCAGCCATTTGATGATACTTCTTTTGTATGCTATGCTTCAACACCTCACTGACACAAAACTGAAAATCAACAATAACCACAATGTTTCACATTTAGTCTGTGACAAAATATGAATCTTTAATAAAAAAAATTCAAACTCAGAAATTTTCGCATAATCAGATACAAAAAATTTGGGAGATAGCTGGGTATGAGGAATGAGATATCGTGGTTATATACGAATTTAATATGGTTATTGATAAGAGTGTGATGGATAACGGACCTTTGTTTTCTTGTGGCGGGGAGAAGTAAGAACTAGGGTTTAGAAGAGGTTGTGAATGCAAGAGCGAAGAAACTTGTATATACGTTTGAGTCAAACCGGAGACGATACAGAGGCGAGGCGAGACGAGCCGGAGACAAGCGACGGCGTGATAGAGGCGAGACGGTGAGGACGTAGCTTGAGAGAGACGTGATGGTGACACGACAATGGCGGTGGAAAAATAATGAAGGAAGGGAGAGGACTAACGACTGAGTGAGAAGGAAAATTTTACTCCATACCACTATATTTTTTTCAAATTTTTTAAAATTACACTCATATAACGGATTTTTTACCAATATACCCCACTTTTTCGAATAAATTCCCAAAATAACCCAGTTTTCAAAAAATTTCCCAATATACCCCACTTTTAGAGGGAGGCGCCAATTGGATTGGCGCCCCCTCTTAAAAATTGCAAGGAGGCGCCAATTGGATTGGCTAGGGCATCCAATTGGCGCCTATGTGTAATTTTTAAGAGGGGGCGCCAATCCAATTGGCGCCTCCCTTAAAAAAGCCTCAAATGAAAAAACTTCCAACATGAAAGTTGTAGATCTTTTCAAGATAATGAATTTGGATATAAATTTTGCATCATTTGGATTTTTTATGAGAAAGTTATGGGTAGTTGAAGTTGGACTTCTGAGTTTTTTAACTATTATCTGAGTCATAATGTTTTGTATTATTGCATGTGTTTCTTTTAGGAATATGAATTTTTGTCCAACATAACATTTGAAGTAGACATCTTAAATTTTCCAATGCACTTGGTCCCACCTCAAAATAATTAAAAATGAGTGAGTTATGTCCCTGCGAACTTGACCCAAAATTAGGGTTTCTGTCAAAACAAGTGTATGTGAATTTTGCGAAAAGGGACCAACTTCAAGCCCTTTAGTTTGAATGATAAAAGCCTCAAATGACAAAACCTTCAACATAAAAGTTGTAGATCTTTTCAAGATAATGAATTTGGACTAAAGTTTTGCATCATTTGCAATTTTTATGAGAAAGGTATGGGCACCTGAACTTGGACTCTTTGACATTTTATCTGTTATCTGACCTATAATGTTTTGTATTATTGCATGTGTTTGTGTTAGAGTTATGAATTTTTGTCCAACATAACAAGTGAAGTAGACATCTTAAATTTTCCAATGCACTTGGTCCCACCTCAAAATAATTAAAAATGAGTGAGGTAGGTCCTTGCGAACTTGACCCAAAATTAGGGTTTCTGTCAAAATATGTGTATGTGAATTTTGCCAAAAGGGACCAAATTCAAGCCCTTCAACATAACAATAACAAGTCCTTGAATTAGGGTTTCTAACCTATAAATTTTTGTATTATGATATGTGTTTATTTTAGAATTATGAAAGAAACCTAATGTTTGGAGTTTACACAAAGATAAATTTGACATAATACGAATTGATATTAATAAAATTTGGATTTTACACAATGAATCCTAATGGTGATGACCGGGATCACCTAACCGACCTCCGGTCCCACATCCCCTAGCTACCCTAACCCTTGGCCCTAACCCACGTTGACGATTCTGCACCGGTGTTTGTTCATCTGATGGTCCAGGAGCGTCATTACCTCCTACAGGAGAAGATCCGTTGAGGTATTCAGCCAACTCAGCATAGTCTTCAGTATTCAATGATGGTGTACCGGCGTAGCTGAGCTCATGACCCATGCCAGAGAAGTTGGGGTGTGGTTGACTCATGGATGGGCGACCAGGACGGTTGAAGGGGGACATGGGTGACAATGATGGGTCTAGGAAAGGTTGGAAAGGTTGTTGGGGTGTTTGGAAGAGATATGGTTGTGGGATGTTTTGGTATTGTGATGTTTGGGGTTCTTGGCTACGGTAGGTGATGGGGCGGTTAGTGTTTTGGGTAAGGCGACTTTGGTAGGGTGATGGTGTGGGTGCGAAGCGATGTTCGGTCGAAGGTTGATGGTCCATTTGTTGGTGGTGGTATGGGGGATGTTCTTGGTTTTGGGGTTGGGTGAATGGCATGTTTTGGTTGTATGTTTGTGTGTTTGTGGAACGGAAAGTTTGTCGGATAGGTGGTTGTGAGTAACCGGGCTGAGAATGTTGTTGGGGGTTAGATGTTGAGCCTTCTTGTGTGTAACTTGTCTGGCGTGGGTCGTAGAGGTACATATCATCGGCGATGAATTGAAATCCAACTGATCTATACCAAGCCATATAAGTACGACTTGGTTTTACCTCATTTGGCATGACTGCGTTAGTTAAGACATGGTCATGACGGTGCTTCCACTTGCGACACTCTGATCTTGCGAAGGTTTGCCAAGGGTTGTAGTTCCATTGGTCGTTCACTTTACGCATATGCCATTCTCCTAGGCTAGCTGGGGGATCTGGGATATTCTGGACCATACCAAACTGCAGCTTCACACGATCGGTGTTGTGCAGCTCCACTGTTGTGAACCGTATTATCGGTGTGCATGTTGTCCATACAGCTGTGTCTTCAGGGTTGATCTGATGCTCATGATCCATATTAAGGTATGGACGCCAAATGAACTGAAATGTTAAAGACAATAGGATTTAAATGAATGTAGAAAAAGTCAACATAATATGAAGAAATAATGTAATTATTTTGCTTACGTCTGCCGGTCGAAGGTGATCCAACAGGTTGCGATATTGAGTAATACAGTGTCTCGGACATCTGCTGTAATTCATACCGCGTGCCGACCATCTACACCAAAAAGTTAAAATAAATTAGTTATGGGTAATAAACTGTAAGGAAGGAAGTAAAGATATAGCAATTTAAACAACTTACTTTTTTGCATATGGAAAAGTGAAGGGGTTGTTATTGACCGGTGCTAGAGACGGTAGTCTTGACCATCCCCATGCTTGTAGCAAAACAGCACATCCAGAAAATGTAGAAGTATCTTTGTGGGAGTTTTTGCACAAAGAACTATAGAGATAGGCTAGACATGCGGATCCCCAACTATAACTACCTATTCTATCTATATGTCTAAGTAAAGGTAAGTACATAATATGCATGCTAGAACCACTACCTTCGGGAAATAAAAAGGATCCTAGTAACAATATAATGTAACACCTAGTTTTGATGATTCGAGCATCTTCGGTAGAATGCTCATCTAAATAAAAACTATTATAATATGACTTTAGGCGTGAAAGTAGTATACCTTGTCCCCTAGCATTATCATCTAACAAATCAGTGTTTAAAAGCTCCATGCAAATTGAATTTGGAAAGTTGGTCTTACCATTAACAGCTTTGCCTTCAATTCGTAGTCCTAAAAGCATGTAGACGTCTTCTAACGTCACGGTAGACTCACCGGTTGGAAACCAAAATGTGTGTGTCTCTGGCCTCCATCTTTCGCATAAGGCTAGAATGAACTTGTTATCTATAGACCAAGACATAATTTTGCTAAGGTGACCAAAACCGGCGAGTTCAACATAAGGTTGAATCATCGGGTCCATTGGGACAAATTCGTGGACTCGAGTGCGAAACCTTGAGACATCCTATAATAGAAATAATGTAACACTTGACTAAGTCGGTATTTCAAAATAAAATGGGGTTGGTGGAGATGAAACATAAAAAAGAAGTATAAGAAAAAACTTACGTATGTCGCGATGTTTGCAACTGTTCCTCTGTGTGCTTCGCCCATTGTGAGTAAAGACATATTGTTGGGGAGTTGGTGTAGATGAAAATGGAAGATTTTGTTGAAGATGAAATTGTAAAAGAAGTAATGTAGATGAAGTAGTGAGAAATGTAGATGAAGTAGTGAGAATGTTGGTGTGGAAGAATTGTTGAAGGAGTGGATCAATTTATAGGCAAATGGAGGAGTGCATGAAAAATTGTGTTTGCATGGTGTCTCCACCTCATTTGGCGACCATGTACAATATTAAGGAGGGGGCGCCATTCAAATTGGCGACACCATAGGGTACATGCATGCAAGGCTAGTTCTGAATGCTTGGTTTCGAGGACTGACTCCATGGGGGCGCCATTCAAATTGGCGACCATGTACAAGCCTTAAAGGTAGGCGCCAAACCAATTGGCGCCACCTTCTGCATGTCTGACACGTGGCATTGTTGTCTCCTGCATGCTGAACAAAACACTTATGGATGGCTTGCATGATTGACACATCATCTCTGACCATCTTAGGTGTCCGACACGTGTCTGTCTTGTCTCCTGTATGCTGATGACTACCTTCTTGATAGCTTGCCTGGCTGACACATCAACTCACACTGTCTTGCAGGATTGACACATCATCTCAGACACGTGGCTCTCTAGTATCCTGCATGCTGAATACTCACTTCTGTCTTGCATGACAGACACATCAAGTCTTGACTAGCTAGCATGCTTGACACATCAACTCACACTGTCTTGCATGACAGACACATCAACTCTTGACTAGCTAGCATGCTTGACACATCAGGTCACACTGTCTTGCATGACAGACACCTCATCTCTGAAATTACTTGCATGCTTGACACGGTATCTCAGACTAGCTTTAATGTGAGACACTGATACCATCTATTTAAGTGTCTTACTATCACATTCATCTGCACTTGCAAAATACTTTTCATCTCCAAAATACTTTTCATCTTCACTCACATTCATCTTCACTCACATTAATACTTATCATCTGCAAAATACTTAGCATCTTCACTCACATTCATCTGCACTTGCAAAATAGTTTTCATCTCCAAAATGTCATCTTCATCATTATACAGTATCAACGTTCACTGCAACGGTGAAACTTTTGAGTCTGAGATTCATGGTTTTTGTTTTAAAAACACTGATACCATTAGAGTCACGATGAAGAGAAATGCAACCTTTTTGCATTTCAAAAAAAGAATACAATCCTTCATAGCATCAGGTAATGTGTCAAAGATGACATATCAGAATACTATATTTTTTGAGAATGGTCAATGCAAGTTTTTCCCCCTAAAGATACGAGACGATGAAGATGTTGAAAGCATGTTTCTTAGTCATGAACATTCAGGCATGGATTGTATCGAGTTGTACATTACTCTACAGCCATGTATACCGTCTCAACAGTCTCAACTAACAGATCAGGATCCAGCTGGTGGAGATGCTGCAGATGATGCACAATGGTCAGATGAACTCAACCCAGAAGCAAAAGTAGAGGTCGACGTTATTGATGAAGAAGAAGAGGAGACTGAGATACAGGTTGATCACATCCTGAATAACGACGATGAAGATGAGGCTCAACCACCACCAATACCTCCTACTCATGCCTATATTCCTCCTCAACATATGACAAATATGGCTCTTAACGACGATGAAATGTCCGACAGTGTCTTCTATAATCCGTATCCGAGACCAGTAGGCGAATTAAAGGTGGGAGACATGTTTCGTACCAAAGAGGAATGTGTCTTGGCAATCAAAAAATACCACATGAACAACTTTGCTGACTTTACGGTGAAACGCACTGATTCTAGAAGGTATGTTATCGAATGTCGTAACATGCTTTGTAAATTTCGTTTGGCTGCATCTTACAAGAAGAAAAATGACTCTTGGGAGATCGCTTCAATAGACCCACCACACAGTTGCGTCGCAACAACCGTTGAACAAGATCACCGTAAACTGAGCACAGCTTTGATATGTCGAGACATTCTGCCATTGGTAAATAAAGACCCATCAGTGAAGGTGAGTATAATTATATCCCATATCCGAACAACATATAATTATACTCCATCTTACAAGAAAGCATGGATTGCGAGGACAAAGGCTGTTGAGCAGGTTTTTGGAAACTGGGAGGACTCATTCAAGGAATTACCACGGTTTTTATGGGCACTAAAAACTTATGTCCCAGGAACTGTGGCAATTCTGGAGACAGTGCCAGCAATGATGCCAGACGGAACCTGTGCTACAGGTAATAGAATATTTCACCGTCTCTTTTGGGCATTTGACCCGTGCATCAAAGGTTTCGCTTTCTGCAAACCTCTCCTGGAAATTGATGGCACTTGGTTATACGGAAAATACAAGGGTACGTTGCTCATGGCAGTTGCACAAGACGGTAACAACAATGTATTTCCCATTGCCTTTGCTCTTGTTGAAGGTGAAACGGCTGGTGGATGGGGTTTCTTTCTTCGACATCTCAGAACGCATGTCGCTCCACAAGCCAATCTATGTTTGGTTTCTTATAGACATGCTGCCATCGAAAGTGCCTACAACAACCATGACAACGGATGGCATGATCCTCCTTCTACACATGTCTACTGTATCAGACACATTGCACAAAACTTCATGCGTGCTATAAAAGATAAGAATCTTCGCAAGAAGGTGGTGAATGTTGGGTATGCTTTAACTCAACCGTCTTTTCAATATTATCGTGATGAGATTCGTCTGTCTAATGAAGACGCGGGGAGATGGATAAATAACATCCCAGTAGAGCAGTGGACAAGAGCATTTGACGGTGGTCGTCGATGGGGCCACATGACAACAAACATTGTGGAATGCATGAACGGGGTTTTCAAAGGAATTCGAAACCTGCCGATAACCGCCTTGGTAAGATCAACCTATTATAGGTTGGCTTCTATGTTCGCAACCAGAGGTGAAAGATGGAGTGCAGTGTTAATGTCTGGACAAGTATTCAGTGAGTGTTGCATGAAGGTCATGAAAGAGGAGAGCATCAAAGCTACGACACACGCTGTAACAGTGTTTGACCGTCAAAGACAAAATTTCAGCGTCCAGGAAACAATGGGCAACAGCGAGGGGAGACCAAATTTAGCCTACGCGGTTAAACTACACAGAAGTTGGTGCGATTGTGGAAAATTTCAGGCCTTCCGCATACCTTGCTCCCATGTAATTGCAGCATGCGCTTATACTCGTCAAGACGCTTACACCCATTTATCTGATGTGTACAAGGCAAACACCATCATGAATGTATATAGTCAAAGCTTTTCAGTACTACCAATGGAGGATTACTAGCCTCCATATGAAGGAGATATTGTTTGGCACAATGAAGAGATGCGTAGAAAGAAGAAAGGAAGGCCAAACAGCACACGTATCAGAACAGAGATGGGTTCCACAGATAAAATGATAAGATTATGTAGTATCTGTCGTCAACCAGGACACAACAAAAACAACTGTCCCAATCAAGGAGCATCATCTAGATCTTAAGATTTTTGTAACATTTTATCTAGACCTTAAGCTTTTTGTAACATTTTATCTTGATCTTATGCTTTTTGTAACATTGTATTTCTGTAACAATCAATCAATATATATCATTAAGTTCTTGTTACAACGAGTTTCATAACCAACACCAGTACAAAACATATGAAAACATAAATAATTCTAACTGATTACAACAATCAAATTAATGTCGTCTCGACCAAACATCATTTCCCTAGCATCCTTATCAGTCTTCATTCGCACCCAACCAAAGATACTGTCAAGTCTCTCAATACTTCTGATTTTTTCCCCTTCTGGTATTTTCCCGTCTAACCATCGAACCAGCTCCCTCTTCAGTTGATCTAACGTGGTGATGTTCCAAAACAGCATCAGCAATTGAGGTTTGTCTCTCGCATAAATCACCTTACCGTATCGGCGACGAACATCAAACATGATAGCCAAATGATTATATGAGTTGTGGAACAATAGGTCACACAACGCATCTATTTATAAGACAAAAAAGGCATTTTATGAGGGACTCGCCAATTGAGTTGGCGCCTCCTTTTAAAACATACACATAGGCGCCAATTGGATTGGCTAGGGCACCTACCCTAGCCTAGGGCACCTGCCCTAGCCAATCCAATTGGCGCCTCCATTCAAGTTTTAACAACAGTCGCCATATGAACAACTTTCATGTTCATCAAAAATCCATTTGAAACTTGGAAGCTCATCATTCATTTCAAAACATTATAGATCATTTTGACAGAAACCCTAATTTTAGGTCAACTTCGCAGGGACCTAACTCACTCATTTTTAATTATTTTGAGGTGGTACCAAGTGCATTGGAAAATTTAAGATGTCTACTTCAAATGTTATGTTGGACAAAATTTCATAACTCTAAAAGAAACACATGAAATAATGCAAGACATTATAGGTCAGATTACAGTTGAAACCCTAATTTTAGGTCAACTTCGCAGGAACCTAAATCACTCATTTTTAATTATTTTGAGGTGGGACCAAGTGCATTGGAAAATTTAATATGTCTACTTCAAATGTTATGTTGGACAAAATTTCATAACTCTAAAAGAAACACATGAAATAATGCAAGACATTATAGGTCAGATTACAGTTGAAAAACTCAGAAGTCCAACTTCAACTGCCCATAACTTTCTCATAAAAAATTCAAATGATGCAAAATTTATATCCAAATTCATTGTCTTGAAAAGATCTACAACTTTCATGTTGAAGGTTTTTTCATTTGAGGCTTGTTTAAGGGAGGCGCCAATTGGATTGGCGACCCCTCTTAAAAACTACACATAGGCGCCAATTGGATTGGCTAGGGCAGGTGCCCTAGCCAATCCAATTGGCGCCTCCTTGTAATTTTTAAGAGGGGTCGCCAATCCAATTGGCGTCTCCCTCTAAAAGTGGGGTAGATTGGGAAATTTTTTGAAAACTGGGTTATTTTGGGAATTTATTCGAAAAAGTGGGGTATATTGGTAAAAAATCCTCATATAACTTCTAGAATGACATCTGATGCATATGTGATGTATACCGGATGACTTGCAATTTTACTTTCTTTGGAATAACTTGAAATAAGTGTTTTGGTTTTGTGTTTATTTATTTATTTTAATATATATTTTAGTCTTTTAATTTAATTTAATATTTTTATTTTTTTAACTAAAAAATATTATAAGTTAGTCTTTTAATTTCAATTCTGTTATCTTATTTGATCAATTTTTAAAGAAAAAAAATATTAAATTCGGGTGATTTAGCGTGACAGCAAGGTCATTGGTATAAATTTGAATTAGCATATATAATTATTGGTTAAATTGCGGGAATTTTGTTTTCGGGGCAACTCCATAGTTTAAACAGTTTATCAATTTTAACTACATATATTGACTCAGATTTGTACCAATGGCGTGGTGTGATGTCACGTCACCAGAAGTTAACGTTTTTTTTGTTACAAAATAGGGTAACAAAAGTGAAGTTAAGGGCCTAATTTGTCATATTTTTTAGTTAATGGACTAAAACGGAACATTAAATTAAGTTAAAAGACTTGGTGATTAATTATGCTTTATTTTTTAATATATCGGAGAATTGGACCAATGATTTTCGATTTGAATATATTATGTACCGAAACACTTTTTGTTAAGATATCTAGTCTTTAATTTTTTTTTTATCGAAAAACTTAATGTAAAGTTATCCGTTAATCAATTTTAAAATTATTTAAATTTTTTTATGTTGCAAGTATGAAAATTCTTCTACAAATATGCGATAAAAATCAAATATGTTTAGATACCTTTTATGCATTCTCAATTACACAAAGATTCAATAGGGGAGAAGAGGTGATAAGGTGGATTAAAGAGACTTAAATTAGAAATAAAGTAACTATTATCATCACTCGCATAGTATTATACCCCAAAATTTGCCCTCCCCTTTTTCATTTTTTATCCAATCTATGATTTGAAATTCATCTGCACTCACTCATGCCTCATTCACGTGCATCATGCATACATATTAACACCTTTTCATAACCATCATAGATTGAAAGCTTGTGGTTAACAAAGCTAAAGTTTGCTTGTGGATCAAGCCCTAGGAATGTGGCATGGCTTTTCATATGGGATTAGTGGAGTGAAACCCTAATTTCATGCTCTTTTAGACTTTGGTTCAAGAAGGTCACAATCATGACACTTATCTATGCATCTGAAATCCTAATCAGGGAATGTGTGATCTTAATCTGCCTTATGGCTTAATTTGTCACCCTTTGTTTGATAGAAACCCTAATTCATTGGGGAAAGATGTTTGACTATCATATCATGCAGCATCCATCATCCATATGCCTACATGGTTGGTATTTCATCTGATTCAAACATTGCCTAGTTCATTGACTTAGGTCTCTTAGTATTTGCAAATGCATGGGTCTATATGTCTTGATTCATTTCATTCACGTGGTATAGAGGGTCAAGGGTGACTAGTCCATTCAGATATTGATTCTATTGATATGCATTGTGGCTTAACCTTTAGTCTTGTTTCATGTGGATCACGCCTTGATTGCATTATGTATGAAAACCCTAATTCAAACCTCACAGTTGACTTTAGTCAACTATTGACTATTTGGTCAACTAGTTGACCAAAGTCAACCATTCATTTTATAGACCCTTTTGATTCAAGTCATACATTAGATTCATCAACCATTGATCTTTCTTCCCATCTCGATCTAAGTGTTAATCAATAGTCCATTTTAAAGTGGTTACAACAATTTTCCAATCACTTTTAATAGCTTTGTCTTAATTCAATCATATTTCTGTTTTCAATCCTTGTTTCCATTCAAAATTTAAGCTTAACTTTTTTCTTGAAACCATTTCAGAGATAACTTAATCAAGTCTCAATCCATGCTAAGTATAACTTTAAATTAGGAAAAACTATTTCATTAATATTTTGAAAACCTTCACTAATATTTGAAATCTTATTCAAACTTTTCCAACATTTAAATTCACATTACATTTCAATTCATTTCAACATCAATTCAAGTTTCAATTCATATTCCAATTTTACACTAAAATTTTAACATACATTGTTCATTCCAAATCTCAAACCAAAATTACATAAAACCATATTTTTGCAAATTCCACTCACACTATTTTTTAATTACATTCCATATTTTCCAATTTCCAATTCACAAAAACTACAAATTCAAGCCACTTCCATTTGCCAAGCAAAACCATTTCCATTTGCCAAGCAAAGCCATTTGCCAACCATAAAGCCATGCTTAAGCTTAAAGACCTACAAACCAACACACAAATGTCAGAATTGATGTTCAAGTCATACACAAAACATTAACCTAAGTCATTCAATGCACATTCCATAAGATATTCAATGCAAACATTCCATAAACCATTCATTCAAATATTCATACACCTTCAAACTTTCCAATCAATATGCATTAAAACATTTCCATACAGCTTCCAAACTTTCCATATCATAACAATCAATTCAATATCAATCAACATGACTCTATTTGATTCCTAACCGAAGTGGAGAAATTAGTTAACATGGCAATCCATGATTCATGATACCACGACTACAACAGTTTTATTTCTAGCAAATTCCAACTGACAGCATGTTAACAATTCGAATTCCAAATTCTATGGTAATGCATACATTCAATTCAAACAGACCATTTCTCAACAAGTTTTAAAACAGATCAGTACTAATTAATAGCATATTCAACTGATTTGGAAAACCAATCAGAAATTGCTAACTAATTGCCCAACTCTAATGAACCAGCTTTTAATGATTCTAACTAATTGTTAACAAGGCTTTAACTTAACTAAATCTGCATTAGCAGGTCACCATTTAATCAGTGACCATTCGCCAAACTTCGACCTACGATGGACAGTTTCATAACAGAAAATGATTTAAAATTTCACAACAAACTCCATCTCAACACTAACAACTCGATATATCAGTTAAATAGAAAATTCTACCATCTTAGCACATTTCAGAAATAGGTCAGAAGTACTTTTCATTTACAGTTCACCAAAAATTTCAAATGAATTTGAATTTCCATTAACAAGCTCATTTCCACTGGCACCTAATTCATTTAACAAAAGTTTATTTCACTAACAGAAGATGGATTTCGTTTGCATTTTCATTTCAATTTAAGTTTCTAACAAACTAATAATTTACAGTGATTTCAGAATTCATTTCATTTCAATGAATTTTATTACTTTTCTCCGTCATCGTTCTTTACCCATAAATTGTGGAAAATTTCTTATTCACTTTGCAATTGCAAAATACTGTGAATACAATGTTATGAATACTCTATTTACTTCATTACAAAAATAAGGGTTACACCCTCTATTTATAGATTTAGGTTAACTTGAACCTCAAGGCAAAGCCCAAAACTATAAAAGCCCAAAATAGATAACACTACTAAAATAGACATAAATCGAAATCCTGTGTGAGGCAACATGATTCGACACTTCGACACACTAACACAACTTAACATACTAGGTGGTTCGACACTTCCTTGTTCTGTCGAGCAACCTGCTTCAACACAAGGAATTACAATTCAACACACCACCTAATTCATTGTGTCTAAGCTATCTACATTCATCATAGCTCTTAGTCTTCTAATATTTTGACCTGCACTCCCTTCGTCATGATGTCTGCAATCTGATTCTCAGTTCTGCAGTGTTCCACATTCATCTTCCCATCTGCTACCTGCTCTCGAAGATAATGGAACTTCATCTCAATGTGCTTGCTTCGACCTGTTTCACAAACCCAGATGGTTGTGCAACATAAACTTCTTCTTCTAAGGGGTCATTCGAGAATGCATATTTCACTTCCATCTGGCACATCTTCCAGTCGTTCATGTTTGCTAGACCAACAACCAACCTAATTGTTTTGATCCTAGCAACAGGTGCAAAAACTTCATCAAGTCGATTCCTTCTTTCTGAAGAAATCCTTTCTCCATAATTCTCGCCTTATGTCGAGTCACTTCTCCTTTGGGATTCAACTTCATCTTGTATACCCACTTCACATTGATTTCCTTCTTGTCTTGGGGAAATTCGACAAGTGACCAAGTGTTGTTGACTTCGATTGACTTCAACTCTTCATTCATTGCTTTCATCCACTTCGAATCTTTCAATGCCTCAACTGCATTGACAGGTTCGACATCTGCATAGAAAGCATAATGTACCAGCTCACCTTCTTCATCGACCACATCATCTGATGTAATCACACATTCTTGCAACTTTGCAGGCATGTGTCTTGTTCTTTGAGGTCTGCTTGGGCTTGCTTCACCTCTGACTTCTTCTTGTCGAACTTCTCTTTCGACTTCACTAGTTGGTTCATCGCAAAAGATTCTCATTGAATCTTTCTTGACATTCTCTGTTCAATCCCACTCCTTAAGCTCATCTATGATCACGTCCCTGCTGATCACCATTTGCTTATTCATTGGATCGAACAACTTGTATCCTCCAGTTGAATGATATCCTATCAGGATCATTTGACTCGACTTGTCATCAAGTTTTCTTCTCAATTGATCTGACACATGTCTATGTGTTATAGATCCAAACACCTTCATATGACTTAAGTTAGGCTTGACACCATACCAACATTCTTCTGGCGTGATTCCTTCTAGCTTCTTCGTCGGACATCTGTTCAAGATATATGTCGCAGTCGACACAGCTTCTCCCCATAATTCTTTGGATAGATGCTTGCCTTTCAACATACTTCTAACCATATTCATAATGGTTTTATTCTTCCTCTCTGCGACTCCCTTCTGATGTGCAGTGTAGGGTGGCACCACCTCATGCACAATCCCTTCTTTCACACATAATGCATCGAAGTCTTTCGATACATATTCTCCACCATCATCAGTTCTCAAAATCTTGATCTTTCGTATGCTCCGTCTTTCGACGATAGATTTAAACTTGACAAATACCTCGATCACTTCACTTTTCTTCTGGATCAGGTAAGACCACAGTTTTTGACTGAAATCATCTATGAATGTAACAAAGTATTTGTTACCTCCAATCGAATCCACCTGGAGAGGACCACATACATCAGAGTATATGACTTCAAGAATTGTCTTCGACCTGCTTCCTGCATCCTTACTGAAGTTGTTCTTATGTTGCTTCGCCTGTACGCATTCTTCACACACTTTGTTTGGAATGTCGATTTCTGGTAATCCTGAAACCATATTTCTTCTCTTGAAGGTTCTATTTTGAGACATTGGAGCCTTCAAGATCAACCTTCCATTTGAGTCGATAACTCTCATCATCTTGTCTTCGATTGACACCTTGTAGTTCTTTTCGACTAACTGCCTTATGTTGAGCAAATTACTCTTCATGCCTGGTATGTACAACACATTTGAAATTACTGACCTCTTAACATCTTTCCTCATAATCAGAACATCACCAACACCTTCAGCTGCTAGAGTGATGTCATTTGCAAATTTCACCATGTTCTTCATTGAGGGCTTTATGTTGACAAACCAATCCTTTCTTCCAGACATGTGTGATGAGCATCCTGAGTCCAAGTACCACTGGTCCTTGAATCTCTCTTCATCTCTTGTTGTAACCATCAACAACGTCTCTTCTTCTTCATGTTTCGCCAACTTTACATAAGTTTCTTGATTCTTCTGCTTTTCTGGACAATCACTAGAATAATGACCATACTTCTGACAATTGTAACACTGAATGTGACTCTTGTTTGGCTTTTGACCACCACCTTTTCCTCTACCTGCAACACCACCTCTTTGGTTACCTTGGTTCCAGGGTTTTCTCTGATTCGACCAATTTCCTTCTTGCTGATTTCGACCAGTCGAATTATTGTAGCCTCCTCTTCCTTTGTTACCATTCCAGCTTCCTTTGCCTTTTCTTTCTTTTGTTGATTGAGCCTGTAAAGTCATATCACTCTTCGACTTTCCTGCAGCTCTTTCAGCCATTCTTTGTTCATGAGATTCAAGCGTCCCTTGAAGCTCTTCCTTTGTCAATTTTGACAAATATTTCGACTCTTATGTGGCTACTACCACGTGGACGAACTTTGGAGCCAACGACCTTAAGATCTTTCCAACAACAGATCTTGATGTCAACACTTCTCCACATACCTTAATTTGATTCACCAGTTTCGTAACCTTGGTGAAAAAATCAGTTATGCTTTCATTGTCTTCCATCTGAAGCAATTCATATGTTCTTTTGTGAGTTTGTAACCTCACCTCTTTCACCTTCTCCACGCCTCTAAACGATTTCTCCAAAATTTCCCATGCTTTTTTTGCCGACTCTGCATCACTAACCTTTTCAAAGTTATATGCATCAACACATTGATGGATTATAAAGAGAGCTTTATAATCTTTCTTCTTCAATTCTTTATGTGCAACCTTTTCTTGATCTGTCGCATCTTCTACAAGCGTTGTTACTCATTCCTTCACAAGATCCCAAAGATCTTGATAACAAAACACAACCTTTATCTGCTTGCACCAATTCTCATAATTGTTGTTCTTGAGAATCAAAAGATTTGCTGGAAAATTTCAGTTTGGATGATTCGTTGCCATGGTGATTTTCTTCCCATGAATCGATTAAACCGGAGCTCTGATACCAGATGTTGGAAATCCCCAAAACCTATGGAGAATTTCAATCAATCTTGATGAACAATATTGCTATTACCCACACAATAGCAATGAAAATAAAGAACAATGGAGAAGAAAGAGTGTAAAGAACGGTGAAGGAGAAGAGTAATAAAATTCTGCAGAGTTTCTCTCTGCCCACAAACTGTGAAAAACTTCCTATTCACTTTGCAACTGCAAAATACTGTGAATACAATGTTATGAATACTTTATTCACTTTATTACAAAAATAACGATTACTCCCTCTATTTATAGATTTAGGTTAACTTGGACCTCAAGCCAAAACCCATAACTATAAAAGCCCAAAATAGCTAACACTACTAAAATAGGCATAAGTCGAAATCATGTGTGAGGCAATATGTTTCGACACTTCGATACACTAACACAACTTAACATACTAGGTGGTTCGTCACTTCCTTGTTCTGTCGAGCAACCTGCTTCGACACAAGGAATTACAATTCAACACGCGATGATGATTGGACTGAACGCGAACCGATGATGAAACGTTATGCTACACGACGCATTTTGAATCCACGTGATGCTAAAATTGTTGAAAACACGGTGAAAACATTGAGGTGTGATGATGTCGTTGCTTCGTGAATAAGCACTTCCTCCGAGATTTCTCCTTTAACCTTCGGGTTTCAGCTTGCGTATGTATAAGGGATTGACCTGGTCCATTGGACTTGGCTAGATCCAAATCTCGCACATGGCGCCTGGACTTAGCTGGATCCGGATTATTACAAGTGCAGTTTGGGCTTGAAGCCCAAACTTGCTACCACACCCCTAGGTTCACACTGAACCCTTCTTGAACCCAACTGCACTGTATTGGGCCTCTTTTCAGGCCCATAAAGAATTTCCTCAATATACATCCTTTGTTGCATCACACTCCCATTTCATGTTAATTATTTCCTAATCCATTTTAATTAGCTTAATCTTTTAATTAATTTCTGACTTGATCTTTTTGTTCATACTTTTTACATGTTAAAATTAGGTTAGTAGAAATAATGTGGTCATTTTTAGGATTAATTTAATTTTAGCTTAATTTTTGTCATGTATTAACACATTGGTTTTAATTAATTAGTTAGTATTAATTAATTTTGAATGTTCTTGATTATTAATCCCATCTAATCAGTTTTGAGCGCATGACCATTTTACCCTTAGGATTTATAATTTTGATTTTATATGATCCTTTACTTTAGGGTTTTTAATTAGAATTGTATTATTTTTTAGTTGATTAATTCAATAGAGCTTATTATTGTACCTAGATTCAATTATTCATTTCAATCTCACTTTGACCAAATATCACTTTTTATTTTAATTTTTTATTCTAATAACTCAATTTTCACCAAAATAATATTAATCAATTATTATTTTTATTTTTCCTTATTTTTCTAATACTTATATTATTTCAATTATTCTCCTCAATATAAATTAATTAAAATTCTAATTAATTCGACCACTCTCATCAACTCAACCACATGCCACATAATACACACATATTCTTCAAAAATCAACCAAAACATATAACTCACTTAATAATTTAAATAAAATACAACTAAATTTAATTAAATAAATTAATTGAATTTGGGGTGTTACATATGACATGTGTTTATCACAGTGTGTTCCTCATAAAGAAAGCCTCTAATGAAAAATACTCCCTCATGTTGACCCCCAAATTGATAGCATCAACACTAGTATCATGAGTCGTTGGTTCTAGTAAAGGACCAACTCACATGATGGTAGATAGGAGGCATGTCCCGATGAAATAGTGTCAAGGGCTATACGATTGTATGTGGATGAAAGAACTTCAGCTTGAAATGGAGCATTATGGATAAACTCACACTTTAGAGGAAGTGTTGAGAAAAATAAGTTTGAGTTGAAAGTGTTGTATGAAAAAGTCTCACATTGATTAGAAAAATAGAGACTTGAACTTTTATAAGATAGAGAACCTACACATCTATCACCTTAAGATTTTTGATGAATATATGGTGTGTTGTTCGTAAAAAAAAGTTCCCAATAAAAATTGCTCTCTCAGATTGACCCTAAAATGATAGCTCCAACAATTTAAACTTTAATTAACCCCTTAATAAGCATTAAATAACATCTTAGCAATAAAAAATGGTGACTCAAACATATTTCATATAACGAAAATAAAGAAAAGAAAGGGGGACATGTATAATCTATAAACACTCTTATGACTAGAGCTTTGTAAGATTGAAGCTTAAAACTAGTTCACAATATACTTTTGCTTATGTTTTTGATCGAAACAATACGCTTTGAATCATTCAAGAGTAAATCTAAAAATGATAATCTGATACAGATACATAAAATATCCAAAACTTGCTTGCATACCAAATCATTAAGAGATTGTTGAGTATCGAAGTAAAAAATCAAAATCAAAATTTTCTATATGTCCCCAACAAAATTATTTTAAAGCAATATTGTTATTGTGTGACCTCCAGGAACATTTGAGATTCTTAGATGATAACCATTTGAGTCTGAACGAAGATTTAAGCATGATAAGAAAACAATAATAATAGTCTCACTGTTCTTCAACATATATAACAAAAAAGTTCATATTATCTAATACTCCCAATGAAGGTTATAATATAAAAGACTGCGACAATAGAGTATTATAAAGTATGTATACATTTTAAACTATTTTAATGTAGAAAAAACTAGAGATTTAAGGCCTCGAAATGCATATATGAATGCAAAAGACACCTATAACATAGTTACGGACGTCAAATAATCAGAATCAAAATATAAAAGGACAGGTGGGATCTCTTCCAGCTTAACCAGGGATTTGGGGTTCTAATCTAGTCTTGGGCATGCATTATTGTTAAATCTCTTGAGGTAGAGTTTTCCCGTCTATTGCAGTTGCGCGCAGATGATACCTGATCTATACCAACAAAAAATAGTTTTTATGGATGTAAAATTTGAACTACAAATATCATTTTAAACTAAAAGCAAAATCAGATTGTACTTTGCAATATCACAATTAATTCACATTACACAAAGCCTAACACAACTCTGAAAGAAATTGCGAAAGAAAGATCACTTTCATATTTCGTTCATTGATAAGGTATTAGAGAGATATGCTTATTATTGTTTATTAGATGAATACTCCAATTATATAATCAAATTATAATGACACCAAAAGATATGAGAAGACAACACACCTGCTCCTATGGTGTTCTTGCATAACCATTTGCTTAATTTATATCTTATTTTAGAAAGATGTCAAAAGTTAAAACTAATTCTTAATTGAAAAAAAGTGTTACTTCTTAGTAAGAGAAGACATATTGATAGATCATAAAATCTCTCATAAAAGGAATTGAGGTTATAAAAAATAGAAGTAGTAGAAAAACCTTCACCTCCTCTAAATGAAAAAGATATAAGAATTTTCTAGAACATGTAGATTTCTATCGTAGGTTCATAAAACATCTTTTAAAGATGGTGAAATATCTCACTAATTCACCAGTGAAAGACACACCTCTTCTGAAGCTGAAACTATATGCTTGTAGGTACAAATGATCTTGTTACTGACAACATCTAATATCAAATGGCATCCAATGGATTCCTTGAAAATCTGTGATCAAACAATCTATGATAATAACGTCTATCAAAAAACTTATATTAGACATCATCATACATAAGAGGTAAAGTCTCAGACAATGTATTGAATCAAAGATGAATCAAATAAGAAATCTTGAAGTTTCAGCATGTATAAAATCTCTCATCTGTTGTAATGAGATTTGTGGCATATCTTCAAAATCTAATGATATTATGTTAGTTGAACTTTGAAGAAAAAATATCTTTAGATAAAGAATAGGCCAAGTGGTAGGTCAGATCTCTATAAATCCTAATGCAGTCTCTATATCCCTATCTTCTTTTAATTCTGCTATTTATTTATTATCTGCAGTTTTATCTCTTCACTAATATAAATTATTTTTAATGTCAAAATTTTTTAAAAATTAATCATAATTTTTACACTTCACAATTCATCATCTATTGTGTTTGTTGTCATGTGTTCAACAAATGTTATCAGAATGTAACTCTTGTTCAATATTAAACGTCCTGAGAGGAAGGAATGACGTCAAACGGTCCTTTGATATACCATTGTGGAAACTTAATGAAAGAACACACATGGAGATGAAGGGAAGAATTGAAACATGGATAAGATTATTGGCCATTGATATAATATTGAAGTTTGAAAATGAGTCTCTAATTTGTTATTCAAAAGTTTGATTAGACACTAAATAAACTTCCCCTTATTTTAGTGTAAGTGTCTTTGCTAAGTTGAGTTGTAACTACTTCAACAAACTAAAACTAACTAAGAATATTTACTAGTTAAACAAAAACCTTAACAAAGTTAAATTTTAATTAATCCTCGAATAAGCTGTAAATGACACCCTGACAATAAAAAATTAATAAGTTAAAACAAATTTAATAAAAGAGAAATTAAAAAATAAGCAAGGGGATGGAGAAGTTATAAACACTCTTATGACTATGAGTATTGTGCAAGATAGAAGCTCCTTATTGAACCCAACATCTTTATATCAAATTATTCATGAAAATTTAACTATGGAATGATTTTGGAAACTAATCATATCTTTCTCATAGTGTCACTTTTTAAAAAAAACTGTAACAAAAGGGCAAAGAAAAACAATTGAAGATTAAAACAAGCTCACAATATACACTTGTTTGTTCTCTATGCCTTAACAATACGGTTAGAAACATTCAAGAGTAAATCAAAAAATATAATCTGATACTGATTAATAAATATCCAAACTTTCTTGCATACCACATTCTTGAAAGATTTTTAAGTAATAAAATAAAAATAAGATAATTTTTTATATGCCTCAACAAATTATTTTAAAGCAATATCATTTAACATTTAAGACCCTAATATAAGCATGCCAAGCAAATAATAATAATACTCTCACTGTTCTTCAACATTTACAAAACAGAAAAAAACAGTCTATGACAACAAAAACAGCAACGTGGGAAAGTTATGATACAAGACAGTTATTCACCGTTTAATGAAGAGAAAAAAAATCACAGTTAAAGCGTTATAACCACAAACACTGTTATAACACCATTGCAGACGCATAAATGAAAATGAATCAAAATTTGAGGAAATGTTTTGAAAAATTCAAACTGCGACAAGTGCAACCTGTCACACAACACTGGACACAAAACGGGAGAGGGTATATGCCTTTATGTGCCCACGTCGCAATAGCGAATTTATAATCTTGCTCCCAATAATCATCATCATATACTTCTATGGGCATATAAGCAAAACCATCTCCATCAGAATCAGATGTTTTAAATACAAGTGTGTTCCAAAATGACAAATGGTGAAAGTGAGTTAACGCTAATAAATGCATGAGATAAAGTCCCACATTGGAAGACTTACTCACTTTGTAAGTCCTTATAAAGAGTTAATATCATTAACTCAACAAAAGGACAAAAGAGGATAAAGTGCCACATGAACACATATGGTGGTCCCAAACATTATGCCACTTGTTCCAACCTTACAACCACTCGTCAGTGTCGCCATCGGCTTCCACTCCGTGGGTGTAAGGTGCGAGCAATCGGAGCAATCGCGGCCTTAATGAGGCGGCACATCCTGGGTATTCCTGCATCAGAACTCTAAGACAATCGAGAGTGCTTGAAATACTATAAGGAAAGTGTTGCGTTCACGATTCAAGCCTGAATCCTTTTAATCTTTGTCGTGGTTTTTAATATCTAAATACTTTGATTTTAAGATGTTGGATTCCAAAGGATCGAGAAAAAACTAAGTCTGTTGTATTTGCTAAAGCAAATGTTGTTGCCGCTAAAGGAAAGAAAAAATATGATGGCATGAAAAACCATCTCGGCCCAAGGAAAGAACACAACAAGTTCAAAAATTGCTGCATACCTTTAAGGTACTAAAAATGGTTGTTATGTATGTGGCAAACCCGAACATTATGCTCGAGATTGCAGGCACAATAAGCCCAAAAATGAGGTCAATGTTGTTCATGCCGATGACGACATAATCGCTACGGTAAGCGAAATTATGGCAATCAAAGGCAAATGCAAGGATGGTGGTATGACACATGTGCAATTGTGCATGTATCTTATGATAAAACAGCATTCAAAAACCTATACCGAAGTCAATGATGGACAAGTGCAAATGGGAAATGAAGTGCGATCTAAAGTCGTTGGAACAGGATCCGTCGAACTCAACTTCACTTCCGGAAAAAAAGTCACTCTTGTTAATGTGCTTCATGTTCCTGATATGAATAGAAACCTTGTTAGTGGGGACTTATTGGGAAAACCGGGTATTAAATCTGTATATGAATCGGGCAAATTAATATTGATCCGTAATGGTATATTTGTAGGAAAAGGATATTCCGCTGAAGGAATGATCAAACTTTGTACTACCGACAATATTATTAATGAAATTTCTAATTCTGCTTATATGCTTGAATCTATTTCCTTATGGCATTCTAGATTGACACATATTGGTATTAGTA
The DNA here is from genome assembly GCF_024323335.1 of Lathyrus oleraceus. Taxonomy (NCBI): domain Eukaryota; kingdom Viridiplantae; phylum Streptophyta; class Magnoliopsida; order Fabales; family Fabaceae; genus Lathyrus; species Lathyrus oleraceus. The sequence goes on along the minus strand of NC_066583.1, from coordinate 270,062,740 downwards.
CTATGAATAGACTAATTAAATCCGGTTTGATATCATGCAACATTCTTGATTTCGGAAAATGTGAAATATGTGTTAAATAAAAAATGATAAAGAAACCTTTCAAAAGTGTTGAAAGAAAAACAAACGTGCTAGATCTTGTGCACTCTGATTTGTGTGAATTTAATGGTATGTTGACCCGTGGGGGGAACCGTTATTTTATAACGTTTATCGATGATTGCTCTAGGTTCACACATGTATATCTCTTAAAGCATAAAGATGATGCTTTTAATGCCTTTAAGACATATAAAGCAGAAGTAGAAAATCAATTAAGTACAACTATAAAAGTACTTAGGAGCGATAGAGGCGAAGAATATTTCTCAGCAGAATTTGATGCATATTGTGAAGAATATGGCATCATACACGAATGTTCTGCGCCCCACACACCACAACAAAATGGCATGGACGAAAGAAAAAATAGAACATATCAAGAGATGATAAATGCTATGTTAATGCATTCAGAATTACCATTTAATTTATGGGGTGAAGCACTATTGTCCGCATGTCACATAATGAACAGGATTCCTTTATAAACAATTGGTATTTCTCCATATGAGAAATGGAAAGGAAGACCACCAAGTATTGGTTATTTCAGAGTGTGGGGGTGTGTAGCTTATTACAAGAACATGGATCCCAAAAGGAATTGGGTCCTCGAGGAATCAGAAGTGCCTTCATAGGATATGCACCAAATAGCAAAGCATACAGACTTCTAAATCTATAGTCTAATGTAATTGTTGAATTTAGAGATGTGGAATTCTTTGAAAATCTCATCACAAAGGATAAGGGACCTGAAAATCCCACAATTGAAGAATCTCATGACAAAGATTCGACACGAATTGTTGAAACACAATCAGAACCAAGGAGAAGCAAAAGGGCACGAAAAACTAAGGATCTAGGACCATATGAAATCAATTCACAACTCATTTCTCTTTATTTAGTTGAAGGAAATAGCAAGAATGATGTTCATAAAATTCCTATTATTCTTCAAGTAGAAGATGATCCTAAAACATATAAGGAAGCAGTAGCTTCTAGGGACGCTTCTTTTTGGAAAGATGCTATCCAAGATGAAATGGATTCAATTATGTCAAATCATACTTGGGAACTAGTTGATCTTCTGAAGGGATCAAGACCCATTGGATGCAAGTGGGTGTTTAGAAAAAGTATCATAGTAACGGTACATTAAACACCTACAAGGCTAGACTAGTAGCAAAAGGATTTAGACAAAAGGAAGGTGTCGATTATTTTAACACATGCACCGGTAGCAAAAACTACGACAATTAGAATCCTGTTTGCACTAGCTTCCTTGAATAATCTTATTGTTCATCAAATGGATGTTAAAACAACATTCCTAAACGGAGATCTCGATGAGGAGATCTACATGGAGCAACCAGAAGGCTTCATGCTTCCTGGAAATGAACAAAAGGTATGCAAACTTGTTAAGTCTTTATACGGTTTAAAACAGGCACCAAAACAATGGCATCAAAAATTTGACACTGCCATAATTTTAAATGGGTTTGTTCCAAACTCTTGTGACAAATGCTTGTACACAAAGGTGCGCGGAAGTGTTGTGATATTTCTATGTCTATATGTTGATGACATGTTGATTATCAGCAATGAAATGAATGGAATATTAGAAACAAAGAAATTTTTGACTTCCACATTCAAAATGAAAGATCTTGGGCTAGTTGACATTATACTAGGGATCAAAGTAAAACGAAATAGTGGGGGTTATGAACTTAATCAAACACATTATATTGAGAAAATATTGGAAAAGTTCAAACACGTAAACTTTAAGGAAGTAAACACTCCATTCGATCCTAGTGTCAAACTTCAAAAGAACAATGAGAGAACCGTGGCACAACTGGAATATGCAAGTGCAATTGGATGTCTAATGTACTTAATGCAATGCACCAGACCTGGCATAGCTTTTGCAGTTAGTAAGATGAGTAGATTTACTAATAATTCAAATGATGAACATTGGAAGGTCATAACTAGGATTTTCGGATATTTGTTAAAGACAAAAAAAATTGCCCTTCATTATGGTAAGTTTCCTGCCGTACTAGAAGGATATACCGACGCAAGTTGGATATCAAGTGTTGGAGATTATAAATCTACAACTGGGTGGATATTCACATTAGCTGGAGGTGCGATTTCTTGGAAAAGCAAGAAACAAACATGCATTACTCTCTCAACCATGGAATCAGAGTTTGTGGCTCTTGCGTCTGCTGGACAAGAAGCAGAATGGTTGAGGGACCTCTTATTGGAGGTTCCGTTAGCTAAAGACAATGTTTCAAAAGTATTGATACATTGTGATAGTCAAGCCACCCTGGCTAGAGCGTTCAGTGAAGTGTACAATGGAAGGTCTTAGACACTCTCTCGTGAGAAAAATGATAAAGGATGGGATCATTTCACTAACATATATACAAATAAGCCATAATTTGGTTGATCCATTTACTAAACCACTTACCAGAGATTTAGTAAAGACTACCTCGAAAGGTATGGGATTAAAACTCCTTGAATAAGGGTTCCGACAATGATAGCAACCCAATATGAAGTTAACACATCTTAACCTAAGATTCAATGGGTAACAACAAGTCGTTGATTCGGAAGGTTATGCAACATTCCGCGATAAGGTTGACGATTACAAACTGAGGGTTGAGTTTTCAAAGAAACTCTTAATGAAGTTCTATATCAAGGAGGATACGTATCTCAAGAAATAGATACGAATTGAACTGCACCTATATGAACTTCAAGATGGTGCCGTCTTAAGGTGAGAGTTGGAGTTTCTCTCATGAAAAATTCATGAAAACAGGAAAAGCACATGACCATAAATAGTGCTAGGCGAGATATATAGGCGAAGAACCTCTAAAAGTATGCGTATAGCAATGCCGATCTGATCACATGGGATAATGGTTCAAAGCATAGCTACCTAACGTTTCGATTAGGCTTTGCGTTGTCTTTACTAAGGTTAAGTTCAAATCGAAAGATACCTAACTGTATTAACACTTTTTGCTTTCTATATTCTGGAATTGGATTTGTCATTATTAGAACAAGTGGGGGATTGTTGTAATTTATTAAATACAAGTGTGTTCCAAAATGACAAATGGTGGAAGTGAGTTAATACTAATAAATGCATGAGATAAAGTTCCACATTGGAAGATTTACTCACTTTGTAAGTCCTTATAAAGAGTTAATATCATTAACTTAACAAAAGGACAAAAGAGGATAAAGTGCCACATGAACACATATGGGGGTCCCAAGCATTATGCCACTTGTCCCAACCTTACAACCACTCGTCGGTGTCGCCACCGACGACACCGGCTCCAACTCCGGGACCGGGTCCGTGGGCGTAAGGCGCTAGTGGCGGCTTGTAGATGACACTTGAGCGCATCGGAGCAATCGGGCTATTCGCGGCATTAATGCGGTGGCGCTGCTCCGACGACCGGTCGGCCTTTGGCCGGGCTATTATCGTTGTTCCCTTTTGGTTAGTGCCTACGATTTGAATTTTGAATTCGGAGATTGTAACTCTTCATGAGATGTTGCAAAGGCGAAACCATGCAACTATTGGTGAAACATGCTGCAAGCCAACCATTATGATTATTGGAAAATGACATTATTTCACCAAGGGTCGCTATCTTGTGAAACAATATCAACATGGCCTATAAAAGCATAAATCCGGATTCAGAATACAACACACAAAAATCCGAAAATCCTCTAAATAATTCCAGACGCTCTTCGCTGCATTCGGGTTTTCGCCGGTCTTGCGCAAACTCGATAAGGCGGAATTATCCTGGGTATTCCTGCATCAGAACTCTAAGACAATCGAGAGTGCTTGAAATACTATAAGGAAAGTGTTGCGTTCACGATTCAAGCCTGGATCCCTTTAATCTTTCCGAAATTTCTAACATCAGAATCGTCCTCATAACTATTATATATTGGAAGTTGGAAATCTTTGATTTGCTTGCGACACCTTTTTTTCACACTTGGACTTAAATGACGAATAAGGCAGTTTCGTAGATCAAGAGATTCAATAAGAGGACAACCATCAAGAATGGCAAACAACTGATCATTATCGAACACAATTCTAGAAAACGAAAGATGTCGTAGTCCGGGCATCGCTTTTCCAATAGCAAATACCTCATCATAAAAAGCAAAGTAAGTGAAAAGCGGCCCGTCAAAATTTAGTGACTTCAAAAGAGGGCAAAATCGACCAATAACTTCAATGGAATCCTTGGATAAGTACTTAAATGAAATGTAAAGCTCTTCCAATAGTGAAAACATCTTCACAAATTCAATCATCCCTTTATTTGAAATGTTATTACAGTCAGAAATTCTTAAACACCGCATGTTACTTGCCCTGTTAAAATATTACGAATTAGAATGTTTAAAAATATGCATTACCTAGAAATGAACAATAAACAAATTGAAAGTGAAATCTATTACTATTACCTATGAGCAATATACTCGAGGAGGTCATCGGTACAAAATAACTCAAGAGCAATATCTTCGAGATGACCGCAACTTAGATCAACTGCACATCGAACAATCTTCTCCAAACAACAAAAATCATATGGAATAAATTCGATATTATAAATGCGAATGGTGCGCCACATTGACGGGTCCTTGCAAATGTGCCACCACAGAGGACAAACATTACGTGCACTTATCATAATATCAAGGGTATCAAGTCTTTGGAGTATGTTCTTTGTCAAATCTATTGGAAGTTCAAGCCAGTTTGGCTTTCTTGTGCTCTCACCTTTAGATTTCTTATCAGAGGATGCCATATTATTATGAGACAAAAGAGATACTAGGGATTTCAAGCAACTTACAAATAGTGATGTGCTCAGACCCTTTGATCAATTTGGCTGCCAATATTGATCACTGTTTTCCAGCAGATTTCTGATTTCTTATCATTTTGATCTAAAACATTTTATTGAGTTCAACAAAAGATATAAAAAAAAGCGTAAACCCTTATATTTGCTAAACAGAAAAAGGAAGATGAAAAATGAAAAATAACGAAGATTAGAGATAGGTAACATGAAACAAAATCTTAAGAAAAGTAAGGAAAATACTAATTAAAATTAAAATCCAAAAACAAAAAGGAAACCTATCCTTTGAAAATAAAGAGTAAAAAATGTTAGAACTCTAAACTCAAAATCAAAATTCTGAAAATAAAATTAAAATCCTAACCTTTCAAAGATGAAGAGGAAGAATATAGCTTCAATATGATGAATGACGATGTAGGTTGAGGGAGGTGAAGGAGGTGGGGCGGCGACGACGGCCTTGAATCAGAATTTGTGAGTAAACAGAGAGAAGAGAGTAGAAAGAATGATAAATGAGATTCTCTAGAATTGTGCACTGTTTGGTACAAGTGAAATAGGGGAGAGATTGTTGAGAGAGAAGTTAGAGAGAAGAATTAAACTTCTCATGTTTGGTATGCCAAGAAATAGGAAAGAGAGAAAGAATTTAAGTGTGGGACCCACAACTTATTCGATTTGCCATTTGCTCAAACTCAACTCAGGATATGCGGTAAGAAAAATTATTTTTCTCTTCAGACTTTCTCTCTACAATCGATCACACCCTGTAACTCAGCTAGGATAAAAAAAATGACAACGACACCGTTTAGCTTAACTATTCGGGTGGGTTAGGATATATGTGGTTCAATTTCTACTACCCAGACCTATCTATAATTATCTTATCCAAACTGATTTTTAAACACGTTAAACGAATTAGGGGTGTTCGCGATGCGGTTTTGACGATAAAAATCATCCGAACCGCAAGAGAAAAAAACATGTGGTTCAGTTTGGTTCGGTTGACTTTTAGAAATAAAAGCAAATCAAACCAAACCAATGCGGTTTGAGTTGGTTCGGTTTTTTACAAAAAAAAAATATTGAACCATACATACACCTATAGAGAACAACATAACTTTGTGTTTAGTCATTTATACATTACCAAATAACATTAAAAATCATCATATTTAGACAAAAACTTCTCATTCAATATACAAAAATCATACTCGACAAATATGGAATAAAAAACATAAAATAGTAGCATAAAATAATATCAAAGACATCATAATAAAACATAAAAAATATATGAGAGGAGAGATTAGAGAAGAAGAAAAAGAAAGAATAAAAGAGATGCGAGATTAGAGAAAAAAAGTGCGATAAAAACGTAATTGAAAGAGAAAATAGTAACATAAAAATGAGAAGATAAAAAAGAAAGAACATAAGAGAGTAGAGATTAGAGCAAAAGAGGTTAGATGTACATGACAAAGAAAATGAGAAGAATGTGTAATACTACTAGGAGAGATTTGAGAATGTTGAAACTGAAACCCTAAGTGCAAGTAAAAGAAAATTGTTCGTAATTGTAAGGTTAAAGCTTAATAGGTTTGGATTTGGATTGGATGTGAGATAAGTGAAATTTGAGTTGTAATATAATCTGGTTTGGTTTGGTTTAATTCGGTTTTAAAAATATCAACCGCAAACCAAACCAAACCGTGTGGTTTTTGTTAAAAAATAACCCAAACACATCCGAACCAAATGAGACTTTTTGCGGTTTCGATTTGGTTTGTGATTTTCTTTTGGGTTGGTTTGGTTTTGAACACCCCTAAAACGGATAGCTCATATCAACTTGCTCAAAACTCTTTTTTTCTTTTCGATTTTATATGGGTTGAGTTGGGCCACCGTTTTTTTGTCTAGGCCTATATAAATATATAATTTACTAGAAAATTGTGTAATTAATAGTCCAACTCTTAGCCTTCAGATTCATAAATGCGAAAAGAGATGTGTGTATGTTTTATTTCAAAAATATAATTGTGTTTTCTTGTCATTCACTATATAATTTTTTTTGTAAAATATTCAAAAAAAAAGTCAAACTAAAACTTTATAAATTGATCAGTGAAGCATTTCCCTGTCTTACTTTTTAAAAACATAAAAATAAAATAAAATATAAATGCGGTAATACTTGTTGGAGAAGATATTTTAATAGACTTTTTTTTTCGTGTTTAACCTCTCTATGTAATTTTAGAGGATTGTCTTTATTTTAGTAGCTTATAACTCCTAGACTTTCAATAGACTTCAACTATGTTTTGGAGGAAGTGAAATAAGTTGTATAACGATGATAAAGCTCGGTCCAAGAATTGATAGATCTGAATATGTTATTTTAAGATTTTGAAAAAATGTCATTAAAAATGATTGTGTCGTGTTGTAGACTAAGTCGCTCTCTTTAAATATGTTTCGTAGCACTGCACACAATTGTGCAAGGTAGACTTTCATTCATGATGCATCAAGGATAAAAGCAACATATGTTAACTATATGATATTTATGCCCAATAGGTAATTGGTATAGAAATACACCCTTTGGTGACATAAAGATCGGTTCAATATGGTATAAATATTAGTCATAGTATCTCGTGAATACTAGTTGTATCTGGCACAAAGCAATAAGCCGGGAGAAAAAACAAACAACAAAAATATAGATATGAAGCGGAAACAAGAGAGAAGAAAGATTCGATTTAATTCAAAATATTTGTAGTGCATAATATGAGGTGGGAATGTCTCTATTTATAAGAAAAATTAAACTCGAATGGAGAAAAAAGGGGAAACGAGTGGGAACTTACAAGTTATCCCCAAGTAATTGTAGGGGAGGCCTTGGTCAGATAGAAAAACATGGGAGCGTGGAAGATATGGCGTCTTAGTCAATGATGAATTTCTTAGCAAGTGTACTAATACAGTTAAAGTAATAAAATAAAGATCGTCTCCAAATGAATTGCAAAACTAACATGGTTGTTAGTGTACGATTTAAAGTAAATACGGGGGGTTTCATATTGGTTTGCAAAAAATAGTTTTGCGAATAAAATTTGATAAAATATACGATAATGATAAACTTATTAGAACTTATTTGAATTCCTCAATTTTTCCATGTTGATGATTGTGCATTATTTGAATTGAATTGACTTATAATTTTACTGCGAATTAACAATACCACTATACCCAACTCCTTTGTGTACAACTTACTAATTTAGACATCAACTCTATAGTCTCTTAGATGAATTCGAAGTAAAACTAGGTGATCTACATGTGTTAATTCTCTAGCCACAATTTATAATTATCTATTCCTAGTTAATTACTTAGTTGAACAATTGCTCTATTTCTAATCGCTAGACTTGCAGTCAATAATCATTACTAATCTAATTTCACTTTACGCGTTCGTCAACACATAAAGATTATTAAGAATAAAAGAAATTGAATAAAAGTTATATGATAAAAATATTCAAATAACATCAGCCAATCATATGATCCAACAGAGTAAAATCAAGTTCATCTTCTAAGACCTAATCAAGAGAAATCTAGCTACTCATAGTTAAACAATGAAATATCATGAGTTTAGATGAAGAGTACATGAAAATCAATGAAGAAATATGTCTCAAATGACTCCAAAGCTCTAAAAAGCAGTGTTGTAAAACTTCTTGTCGTCACTTTCTATTATCAAAATGGAAACCCTTGCAAAAGTAACATATTTTTCTATTTAAGGCTGCCAAACGTGTTAGAATCTTGTACCATCGTGATTATGATGAGTAGTATCGCGATTGTAATACTTTTCCATTCACCCACGATGATGTCATCATGATCGCGAGAATTCAGAGGCTTGTCATGCTTTTTTCTTTGTTTTTTATTCATATTTTTTCCAAGTCCCCAATATCTCTTCCTTTGGCTATTTTCCACATTTCTTCATCATTTAAGCTCATTTTTTACTTGAAATTCCACCGATTCCATAAAAAATACTCATAAATGTTACGTAATCACAGAGTGTCATTACAACCCCAAACTTACTATGTTGTTTGTCCTTAAATAACTTGCCTATAAACTGAAAATTTCACTTGAATTGACAAGGTAGTCACACAATCAACATACAAAAGTATTTTACTATAAGTTTGCAAAATTTCTACAAAGTCAATCAAAGTCATATTTAAACACACACTTTCAAGGTCTTTTTAAGGTTGAAATGGGGCTTATGTTTGTGTAGGATATTTTGGGATAGTAGGCTTAAACCTTTGGAGTTAGGTACTTAATTTTTCTTATGTTGCCATGTTTATTTCATCACAATATTTTGCCTGGTCAATTAGTACTAGAGAATGCAATTTATTGGTCATGTTCATGTTGATGTAAGCCCTAGATGCCAATACTTTTGGTACTTGTATCGAATTATTTATTAATAATAAAAAGCTTTTCTTTATTACGTTTGTTTAATAAAGTCCCTAGAATAGCTAGTCCGTTTAATGTATCAAGTGTGACTTAATCATGAGATCCCATTAAACATAAGGATATTATTCTTAAAGTATCCGTAGTCGAGCTTTATTGTGAAATGGGATAACATTAAAGCATTAAGACTATTATGTATATAGACTGATGATCACATATCATGGATCATGGATAAGGAGTTATCAAGTCTTAAACATAGGTATGAATATTAAGAGTAATATTTATACTGGATTGACCCGCTATGAGAATACTATATAGAATGTTATGCAAAGTGTCATAAGTTATTCTCATGGTGATAATGGTGTATATCACTCTTCGACCTGAAACCACTATGGACCCTAGATGTAGAGTCGAGTGCCTTATTGCTGATCAAACGTTGTCCGTAATTGGATGATCATAAAGACAGTTGATGGATACTCCACGAAGCATGCTGAGGGACATGAGTGACCTAGATGGAATTTGCCCATCTTGCGTAACAGGATAAATGTCTACGGGCCCAATATTAAATTGGACAAGGATGACACGGTTTATGCCTTGTGTTCAATATAGACATAATGGTAAAAGGGTAATTGTACACATAAGTATTATCACAAAAGGATTTGTCATATCACATGAAATTTTTGTGTCTTGGGTAGCAGTGATGTATTTCTAGATACCGCTCACTGTTTATTATGTTAAATACGTGATTTAATATGATTGTCAATGTCGCGAAAACCTACAGGGCCACACACAAAAGGACGGATTGATGAGAGATAGAGTAACTAAGGTACACCGTAAGGTGCGGTGCACTTAAGTGAATTGTAGAACATTGTAAGGTACGATGTACTTAAGTAGAATACGAAATATGGTAAGGTACCACGCGCTTAAGTGATTTTGGCATATTATAAGATATGAGTCACATACACTTAAGTGGGCTTTTTAACTTGCAGCCCATACAAGTGGTTCTATAAATAGAACCCTTGTGCAGAAGCATTTGTGCAGTTGTAATTTTGTTTCTCTCTCTCTCTCTCTCTCTCTCTCTCACACACACACACACACACACACACACACACACACACACACACAACACACACACATACACACACACACTCAAAGCCTTCATTCGTAGCAGCTAACACTGAGATTGAAGGAATCCGTTTGTATGGACTGAGTAGAGGCGTTGTCACCATTCAACATTCGTGATCGCTCCGTAGATCCGCATCAAAGGTTTCAATCGCCACAAGAGGTAACAATTCTATCACTGATCATGCCCATTCGTAAGGATCACTAAAGGATAAAATTTTAAATTTCGCTGCATTTTGGATCACTCTTCTCCTTTAGTGGTATCAGAGCCACTTACGAAACCATGCATCTGATAGCTGTTTATTTTCTGTATTAATACGATTAAAAGACAGAATGAATCAAAGAATAAATGAGTAATAAAATTTGGCATCATGTGTGTACGATTTGGATGATTGATGTTGATTATGCTTCGGAATCCGACGTTAGTATGGTGAAGCATCGATACATCGATCATCCATAGGTTACATAATTGAGATTGATCAAGTTATATATATGATATAAGTAATCCTGATGCAAAATACAGTATATATGATATATTGTTTCTGTTTCGTTCATTCAATCACTTAATGGTTGTTTTCCTTTGAGCGATCAATGGTCATTTGCTTCTTGATCCGACATTAGTATGGTGAAGCAATGACGTGTTGATCAATCATACTGAATTAACAATAGAGGTTTGTTTGACAGTCTGAAATTGGTGCATTAGGGTTCATGACAGCACAAGGGTTATGCTATCAAAGAGTTATGCGATTAGGATTGTGACTGCGCAAGAGTTGTGCTTTAAAGTATCAAGTGTTGATGCAAAAAATGACGTCAATTTCAAAGGAATTGTTCACTAAAATTTTACGCTGGGGCGCTGCCCCTAACAACCCCGCAAAGGGGCGCTGCCCCCTGGACCCCCGTCCGCTGACCGGGCAGCAGAACCCCCCGCTAACTCTGCGTAGTGTGATCGGTGGCCGAAATTTAATTTGGTTTTAATTAATTAACAAAATTTAAATTAATAATAATAATGTGTTTATTATTATTGTCTTGTGGTGATCGGTTATGGTCTTAGTTTTCCTTTATTTTGTTTTGGGATTTTAAAATACGACCTGCGTGTCGTGCCTCTCTTTTAATCTCTTAATGTAACTTCTTTTCTTATCTCACTCCCTCGTATGTAAAACGAGTTTATTTTATGTAATGTAATGTTATGAAGAAAGAGAAGAATACAATATCAAAGGAGGACAATCTTGAAGATCTTGCTTGGAGAAGCTTAGATCGTTATTAGGTTAACTTAGGTTCTCTCATTGGCTTGGGAGAACAATTGCGCTACGGGCCATAACTGTTTTATTATGTATGTTGATGCATGTGAATGTATGTTGATGCATGTGAGAGACGATTTATATAATAAATAAGCCGGTGAGATCAGAATAATTGCAAATTTCCTCAAATTAAATATTAAGTTTATGCTTTCCAAGTTTTAGCACTCATCAAGACTAGTATCGAATAATGTAGATTTCGCCTACGTGAGGTACATATTCTATATTAGTAAGGTGCGATGGGAGAATTGTAATATCCAATTGCTAAAACAATGAGTCAAACTTAACTAAACAAATTATAATAAGATTATATATGTTTAGAAGCAAGAGTTGGAAATGATCCATGTGATGGATTGGAATAAGGAGTTATTCACCCAACTAAAATATTCGAGAGTTATATTAGATACAATTGGAAGGAGTTCCTACCTAAATAACCTAATTTTGCGTAATTCGCCTACGCGGACTTAAAACAAAGTGAAATGTGGATCTTGACCCACTAGAAAATCTTCCAACGGGATTTTCCGAATTAAATGGTGAGGGTCATTTGTTTTGAGTAAAATAGTGGGAGCATATTTAATTAAAGACCTAATTAAATATGTTATTGATACTTATATTTTCATTATTTTCATGTAGATTACCATGACAACAAACACCTCTAACAACATTTTGCGATCAATCCTTGGCAAGGAAAAATTGTTTGGGACAAATTTTCTAGATTGGCACCGAAATCTGAGGATTGTCCTTAAACATGATAGAAAGTTGTATGTCTTGGAGAAACCTGTTCCTGAAGAGGAACCTCCTAGTTCTGCACCTAAGGCAGAAAGAGATGCTTATAAGAAGCATGTCGATGATGCCAATGAAACTGTTTGCCTCATGCTAGCTACCATGAACTCAGAGTTGTAAAAGCAACATGAGAACATGGCAGCGTTCGATATGGTCGAACACCTGAAGATGTTCTATCAAGAGCAAGCAATGCATGAAAGGTTTGAAGTTTCAAAAGCCCTTTTTCAAGGCAAGTTAGCCGAGGGAGCCCTTGTAGGTCCCCATGTACTCAAGATGATTAGGTATGTGGAGAACCTTGAGAGGTTGGGTTTTCCCATCGGAAAGGAACTTGCGACTGATTTGATCTAGCAATCGTTGCCAGATAGATTCAGTCAATTTGTCCTTAATTTCAATATGAATGATATGGACAAATCTCTTCCTGAACTGCTAGCCATGTTAAGAACTGATGAGCAGAATCTGAAGTCAAAAGGGAAGTCCATTCTGATGATCGGAAATGGAAAGAGACAAAACAAAAGACCCGCCAAGCAGGGTGATAAAGGGAAAGGCATGGAAGTTGCCAAACCCAAACCCACTGCTCCTGCTTTGAAGCCTAGTTGAGGCATATCAAAGGAAGGCACCTGCTTCCATTGCGGTAAGACCAGACACTGGAAGAGAAACTGCCCAAAGTACCTGGAAGATAAGAAGAATGGAGTAGAGACTTCAACTTCAGGTATTTTTGTTATTGAAATTAATTTATCTACTTCTGCATCATGGGTATTAGATACTGGATGCAGTTCTCACATTTGTACCAATGTGCAGGGGCTAAAAAGGAGTAGAGATTTGGCAAAAGGTGAAGTTGACCTACGAGTTGGAAATGGAGCAAAGGTTGCTGCTTTAGCCGTAGGAACTTATGTATTGACTTTACCTAATGGTTTAATAATTCAGTTAGATAACTGTTATTATGTACCTGCAATTAGCAGGAATATTATTTTCGTTTCTTGTTTAGACAAGTTTGGTTTTTCATTTATAACAAAGAACAATTGTTGCTCTATTTATTTGAATGATATATTCAATGCTACTGCACAAATGAACAATGGACTATATGTCCTTGATCTTGAAATGCCAATTTATAACATTAATACTAAAAGGATGAAACCTAATGAGTTAAATCCAACTTACCTTTGGCATTGTCGATTAGGCCACATAAATGAGAAACGCATTTCCAAACTCCATAAAGATGGACTCTTGGAATCTTTTGATTATGAGTCATATGAGACATACAGATCTTGTTTAATTGGAAAGATGACAAAGTCTCTATTCACAGGAAAAGGTGAAAAAGGTAATGATCATTTGGCCCTCATACATACTGATGTATGTGGACCATTGAACATACCAGCCAGAGGAGGTTTTCAGTACTTCATCACATTTACTGATGATTTCAGTAGATATGGTTATGTGTATTTAATGAGACACAAATCAGAGTCCTTTGAAAAGTTCAAGGAAATCAAGAATGAAGTACAAAACCAAATAGATAAGAATATTAAAACTCTTCTATCAGATCGAGGTGGTGAGTATTTAAGCCTAGAGTTTGATGACCATCTGAAAGAGTGCGGGATCCTATCCCGACTTACTCCTTCTGGAACACCTTAATGGAACGGTGTATCTGAGAGAAGAAATCCATCCTTTTTAGACATGGTCCGATCCATGATGAGTCACGCCGATCTTCCAAACTCCTTTTGGGGACATGCACTATTGATAGTAGCTTACACACTTAACTGTGTTCCATCCAAAAAGGTTGAGAAGACACCATATGAGATATGGAGTGGTAAGAAACCACATATATCTTACATGAATATTTGGGGTTGTGAAGTTTATGTGAAACGAAAAATTTCAACTAAGCTTGAGCCCAAATCTGACAAATGCTTATTTGTGGGGTATCCTAAAGAAACAAGAGGGTATTACTTCTACAATCCTTCTGAGGGCAAAGTGTTTGTCGCTCGAACTGGAGTTTTCCTAGAAAAGGATTTTATTTCCAAAGGAATCAGTGGGAGGGAAGTAGAGCTTGAAGAAATTCAAGAATCACAAAGCATTGATACACCTATGGAGGAAGTAGAGCAGGAAACACAAGTAGTTGTGGAAGAGCAACCTACTCAAGTAGAACAAGACTAGCATAGGTCAAGCAGGATACGTCACCTATGAAGGAGAATTGCGGTCCAAAACGCAGCGGAAACAAAAATTTCTCCTTTAGAGATCCTTACGAATGGTCATGATCAGTGATAGAATATTTACCTCTTGTGACGGTTGAAACCTTTGGTGCAGATCTCTTGTGACGATCAAAACCTTTGATGCAAATCCACGAAGCGATCACGAACGTTGAACGATGACAACGTCTCTACTCAGTCCACACGAACGGGTTCCTTCAATCTCAGTGCTAGCTGGTACGAGTGAAGGCTTTGAGTGAGTGAGTGAGAGAGAGAGAGAGAGAGAGAGAGAGAGAGAGAGAGAGAGAGAGAGAGAGAGAGAGAGAGAGAGAGAGAGAAAACGAAAATAATGCAACCGCAAAATTTTTTGCTTCTGCACAAGGGTTCTATTTATAGAACCACTTGTGTGGGCTTCAAGCTAAAAGCCCACTTAAGTGTATTTTGGCCCATATCTTATAATATGCCCAAAATCACTTAAGCTCATGGTACCTTACCATATTTCGTATTCTACTCAAGTACAACGTACCTTACGATGTTCTATAATTCACTTAAGGGCACCGTACCTTACGGTATTCCTTAGTAACTCTATCTCTCATCAATCCGTCCTTTGTGTGTGACCCTGTAGGTTTTCGTGACGTTGGCAATTATATTAAATCACGTATTTAACATAATAAACAGTGAGCGGTATCTAGCAACACATCACTGCTACCCAAGACACGAAAATGCAAGTGATCTGACACAACCTTCTGTGATAATAATTATGTGTATAATTACCCTTTTGCCCTTATGTCTATATTGAACACAAGGCATAGACCGTGTCATCCTTGTCCAGTTCAATATTGGGCCCATAGACATTTATCCTGTTATGCAGGATGGGCAAATTCCATCTAGGTCACTCATGTCCCTCAGCATGCTTTGTGGAGTACCCATCAACTGTCTTTATGGTTATCCAGTTACGGACAACGTTGGATCAGCAATAAAGCACTCGACTCTACATCTAGGATCCATAGTGGTTTCAGGTCGAAGAGTGGAATACACTATTATCACCATGAGAATAACTTATGACACCTTGCATAACTTTCTATATAGTATTCTCATAGCGGGCCAATCCGGTATAAATATTACTCCTAATATTCATACCTATGTTTAAGACTTGATAACTCTTTATCCATGATCCATGAGATGTGATCATCAGTCCACAAACATAATAGTCTTAATGCTTTAATGTTATCCCACTTCACACTAAAGCTCGACTACGGATACTTTAGGAATAGTGTCCTTATGTTTAATGTGTTCTCATGATTAAGACACACTTAATACATTAAACGGACTATCTATTCCAGGGACTTTATTAATCAACCATAATAAAGAGAATGCCTTTTATTATTCGATACAAGTACCAAAATGTATTGGCCTCTAGGGCTTACACCAACAACCTACCTGAGAGATATGGATATCTCATAACTGATCAATGTGATGTGTTACTCATGGACCAAGATGAGCCTGTGACCTACCAAGAGGCCATAACTGGTCCCGAGTCTGAGAAGTGGCTAGAAGCCATGAAATCTAAAATGGATTCCATGTACACAAACCAGGTTTGGACCTTGGTAGAGCCTCCTATAGGAGTTAACCCTATAGGATGCAAGTGGGTCTTCAAAAAGAAGACTAACATGGATGGTAAGGTACATACCTATAAGGCAAGACTGGTTGCAAAAGGATATAAACAAATTCATGGGGTTGACTATGATGAAACCTTTTCACCAGTTGCAATGCTTAAATCTGTTCGGATTTTACTTGCTACCGCTACATATCATGATTATGAAATATGGCAGATGGATGTCAAAACTGCTTTCCTTAATGGGAATCTTCTTGAGGATGTGTACATGACACAGCCTGAAGGATTTGACATACCAGAAGAAGCCCAAATGATATGTAAGTTACAAAGATCAATCTATGAATTGAAGCAAGCTTCTAGAAGTTGGAATCTTCGTTTTTATGAAGCAATAAAACAATATGGATTCATCAAGAATGAAGATGAGACTTGTGTCTACAAGAAGGTTAGTGGGAGCATGATCGTCTTCCTGGTATTATATGTAGATGACATATTACTCATTGGAAATGATGTCCCTACCCTACAACAAGTAAAATCTTGGTTGGGGAAATGCTTTTCTATGAAGGACCTGGGTGAAGCAACCTATATATTAGGGATCAGGATTTATAGAGATAGATCACAAAAACTGCTTGGCCTAAGTCAGAGTACATACATAGACAAAGTGCTGAGACGCTTTAATATGCATGATTCCAAGAAAGGATTCATACTTATGCAACATGGCTTATGTCTATCAAAAACACAATCCCCTTCAGATAAGGAAGAAAGGGATCACATGAATAAGATTCCATATGCATCTGCAATAGGATCTATCATGTATGCCATGTTATGTACTCGACCAGATGTCTCGTATGCTTTAAGTGCAACGAGTAGGTACCAATCTGATCCCGTTGATGCTCATTGGGTAGCTTTCAAGAATATCCTTAAGTATTTGAGAAGGACTAAGGACTCATTCTTGATATATGGAGGTCAAGAAGAGCTTGCTGTAATTGGATACACCGATGCTAGCTTCCAGGCTGATAAGGATGACTTTAGATCGCAATCTGGTTATGTGTTTTGCTTAAACGGTGGTGCTGTGAGCTGGAAAAGTTCAAAGCAAGATACAGTTTCCGATTCTACAACCGAGACCGAGTATATTGCTGCCTCAAATGCAGCAAAGGAAGTTGTTTGGATCAAAAAGTTCATTAGTGAACTTGGCATAGTTCCTAGCATTGTGGATCCCATTGATCTTTATTGTGATAACAATGGGGCTATCGCACAAGCTAAGGAGCCTAGATCTCACCAACGATCCAAACACATACTTAGGCGTTATCACCTCATTTGAGAGATAATAGATAGAGGAGATGCGAAAATATGCAGAGTACCTACACTTGACAATATTGCTGACCCACTGACACAGCCTCTTGCGCAGCAGAAGCATGATGGCCATACTAGATCTATGGGCATTAGGGGTATGCCTGATTGACTCTAGTTCTAGTGGGAGATTGTTGGTGTAAGCCCTAGAGGCCAATACTTTTGGTACTTGTATCGAATTATTTATTAATAATAAAAGGATTTTTCTTTATTATGTTTGTTTAATAAAGTCCCTAGAATAACTAGTCCGTTTAATGTATCAAGTGTGACTTAATCATGAGATCCCATTAAACATAAGGACACTATTCTTAAAGTATCTGTAGTCGATCTTTATTGTGAAATGGGATAACATTAAAGCATTAAGACTATTATGTATATAGGATGATGATCACATCTCATGGATCATGGATAAGGAGTTATCAAGTCTTAAACATAAGTATGAATATTAAGAGTAATACTTATACTGGATTGACCCGCTATGAGAATACTATATAAAATGTTATGCAAAGTGTCATAAGTTATTCTCATGGTGATAAGGGTGTATACCACCCTTCGACCTGAAACCACTATGAACCCTAGATATAGAGTCGATTGCCTTATTGCTGATCAAACGTTATCCGTAACTGGATGACCATAAAGACAGTTGATGGGTACTCCACAAAGCATGCTGAGGGACATGAGTGACCTAGATGGAATTTGCCCATCCTGCATAACAGGATAAATGTCTACGGGCCCAATATTGAACTGGACAGGGATGACACAGTCTATGCCTTGTGTTCAATATAGACATAAGGGCAAAAGGTTAATTGTACACATAAGTATTATCACAAAAGGATTTGTCATATCACATGATATTTTCGTGTCTTGGGTAGCAGTGATGTGTTACTAGATACCGCTCACTGTTTATTATATTAAATATGTGATTTAATATAATTGTCAATGCCGTGAAAACCTACAGGGTCACACACAAAAGGACGGATTGATGAGAGATAGAATAACTAAGGTACACCGTAAGGTACGGTGCACTTAAGTGAATTGTAGAACATTGTAAGGTACAATGTACTTAAGTAGAATATAAAATATGGTAAGGTACCACACGCTTAAGTGATTTTGGCATATTATAAGATATGGGTCACATACACTTAAGTGGGCTTTTTAGCTTGCAGTCCACACAAGTGGTTCTATAAATAGAACCCTTGTGCAGAAGCATTTGTGCAGTTGTAATTTCGTTTCTCTCTCTCTCTCTCTCTCTCTCTCTCTCTCTCTCTCTCAAAGTCTTCATTCGTAGCAGCTAGCACTGAGATTGAAGGAATCCGTTCGTGTGGACTGAGTAGAGGCGTTGTCACCATTCAACGTTCGTGATCGCTCCGTAGATTTGCATCAAAGGTTTCAATTGCCACAAGAGGTAACGATTCTATCACTGATCATGCCCATTCGTAAGGATCACTAAAGGAGAAATTTTTAAATTCCGCTGCGTTTTGGATTGCTCTTCTCCTTCAGTTCATACAATTTTCACAAACTTTTTTGAATAAGTCACTTTAGATTCTTTATTTTCTATATTTTATATTTTTATTTTGTTTTGTTTTGACTAATTTTCTCGAGTCCCCCAATCCCAAACTTAAACATTGCTAACTTCCAAGAGAAACCACAAACTTATACATTTGCACAGAACAAGGAAAATAAATGTTCTACCTAACTCCAAATAAGGTGGAAATATTTAATCTTTAAAGTCAAATAACTATGTAATAGACTAGGTCACCTAAAGAAGGGCTTTAGCTCAAAGTGGTTAAGCAACGGGTATAGACATTTCATACGGTCGACTTAAAAGGCTCAAATTTTCCACAAACAGATATCTCAATGTGTAATTTATAAAACCAATAAACTAAGCAAAAATAAAGCAAATTCTCGAAAATAAAAATTGTAAATATACTCTATGTTAAGCTATCTGGAGATTAAGTACAATTCAGTTAGTTATCACTTTTCTTTCTCAAATGTCAATCTGCACCAGAAAATTTTATGTTGATAAAATCTTTTTGTTCATTCTTTTTTATTGACTTGTTTTCTTTTTCCTTTTAATACTGTCACTAATAAGGTAGCAAATCATTAATTGAAAGAAACAACAACAACATGGTTGTTCATTAAGTAAAGCATATAGAAGTAGTACAAAAGGGGAAAAATACTTATCAATTATATATTACTCTTTATTAGATGGAAGTACAAAAAGGGAAATACTAAAAATAAATTGGAAAATGCTTAAACTCCTAAATCACATGTTGTCGAAGTTGAAGTAGTTGTGTACATCATCCATGGCATCCCGAAACTTCCTGGTCTTGTCAGGTCTAGGTTGTCCTCATTTGATATCTCATGTGGGCTAAAGATTTATCTTTCTCTCTAAAGTATGACTTCATGTCTTCAGAAGTTGCAAATTGCTCCCTCAAGTTCTAAACAAACATGTGATATCAGTGCTCATTATAGTATGCCCATAACCTCTGTCAAAATCTAGTTGGTTTGGCATACTAGTTTGGTGAATTTTCAGTGGGCCAACTTGCCATACCAATTGTGTGTTCCTCTAGACTTTGCAGACGATCTGGTGCTTGTTGTTGTTGTTGAGGATCTTCTTCCGATTGTTGGATTTCTTGATGGTATAACTGATCTTGACTTTCCTCTTGGGCTTCTTCTTGCACATCTCTTGGAATAGGACTTGTTGGTATATTTCTCATGACACTTTGGTTGATTGGCAGCATTGAACTGATCATCTTGTCATCTGTTTTACTTTGGACTCCAGATAACATGCGCAACTCATTAACAAAACAAATACCCACATGCTCGTTGTGGTACGTCAACCATATATTTAATGTTTCATGATATCGACCACTCAACATATATATGCTCATGGTTCAAGATAGACATAAGATCCATACACCGCTTCACAATAAATTATGATTGATACTTCTATGGATCCCAACGTCAAGCTTCTTCCGGGTCAGGGATAGCTGTTGAAAGACCCCAAAAGATATCGATGTTTAGTGGGTATACTCAATTATCTTACCGTCACCAGACCAGATATTACTTTTGCAGTGAGCATTATGAGTCAGTTCCTGAACGCTCTTTGTGATACTCATTGGAAGTGCAGTTATTCGGATTCTCAGATATATAAAGAATGCACCAGGAAGAGGCCTATTATATAAAGATAATGGTGATGCTAAAATCACGTGTTATTCAGATGCAGACTGGGCGTTAGATATGAGATCCACTTCTGGATATTGTGTTCTTATTGGAGGAAATATGATCTCATGGAGGAGTAAGAAACAAAACACATTTGCATTATCTAGTGCTGAAACTGAATATCGTGTTATGGCAGCAATATCGAAGGAACTTGCATGGCTTAAGAATTTACTCTTAGAACTTAGGTTGAGAGACTTTCAGGCCACAAAACTCATATGCGATAATCAAGTGGCACTTTACATTGCATCCAATCTAGTTTTCCATGAACGGACCAAACACATAGAAATAGATTGTCACTATGTAAGAGACAAGGTACTGTTAGGAGAAATAACCACAGAATTTGTTAAATCTGAAGATCAACGGGCTGATATGTTTATCAAGTCTCTTAAGGATTCTCGAGTGAATTATATTTGTAACAATCATATCATACAATATATACGATCCAATTTAAAAGGGAGTGTTGAGAATCCGTTATCAATCAATTAGTATTGATTGATACTCAATTAATCATAAATATAAATTATATTATTACCTATTATGCATACTTCTTTTGCATATAAATATATAGTATGTGCGATCATATTAGACACACAAATATAGCTACAACACTAAAGTTTGTTGTTGGCGGTGTGATGACCTTTTTTCACGAGCTGTAATATATTTTGACCACTCCAGCCAGCAAGAGTAAGGTTAAATAATTCCTACTTTTTTTTATATACAGGTATCCCAAGGAATATGGGGTAGCATATTTTATTGTGCTGAAGAGGTCTATTTTTAATACTTAGGGTTCGCACGGTATGTTTGAAGCTTGCGTTGAAGTAGATTGTTTCTGATCATAACTCCACCTGTAAGGTTGTGCTTAGGGTTGCTTGGGTGGTGCCAAGTAATGTAGAATGTTTGTTGGGTTGGTTCGGTTAGTTGAGTTCGTAGTAGTCCTGTGGTAGTCGGGCTTATTCTGTAATTTGTGATCGTGGTGCAACATGTTGCTGAATTAAATATATCATAATGGCGCGGCGAGGTGCTTAAGGAAAAGTCAGAAATTAATGGTAAATGATGACATTAATAATGAAACATATACACTTCATTAGATTAGACTCCATCAAGTTTTAAACAAACCAAACACTTTTTTTGAATTATATTTCATCTCATATTACTCTATACAACCGTATTCCATCGATCCAAAAAAAACTCCAATATTGAATAGGAAAAATTAAAAAATATAAACTGTTCAACAAAACATGCAAACTTTCCTTTCATATGTCATCAACAAAATTACTTAAAAGCAACATCATCAACATTTTGGATGAAAACAATTACTACTATCTAATACTCCCAATATTCATTAGCATATGTATCTTCAAAAGTGTCAACATAAGCTAAACCATCATCGTACTCATCGTTGTAACCAAAACATGGAAGTTGTAAATCTTGGATTTGTTGATGGCACCTTTTTAAAGTACTTTCACACCTTAAATGATGACAAAAACAATGTCGAAGATCAAGCGAGTGAAGAAGAGGGCAACCATCAAGAATGGCAACCAACTCATCATTGCCAATCACAATTCCAGAGAATCCAAGATGACGTAACCCAGTCATTGTTTTTACAATAGCAAAAACCTGATCACCAAACTTACGGAACTTGTTGAAGTGCAACGTCAGCATCTCAAGATTTAGTGACTTCAAAATAGGGCAACATCTACCAATCACTTCAAGAGAATCCTTGGATATATTATCCATAAAGGCAATGTCAAGCTTTTCTAATAGTGAAAACTTTTTCACAAATTGATTCAGCCCTTTATTTGAAATGCCATGACTGTTAGATATTTGTAACCTCCTTAGTTTACTTGCCCTATCAAATATAGCAAATTAAGATCATGTGTAAAATATGCATTACCTAGAAATGAACAATAAAAAATGTGTATTACCTATGAGCAATATACTCGAGAAGGTCATCAGTCCCAAATTTTCCAATAGCAATGTCTTCGAGATGACCGCAACTTAGATCAATGGCACACCGGCAAATCTTCTCCAAACAACGAAAATCAAAACAAAAATTGTCAAAATTACCAATCATGTGAATGGTTCGCCACATTAACGGATCCTTACAAATGTGCCACCACAGAGGACAAACATTACGTGCACTTATCAGAATATCAAGGGTATCAAGTCTTTGGAGTATGTTCTTGGTCAAGTCTATTGGAAGTTCAAGCCAGTTTGGCTTTCTTGTGCTCTCACCTTTAGATTTCTTAGACGATGCCATATTCTTATAATAAGACAAAAGAAATACTTCGGATTTCAAGCAACTTACATTACATTTTATAATTAAACAGTGACGCTCTCAAACCCTTAGAGTTTGAAGTGGAAACGTAAAGATGGCAAAGGAAAGGTCCCACACACTTTTTCAATTAAATTTGGCTTCCCAAGATAGCCTTGAAAATAGTATGTATTTGGCTTTGAAAAGTGAGTAGTTTATTATCCAACTCTTAGCCTTCAGATTCATAAATTGAATTGAAATGAATGTGTTTTTCTTTAATTTAGAAATTATAAAAAAAAACTAAACCTAAATTTTATTAAGATAATGCTAATTTCTATTTTAAAAGCACATGTTAAGAAACTCAGGATTAAAAAAATTGTATTGAAAAAGGAAGTAAAAGAATTACTTACGAATTTTTGATAAAATCAATAAAAAATTTCAAAAAAATATTTTCTAAATTTAGTTCTTAACATTTCTCAAAGTTACAAGTTAGTATTAATCTATTTTATTATTGTTTAAATATTACTGAAAATAATAGTAGTAATATTTATAAACCACTTTAAAAATAATAGACTGTAAAAGTATTTTGTTTTATTGGCTGGAGGTTCATTCAAGAAGTTTATTAAATTTAAATTTATCTCTATTTTAATAGATTAATTTAATCGTTGTATTAACAAAGTCATTTCTTCCCCTTCCTTCTAAAGTCTCAAACAAAATCTTAATCTCTAGCATTGTCATTTGTGATATATTTTATTTTTCCACCTTAGTTATGGTTTGTTTTGTTTGTTCAACTTCATTGCAGTTTCTTTGAAATCCAGAAACACTTTTTATTAGAAAATAATGTTCACTGCGAGCATTGTTCATCACGAACATATTATTTAATATTGTGACATTGTTCACTTGTTAGTATTATGCATTCATTTTTTTCCATCAAGAAATCTGGAAACAAAGCGTGTGTGCCTCTTTAGAACTACTACTAACTAGTCTTATTTTTCTTATTTTCTTTAGCTGATATTTTTGCAAGTATCAACAAATACGGTTGAAAATAAATCTATCGTCATTTATGCGTTTAATCATTCTCATAAAAGTGCTTGAATCCTTATTCAGGTGTCAATAATGACATTTCATTCTCAATATTTATTTTGAAAAATATGTCTCTTTATGACATTCTCAATATTGTTACAAATGGTTGTCATACATGGGGTAATGGTTGTGGAAACAATGTGTTTCAATCTTTTAAATTAAAACACATGATTCATATTCTCAATCTATCAAAAGCATTATCTATATTTGTTTGAAAGCTTACAGAGCATAAAAGTTGTATAATTATATATTTTGATTTTCATTAATCTTTTCAGAATCTTGCAACGGGACACAATTGGAGTTGCTAATGAACATGGATGACTATATCCTCCTTATCCATTAATGACATGTATCTTTTCATCTTTATTTAAAATATGACATTTTTCAATTTTTAAACATAACCAAACTATTTTTCCTTCGATTCATACTAAAAATCCTAACTCTTATGACCTCCTTCATTCATTCTGATGTTTGGGGATTGACTCCTATTTATAACATTAATGGTGCGAGGGGATTTATTTTTTTGTTGATGATTGTTCTCGAGTAGTTTGAATTTTCTTGATGAATAATAAATTAGAAGTAGCACAATTGCCGATCATAATTTTCCTAGCTTTACTAGTAAATAATGCATCATTTATGAATTCACATTTGTTGACACCACTAACAAAATGGTGTCATAGAAAGAAAAATTGACATTTTCTTGAAGTCAGTTGAGATCTTCTCTTCCAAATGTTTGTTCCAAAATCATATTAGGGATGAATCATTTTAATCATTGTTTATCTAATTAATTGTGTGTCATATTGCACTATAGGTAGTTAGTCCCATTTAGTTTAATTGTGTGTCATATCGCACTATAGGTAGGTAGTCCCATTTAGTTTATCAACTTTAATTTTCTTTTTACTTCTATCGTGTAAGGTATTGAGTCTTGAGTCTTGAGTATTTGAGTATGTTGCTTTTGTCTATGTTTAAAAGCAACGCCAAACTAAGTTGCATCCATGTGCTCTTAGATGTACATTGGGGTATCCTCCTAATATAAAAGAGTATAAATGTTATGATTCTCCTAATCGTAAGTACTATATTTTTAAATATGTCATTTTTCATGAAAGAGTGTCTTACTTCACTCACCCTTAACCCGAGGGAGAACATGAGTGACTCTAACTTTAAGTTTGAGTTTTTGTTCCTTGGTCACAATTTTCCTATAACACCCAACTTAGTTCTTATTTTGAGTGAATTTAGTCTTAATCTTAATTTGATTCCTAGCCTTGAGAATACTTCTAGTCTTAAGTGTACATCTGAACCTAAGTTGTCACAGATTTTGAGTGAACCTACTCATAGTCCTATTTCCAAGTCTACTCATAGTCATAGTCCTGAGTATACTCCTAATTCTAGTTTGGTTCCTCCATTATCTTCTATTTTGCATAAATCAACGCCTTTAGCACCATCTCGGTGTATCAAATAAAAGGTAAATCTTATATATTTCAAAAGTCGTTTGAATTGCATGAGTCAGGGGTAAGTACTAAAAATGATTCCCTTATTGGAGATTCTTAAATTTATGATACTTGTGATATTGATCCAAAAGATTTATCCATTATTTTGAGAAAAAATAAAAGATGTTGTCCCTTTATATATAAATATTTTATTTCTAAAATATGTTTATTCTAAGCATATATCTACGCAGTCTCAAAACTTTATTGCATACGTTGTTTTTGTAAGAATCCCATTATCGGTTGAAAAAACTTTGAAAAGTAAAATTTGGTTTTTAGGAAATTTTTGAGAGACTGAGAGGCATTAAGTAAGTTAGATCCACCTGGATCTATACTCTGGTTGATTTTTGTAAGAACATGGATCTTCAACGTTTTGAATTAAAAAAGGTGCTCCATAGAATGTCGTCAATTTGGTCTTGTTTAGTGGTATGACCACCAATTGATAGTAGTTAATCAAAATCACATTGAAGTGTTTGTGAACTTTGTTCTAAACATCATTCAGGCGTTTATGTAGTAATGATTCAATTTTCTTTTATAGAATCCATGTATGAATAAGGATTTATTGTTGTGAATATAATCCAAATTATTTACTTGGTTAGGCTTAAGCCTAAAAGTTAATTAGGGTTTGACATGTATATAAATAGATATAGCTTGTAGTTCAATTGTGCACTATTATACTCATTCAATAATAATAATAATAATCATATTTTCTCTATTCTTCCCTCTCTTTGTCTTTTTGACACAAACTCTTCTCTCACACAAGTGTCCCATGCACTAACAAATTGGTATCTAGAGCTCCGATTTTCTTGATCGTGTTTTTAAGAATCACACATTGGTGATCGTGTTTCCGGGATTGCGGGTTGTTAATTGATCGCTGCAAAGTTGAACGACAATAATGGTGGTATTCCAAACTTTCTTCCGGTTCTTGACGACAAGAATTGGATTTGGTGGAATAAACAAATACCATCGTTGTTTCGCTTCCATGAAACCCTTGAAGTGGTTACTAACGACGTTCTTGTGCTTACTGCAAATGCAACTGATGCTCAGAGAGTCAGCCACAAGGATGCCAAGAAGAAAGTTTGCAAGGCGCTTGTCATACCCTCAAATTTATCATACTTCCACATCACCCTCTTTAACCCTAATTCATGAGCATACATCCCATACATGTCATCTCATATGCATTTGTACTTAATAATCCATAATGTTCCACAAACAAAAGGCGTGAGGTTCATCTATGGAACTCAAGACCCTCTAATCATGTTGAGGTGTTCCTAAGCCACCTTAACCCTAATATCTATCCTTAAGCATCCAACAAGCTTGGAGGATCATCCAAGTCATCTCACTCACTCTCCAAACCCAATTTGGATGGTGAGTCCCCTTTGAAGATACATCAAGATTCATTTGGTCACCCAATGACCCTAACCCTAGCTCTTGACCCTCTTTGGCATGTACAAGTCAAGGTTCACCTTGAATCTTGACCATGTCATTAAGGACCCCCAGAATCAAAAGTTTGTTCATACCTCAAACCTTTGAAACATATCAATATATCCCTTGCATCACCAAACCCTAATTTTGTCTGACCTTGCTTCTTGATGAAACTTGTGATTCAAGAAACCATAATTTGGGCATCTTTTAATTATTGTCCTTGCTTCATTTGATCATCCTATCACACCACCATTCATTCAAAATCAATTTAATTCATTTTCAACCATAATTCACCATTCAACTATCCATTCAATTCATGGTACAAGTCATTTGGGTTGGTCATGGTTTTTGAACTTTCAAGACATTTGATTCACCCATGAACTTGACCTAAAATCACTCCACAAAGCTTCAAGCCTCATTTTACATCATGATGATCATATGAGCTTCAAACATCCACCATTGTGCATTGAAAATTAAGAAATCACAAAGTCACATTTTTAGGTCAAGTTGGTTGGTCACATTTTGGCAAAAATGGCTTATGATTTGGTCCAAAGTCCATAACTTTTTCATCTTGCAAGCTTTTCAAGATATTCTTTGATAAAAATTTCCTATTTTAGTCCATCTTCAACTTTGTTTCAAGGTCCAAGACCTAATTCATTGAGAAAGGACCTCAAATTTTGCATTGGCCAAGTTGGTCCAATGTGCCTAGCATGCCCTAAAACCTGACCAAGACCACCACTTTACCACATTGCCATTTCCAAACCACAACTCCTTTTCATCTGGTTCTTTTTGAATATGATCAAGGACATGGCAAGGAACATTTCGAACAAATTTCATGCAAAACACACAAGCCAATTTCATTTGGCCTTGGTTCAAAGTTGCTGACTTACCATGTTGCACAAACCAGACATACATCAGCAAGAACTTTCATAATCATGTCTTAGGCCACTAAACTTGTTTGTTCTTATCCCATTTGGTTCCAAACATGTTGCTAAACACACCAAGACATACTTGCAAGTTAGAATGGATAGGATTAAGGTCACATGGAGCCAAATCGAAACCCAAAGTCAAAAGCCACTTTTTCCCCAAAATGGCAAAAATCAAAATCCATAGCAGCTCTGATTCAAGCCTTTTAGTCCCTCCTTTTTATGATATAATGAAAACAGATTGAGTGGAGGGGGGAAGCAAGTCAGAACACAACCACACTTGTCCAACAAATTTCAACCTTGAGCATGTTTCGAGCTTCACACCTTTCTGAAGCAAACCAATTCTTTATTCCCTTCAAACCACTCAATCACTTTCCCTATAAATAGGGGAAGGTGTCTCCCTCAGAAACCAAGATTTTCAAGCCAGAAAACCTCTGCTGCAAAACTGTGTTTCTCCCTCAAAAATAGAGTTCTCGTTTTCGAGTTTAAAACAACCACCCAAGATCCATCCTTGAACATCATTGAAACTTTTCCAAACACTAACTCACCTTACCAACACCTCACCTGAGTTGCACCAACTCATCGGAGTTCATACTTGAAACTGATTCCGATCAGGTAGTTTCACTCAAACAGGTTACCATTCAACTCGAAATCATCTGCTGATCATTAACCCAGTGTTTTGAGTTCTGATTAATCACTATCCATCATTTAATTTTTGTTATAGGTCAAACTTATTCTTCTGAGTTTCTGGAAAATACTCCATACTCAGAGCCAATCAATGGCTCATGAGTGTGGATGTTGATTCGTGGTTGTGTATAGCTATTGATTCCATGTTTAAATCCCGTGAAAAACACATATTTTTGAGTTTGTGTTCTCAGTGTCAAAGGCTGAAGATGAACACTTTCCCGCATTTTTGAATTTGAAAATAAGTGTTGTTGTGTCTCGATTGGTTCTCCTGCGCGCGTGTTCCATTTTAACTTTTGTTTTGTTATTTTATTTTATTAATGTGCTTCTGATCACAAGTGGGTGCTTGGCCCAGTGGGAGAAGGGCTTGATCTCCAATCCGGTTTTCCATGAACGGACCAAACACATAGAAGTAGATTGTCACTATGTAAGAGACAAGGTACTGTCAGGAGAAATAACCACAAAATTTGTTAAATCTGGAGATCAACGGGTTGATATGTTTACCAAGAATCTCAAGGATTCTCGAGTGAATTATATTTGTAACAAGATCAAGTCATACAATATATAGAATCCAACTTGAGGGGGAGTGTTGAGAATTCATTATCAATCAATTAGTATTGATTGATACTCAATTAGTCATAAGTGTAAATTATATTATTACCTATTGTGTATACTTCCTTTGCATATAAATATACAATATGTATGATCATATTAGACACAGAGATACAGTTACAACCCTAAAACTTGTTGGCGGTGTGATGACCTTTTTTCACGACTTTGGCCACTCCAGCAAGAGTGATATTAAATAATTCCTACTTTTTTTATATACCGGTATCCTAAGGAATATGGGGTAGCATATTCTATTGTGCTGAAGAGGTCTGTTTTTAATAGTTAGGGTGATAATAGACTTGTGGAGGGTCTATTCATTCGATCAAAAAAAAAAACTTCAATTTTAAATAAGAAAAATTAAAAAACATAATCTGTTCAACAAAACATGTAAACTTTTCTTTCATTCGTCCTCAACAAAATTACTTAAAAGTAACATCAACAACATTTTGGATGAAATCAATTACTACTATCTAATACTCCCAATATTCATTAGCATATGTATCTTCAAAAATGTCCACATAAGCTAAACCATCATCGTACTCATCATCATAACCAAAATATGGAAGTTGTAAGTCTTGGATTTGTTGATGGCACCTTTTTAAAGTACTTTCACACCTTAAATGATGACAAAAACAATGTCGAAGATCAAGCGAGTGAAAAAAATGGCAACCATCAAGAATGGCAACCAACTCATTATTGCCAATCACAATTCCAGAGAATCCAAGATGACGTAACCTAGTCATTATTTTTACAATAGCAAAAACCTGATCACCAAACTTATAGAACTTGTTGAAGTGCAACGACAACATCTCAAGATTTAGTGACTTCAAAATAGGGCAACATCGACCAATCACTTCAAGAGAATCCTTGAATATATTATTCTTAAAGGCAATGTCAAGCTTTTCTAATAGTGAAAAACTCTTCACAAATTGATTCAACCCTTTATTTGAAATGCCATGATTGTTAGATAT